>NC_088610.1:4318125-4635000 GCF_036013475.1 Columba livia | reverse complement strand
AATGAAATAGGGAGCCCATCTGCAAACATGAAAGGTAAAGAAACCATCTACAGTTTTGTGTGGGGCTTTGGTCAAGATGTCTCAGCCTCATCTCACCGCAATATGACCAAGGAGATACTATTAATGTGAGTTGCCCCACCGGGGCTACCTTTTTGTGGGACTTGGAACAAGCGCTTTTATCACCTTGCACCTTGGTTATCTCATTCTGAAATAGGGATTTATTCTATATTTCTGTCATACTATTAACATTTTTCAATCACTCAACAGCATGTAGCAGCAACTGTCATGATACTATCACAGGTTCTGCTTAGCTCTGCCTCAGAGGCTTAATTATTTATTGTTTCTAACACGGGAGGTGGGTGATGCTGGAAGTGCAAAATATTGCTTTTCATCACCAAAAACCCATTTCACTTCCTATGTTTTATTATATTATTTTATTTATTTATATGCTCAATTATTCTGACTCAAATACTGTTCTATAACTGAAAAGCAGTTTAGGATGCCCTGTAAGATGTCCACAAATATTGGAAAATTATTTTGTTGGGATGGGTTTTTTAACAGCATGAAGGGGGTTCCTACTGAAATTGAGCAGGAGTTGGGGGACGGCTTCATCCATGCCCCTTTAGCCAGGCTGTTCTGAAGCCATTTGATATCTAAACACAGAAAAATCATGACAGTCAAATAAATATGGTTGGAATAGAAACAGTATTATAAAACTTCAGCAACCCGTCCAGAACATGATGGCTCTGATGGTTAGAAGCTGCTTGATCTCCAGTCTGTGGTACCCCATAGCTAGTCCTTACTGGGTTGTTTTGGTGCCAGCCTTGTTGTTTGGATTAAATAACTTCCTTTTCTGGTGCTTATCCTCCCAAGCTGTTAGTGGGAAGTACATTTATCTTCTTGTAAGCTTAGTTTTGCTGAGCTTAATCAGGAGGGGTGTTTTAGTCTCCCTTCCTTGGTTCTCACCTCACTGATAACTGTGGCAGTCCTTCCTCATGCTGCACCTTCAGCTCATGCTTTTTGAACTCTAATGACCAGAACTGTGCCTAGCTTTATTTGACACATTTGCACACCAGGTGCAGTGAGGTGAAATCCCCCTATCTGGAAACATCACTTCTGAGACACCCAAGATGGTCATAAAATTATGCCATGAACTGCTTAGGGTTGGTATGATCAACAAAAGGAGGAGACCTGCCTCCTCTGGTGTTTCCAGGTCTGGGGCTTCAGCCATTGTGCAGGTTTTCTTGGTTTCATCCCCAAACATATTTCATTTCATCCCAGTCCCACCACTTCACTCCTCAAAGCTGCCCTATTCTACCTGAATGATACCCTCATCTTCTCAAATGCTGAAGACGCTCTCCTTTTTCTTATTAGTCATTAGCGTGGTTCCTGCTTTTCCTGCCAAATCCACTACTACCCCTTGCAATGTGATATTTGTTCTTTCATGGCCGTCTCCTCCCAGCCAATGCTCTACCTACCCAAAAAGTCTTTTTGTACAAATCTCCATCTTTATCATTTTAGCCAATATTTTCAATGCATCTGTGTATCAAGAGTTCTATTGAAATCTAGGTAGGCTAGACCTGTTTATTGTTTTTTTTTGTGTGTGTTGTGGTTTTGTTTGTTTGGTTGGTTGTTTTTTTTGCTTTGCCATATCTAGAAAGACTTAAAAAAATTATATTTCTCCCATATAATTTGACTTCTTAATTTCAGGCTGCATTTTAGTCCTTCTTTTATCTGTTTCTGTAGCTCGAGTTAGTATCATTCCAAAAAGCTTTTCTGTAGCATTGTGTAGTGTCGATCAACATGTAGTTGCATGAATAATATATAAAAAAAGAATTATTTGGATGTATATTTATTTATTTTGCTGTTTTTGCTCTAAGCAAGTGCTGCTCTGCTACATGGGAGTGAAAATAAGGCACATCATTTTAGAAAACTGGGCCCAACCTTCTCTTTTGTCTTCAAAACCTTCTGCTAAAAATGTGTTGAGTTGTTCACCGATCCTGTGGGAAGACAGGGCAAAGAACATATTTTCCCACAAAAGAGCATTGGCTGAAACACCACATATTGAAAAAATTCCTTTCATCTTCCAATAAAAAAAATATTATCTTTACGGTAAAAAGGATGTTTAATATTTCCCTACTTTTTATAGTTGCCTACTGGTTTTTCTCAAATTTTCAAATTTGGTGCCAGTTTTCAGCCAGGAGTAAAATTTTAAGCCAAGTTATAAACCACTGAAAGAGAAACATTGGTACAGCCTTAAGTATAATAACAATGCTTCCGTGTCCAGTATTTTGATATCTGTGATATTAATTTGTACATTTTGACTTCCTAGATACACATTTGCAATAAAAAGGGAAGGATTTTTTCTAATTAGGAAATGATTGCTCCCTACCGGTTGGAAAAGCAGCTACCACTGGTTTGTGTTATGGCTGAAGTCCCAAGAAGAGATGTGAGAGCTGCTGCTTTCCTGGTTCCACTGATGTCAGCAGGAAAAAAGCCTTGTGGAAGCTCATGGCAGAGCAGAGGTGTTAACGCCGTGAGGAATCAAAATCATCCCTGTTATTGCCAAGAGACAAATGATGGGTCCCACTGAATAAAATGAATGTTGTTTCAAGGAGAGAAGCACCTGATACTAAAAAAAATTCCCTTTCTCAACTTTATGGGAATGGCTTTCCACCGTAAGCTTAAAAAACTTAAGTTAATTATCTGCTCCTTTGAAGCAGCCAGAGGTGTCACTTCTAGTGACATCCGAAGCGTTAGCATTAACAGCTCTGACAGCTGAAGGAGCGACCGGTGGAGGGGACGGCTCCACTCTAATTTGGATAAGAGAAACCTTCAATTCCTTGATTGTTGGCCAATACTCTAATGGAGGGAACATTTCCTTGGGCAGGTAGCTGTAATCATCCCACGATGGGATGGGTCATGCTGGAGGGTTTTCCAAAGCAATACTGATTAACCTAATCAGAGCCACCTGAGGAAGGACACAGGTTGGTTAAATTGCAGAAATGGGCTTATTGTAAGATAGTATGTGAGAGTGATTTGGGCTGCATGTGTATGTTTCTTTAGGTCTTCCTCTGAGCCTGTTATTTTATTTGAGTACTGATGATGTTAATATATCATTTTTTATACCTATTATGTATATATATGGTTTAAAAACTTGGGCATTACATTGTGGTGCAACTTGGGCTGTATTCCCTGACTGGTGCTTGAGGGATCAACGTCCTCATTGTCATTGGAGTTTGCAGGTGTTCACGTTACATAGATCATCAGGTTCAGCTGTGAAAAGCAGGTATAAAACTGACGGTGGGTGCTTGGGGCTCTTTGCTTAGTGTCTGTGGTGCTGGGTGGAGGTTAAAGCCATTTGTCCATCTCTCTAGCAGGTAGGTCATTCTGCTCATTTTATTTTGTCTAAATGCTTAAGCTAAGTTCTTGTGTAAAAGTTTTAAACTTCCTATAAGCTTGGTTTATGTAATTCTATGAGTTTAATAGAATAACATTCTTTCAACTTCTTCCTCTACATTGTATGCATCTGTAAAATGAACAAACAAAACAACAATGAAAAACCTCTCCAAACCCAATCTTTCCTGTTTTCTCTTACTGTTAAAATGCTAACTGGCCTCTTATTGCCTGAGCTGTATGTTTTTTATTGGTTGCATGGCGGTACTCTGAAACCAAGGTTCTAAAAAAAAATGAGAATGTATAAATGTGGATGAAAAACTTTTCAATTTTTCTTTAAGGATAATTTCTGTGTATTTTTTCAGATTTATTCTTAATCTGAGTGGATCTGACTGGAAAGTCTGTATTTGATTTCTTAAGTTTATGCCTGATGAATTTTCAAGAGCGGTATGTACTTGATTAGGAAGGCAAATAATAGAGTTGGAGTGAAGGACAGCGAAACAACTCTATTCCTATGAAATTTAATCCCTTGTTTTAGAATATTGTTAAACTTCCTTGGGATTATAGCAGTGGGAACCTAAATTGCTCTATTTTGATTTCTAATAATCTTTACAAATACAAAATATAAATGGAGGACACTCGGATGGTGTCAGCCTTGGTGGAGACTGATGACTTGTCCCAAAAGCAGCACCTGCAAAGATGCTCTTTGGACTTACACTTGCCCTTTTCTGGTAGAGAACCTGAAGGCTGGGCAGGAGCTGGGGTGAAATGAAATACCAGCTGCTTAGGGTTTCTTTGATTAGGATCTCACTTTTTGTCAAGTTAAGACTCACTTGGAGTGAAATATTCCTTTAATGTCCCTCTCAAATGCTATGCTGAGGATTTATATCTAGTGTAGGGCTTCACGTAGGTTTTTGAGCGAAATGAATAAATGTTGGTTTAACTGCCCTGATGTAAGGGATAGTGGAAGCAGAGTCACCCCTAGGTAGTAATCCAGAGCTGCTTTATTTTTAAAGTGCTGATTTAGCATATTGGCTACTGACCACAATGATTTTAGGTTGGAAAAACATATAGAAAAGTCCCAGCTATGCTACTCCAAAATGGAGTATCCCATGTCAAGATATTTGTGGGTGCTTTGTGTCACAGAGTTAGTGTGCTGGCAGAAAATGGTGTGAAATTTGTGTTTATATCAAAATGTCAGTGAAAGAAGCTCATTAGCTGACTTGCAGTGGAGAAAGTCACGTTTTGGGTAAGGGAGAGGTCATCTGCTCCCTAAAGAAAGTTGCTGATGAGTCAAAGTGGAGACGTACCAACTTATTCTCATGTTTGCTCAAGTCATGTGCATGGAGGAGACACCTCTGTGCTGTGGGAATTATTGGTGGCAGGGGCATCTCCTCAAGCTGCCAATGAAATGTATGACGACTGGGTGTTGTCATTAAGGTAAAACTGGGTCAAATTTGTAAGTGTTGATCTGTAGTTGCAAATATGCGTTGCTGACTTGTCTTTTAGTGATTCAGGCATAGTCTGTTTTCTCCATGCTTTGCAGCTTTAAAAAAAGCATTGGGTTCAAGGGAAGGACTCGTGATTATAGTGTGATGCTGTGTGTGTGGGGGGGTTGGCTTTTTTTAAATTATTTTATTTATGTGTGAAACTGCTTGTGGTTTGAGAGCTTCTCTCTGATCTGATAGAAGAGATTTTAGACACTGTGGTTGTGTCCTATCTGCCCTTTAGGTGTACGTGTTCATGTTAACTAGATACTTCTGTGGGTTTAAGTGGATGTGTTCTCTATTTCTAATGCTGATTGCATTGCAAAACAGCCAAAACTTCTAAAATTAACAATAAATTAATTTTGCTGAGAACAGTGAGTGATATATTTGCATGTTATATATCAATTAGACTTTTTTTCTGTGGCTTTTTAGGATCATTTCAGATTAAAGGTGGGCAGAATAGTTTCCTGGGAACCAGGTGTTGATGTGAGATGTCTGTAAAAGTGAGTTGCTGGGAAGCTGCTGATTACTGTCTGTGTTCTGGGGCTGCTCTGCCTGGGTAAGAAGCCAAATTGCAGATGGTGTTTGGATGGATGAATTCACCTCCAGTGTGAGGCTCTCTGTAAGGTCCTGGACGGCTGTTGCTATTTAGCAAAGTCTAATTCTGGTGGGAAGGATAAAATACCAATATCAGAGGGAGGTGATTGGGCATATTGATAGCTATTTACATATACCTATGTAGTCTGATAATTAGTAAAATAAGTAGGAAAAACAGCTTTTACTGCGTGTCACAACTTGTCTCAGATCTATCAGTAAGATGAAAGTCATGTTCACTTTAGAATAAGAATTATTTACATGACCTTGTGTAGCAGAACCATAAAATGATGCTAAGAATGCCAGAAAAAGATGCTGCTTTGTGTCCCCAGTGTGGGGGCCGGAGACTGATCTGGGTGTCCGGGCATCACATGGAGAACACTTTTGTATTAGAACATGGACAGAGAAACAGGTTGTTCCTGTGCCAGTGAGGATTGCTGCATTCTGGGCAAGGTTATTCCTTTTTGGATTTTGTAGCTTTTTATAAAAGTAATCCTGCTTTCCTACTCTCAGGGATCCTAAAAGGGCTGGGGTCCAAGAGAGGACCCCAGGTGTATGGTACCATGCTGGGCAATCCTTCAGCTCCGAAGTGCTTAAGAGCATTTGTTCCATGTGCTTTGTGCTTTTAAACCAGTGTTGAGTCTTCACTCCTGGGCTGCGAAATGAAAAGGGGGTGACCAGAAATAGTATTAACCCAGCCCTGAGCTTACATATAAAACCTCGTGCGGAGGCTGATGTGCTGGAGGAGGACTTGGCTTGGAAAGGAAATAGTGATTTCCCTGGCGCTGGCAGTTAGTGTTCACATGGACAGCATGTGGGAACATGAAAATCTGGTGTGTTTTGGGGGACCAGGACAACCATGTAATCCACTTCTGCTTTTTAGCTCATTCTCCACTTATTTATAAAGCCGTTTAAAAAAATATATAAAAATCTTCCCTAATAGAATATTGCTGCTTAACAAATAAACCCCCTTGTTATGGGACAGCTTAGCGTTGTTAACATTTTTCTCTCTTGTTTGGCTTTATTAGGTGCTATCTCCCATGGTGATCTGTAAAGCCAATTAGTGAAGAAAATAACAGTCATATTAATCTCCCAGAGCAGTGCAAGAAAAAGAGACATAATATCATAGGGAAATTGTTCTAAGTGTGAAAAATTACCCACTTCGTCTATTTCATTTTTCTCAAACTCCAAAATTAATGACTTTCTGAAAAAAAATGATATATTTATCTCTGTATAAAGGGAAAGATTTGATGAATGCTAAAGAGAAACCAATAGAGCTTTAATAAAAATGTATATGTCCATAATCCTATGAATCCTATTCCAGTGTGTTAAGCTGCTGATTTGTATCTCTGTGTCAAATGCAATTACAGGCAAACAGGAGCTGTGTTTTTAATATCTATTAATCAAGATTATAATTAGGATTTTGAAGAAGTGGCTTGCTCAAGTTGGGAACTGCAGTGAGGAAGTGCTGGAGCTCCTGAGCCTTCAGCGTGCGGCATTGTTTGCAGCCCGGGCACAAGCCTTATGGGTGCTGTAGCCCACTGTCCCATGGAGAGCAAACAGCTCTGCTGTGGGGAGATGGCTGCGCTCAAGATGAAGTTCAACTGATACTGGAATGTACATTTGGGGATATGACTGGGAAAAGTGGTCGCTAGCTGAATAGATGCCAAGACAACAAAGTGTCTTGATTTTTTGGGGGATGTTTCATGTCATTTAGGTGAGTCCCACTTGGTGGTTTTGGGTCCTTGCTTTGAAATAGTCCGCTGAAGGACATCTTGGCTCATTTTGTTTCCCAGCATGGGAGGTAAAGAACTGTGCACCAATTGCTATAAATAATGTTTTAGAGCACTTATGGGCCTTCTGACCTCTGTAAGTGGCATACAAACAAAATAGGGTTTGGAAGATGGAGGGGATTGATGAGCTTTTGGTGTCGGTGCAAGAGAAAGAACACATAAAGGAAGGCTCAGAAAGTCCAATCCACTCTTAAAACAGTTGATGGTTCAATATTTTGATACATTCAGGTTTTTTGGCCCTCGAAACAGCTTAAATGGTTAGGGTTCCCCCCCCACTTAATCTTTTTATTTTAAAAGGCTGATTGATGCTCATGACCTTGTCAAATTTGTATCGTCTCCTTTGCCTGCATTTTCTTTCTCTCCTTTTTTTATTGTAATTTCATCCCTGTTTGTTCTGACTCCTACCAGGTCTAGTCAGAACAGGCTGAACATGGTGTGAATGTTCCCAGCCTCATTTTAACTAAATTAACTATATGTACAACCCTGGTGTCACAGCTCCGAACAATTGAAGCTTGCCACCAAACACATGAAACAAAAATGAAATTAGCCAGTGGTAGGAAACTACAAACAGCTGAGGCATTCAATTGTTGGCCATTTGAAGGATTAACTTCTAAATCATGTAGAGTTCCCTTGGTAGTTTAGCTAGTTGGGCACTCAAGGGTATATAAAAACACACTTTAAAGTAGAAATGTATTTCTTCACCTATAAAAGAGAGATTTACTGGCAGGTTGTGATACTATTAATACTGGATTTTTCTGCCATCATCTGTAGTACTTAATCACACTTGCTTTTACTTTCTACGTACACTTTTCTGTTGGAATTCCACGGAAAGACAGTGCAGGTGGACTTGGCGTTGGGAGATGGATGGCACTATTACCTGTGAAGATATTTTACCAGCTTAAGTTGGTAACAACTGGCTACTGTGTGCAGTTCTTGCATGTGAATAACTTCCTCCTATGGGTATTTATCCACTAGATGTGTAAAACATGCTTCTGTTCTTAAATGTGTTTGTGTTGTTATACTAATAATTATGAAGAATTCTCTATGACTTTCTCAATCTGCTGAAAGTTCAGATATGCAGTGAAATAGGTTTTTAGTAAGTGTGTGTAAAAGATTTTCTTAGTTAAGTCATTGCAAAGAGCTGCCAAGGGCCTAATCAGAACCACAAGAAAGGGAACTCTACTAATTACGGTCATGTTTATTTGAATTCAGTCTCTTCCCTATCACATGAGAACACTGTCATGGACCTATGAAACTTCATAGGGGAAAAATTCCCCAACTCTTTCCTTAATGTTTCCTTCAAACAAGACCCTGAAGTCTTCAGACAAGTGTTTATTCAATCAAAATCCTTCAGATTGCACAATTAAGATTGATGACTTTTATAGGAGTCTTTTTCTTTTTAAATGAAAAACACTAAACAGAGGTGACTTCCTCTGTTAGCACAGGCTTGATAATGAAGCCACTGAATTTACTTATAATATAAATATACATTTGTCTAGAGAGTCTTTTGCAGTAGAATTCCAAAGCAAGGAGCTCATTCAGAGAAAAAAAGAAATAGCGGTAAAAAAACCCCAAACAACACAAAGCTGAAATAAAGGGGAAAAATGTAGAATCACAAAGAAAACCTAAACAAATAAAGTGCAAACAGAGAGTGACAAGCGCACTCAGCCCCTGGATTGGTTATGGATGAGACGACAAGTATATGATGAAATTAATGACCCTCTGTCAACTTTTTAGATCTCACTTTTAAAGAGAATGGACCAAAAATCAATAGCCCCCAAACCACTAGTACTCCAGTGAACCAGTTTATCATTTATCTTACTGCTGGCACTCATATAGAAAGTGCAGCCAAGCACAGCATAGGACTTTCACTGGTAGTCATCATTACATGCAATGTTTGAGCACTCCAGTTAAAGGTCAAAGGTGTGCAGTACGGCTCCTCTGAGAAGTACCTATTTGAAATTACCAATATCTGTGTATGGCTGATCCATGCTGTACACTACTATTTTTTTTTACTCACCCTGTGCATTTCCCCTTTCTGAGCTTTACCTGCCAGCTGAAGCAGAAGCAGTGGGGTTGTAGCCCAACAGTAGTGGCCTTGCACCCAGGATTAGGGCTGGGCTGATGTTTCCTTTATCTGTTTTGGTTCTCAAAATGTTGTGTGTAGGTTGTTTCTGGTGGTATCAAGTTGAAATCACTGACATATGAGTCAACATCTCTGATGAAAATAGTTCTCTGCTCTTCACCTTCAAAAAAGTTTTAGAGTAGTACTTATTATCTGTTTTTTAGATGCTTAATTTGAGAAGTCCAAAGCAGACTCAGCTGAATTGAAAGCCTATGTATTGTAAATGATGCCTCTGGTAGATAATCCTAAATCTTTGAGGGTCAGAAAGATCAGTGAACACTTTTCCCCTCCCCTAGATATCTTTCTTTTTTGAGATGACCTTTTCCTAATTTCTGGTGTGCCAGTTATTGTTGTGTAGGATGGCAGTGAGATCGTAATTAGTTGTGCCAGTTGCTCCATGCACATAAGGCTTGTTGCCTTGAAATGTGCATGATCCAAAGGGATAAATTGGGATAAAATAATGCAATAAACATTATCCCCCTACACAGGTGGGAAAGTGGGGCACAAAGCAGATAAGAGGCAGTTTTCTAAAACACCCGAGTTTTAGAAACTATCTGTTCCTGTGGGGAAGCTACAGTAGTAGAGACATGAATCCGTGTTTCAACATCCATCTTTGAGTGTGTTCACCAAGGATCCCACTGGGCTGCTGGTGTTTGAGTCCTGTCAGAGGGAACTTGATCTGGTACCTTCCCAGGTACCTGCACCTGGGTCATGCTGTGGCCAGGAGAGAAGGTCAATGTGTTTTGTCTTGGTAACTGTGTGCTCTGGGTGCTGAGAGTTTCCTCCTGGGCTTCTCTGTGTACCCACCCATACTCACCCACACCTGTATATGGCCAGGACAGATGCTGGTCATATCAGCTTTGAGATGGGTGTGCAAACAGGGCTGCTCTGACTGCATGTTTGAGCCTGTTTGTGCCTCCTCCTTGAGCATGTGCCAAGCATAGGGTCAAAAAGTCTGTCTTTATAGAGCCAAGGCACTCTGAAAATGTTGGCACAGCTGATGGAGAATAAAATGTTTCCTGCCACAGTGCTGTGGGAAGGGTGGCAGCTGCTCTGCTTCAGGCAGCAGGATGTTTTGATACTCTTTTAGAGCAGAGAATTTTTCTCTATCTGTAGTCAGTGTGTGTAGGGATGATGCTCTCATCTTGGTGGGTGGAGGGACCTGTGCAGCTGTGCTTCCATCAGTTACTATGGGACAACATAGTGGTAGATGTGGAAGGTGAAGCACAAGTCCCCCAAAATACACCAACACAGCCCAGGGTGGCAGAGAGGGGTTTTGAAGGACTTGTAAGAAGCTTTGTGAATAAAGACAAGATTTTGTTTCAGCAAAAAATTGTTACAGGCAAGTAATGTGATGGTGCAGGTTTCCTATTGATCATGTGTTGCCCTGAACCCTGAAGTGATGGTTGGAGTTTGAGGAATTGGTTTCGTTGGGGAATAGTGTTAGAATGAAAAAAAAAAAAAAAAGCCTCTAGACAACAAAAATGTGTATCAAAAAGAATGCATCTAGACAATATGTAATGTATGAGGTGAAATATGAAGCCAAGAGCAACTGTTGCACCTTCAGCATTGCCATGTTGTTGCAGGAGGCCCCTGCTCCTGCTCTCATGGGTGTGAGATGAGCTGGTAGCTCAGCACATCTCATCCTCTGACCTGCTGTCCCTGCCACAACTGAGGTGTGTGGTGGGGTCCTCTGTCCACTGAGCACTGGGGATGCAGGTGATTCTGTTTTGCTGCAAAGGAAGTCCTGCATTATTTCTGGCTTCCTGATATGTTGTCGTTTTTGTCTGCCATTCTAAAAGGCTTGTGTGGTTATGAGCAAATTTCAGCAAATCCCTGTTAGTCTCCCTGTCTGCCTCTTCATAACGAGTACGAGTGTTATTAGGTGATGCAATGCACAGGTACTGATCTCTAACAGAATTTGCATGCACATTTTGGGTGTTCGGCTCTGTGCCTCTGCTGTGTTAAAACAACTGGTTGTTGCTCTCCCCTATGAGGCACAATGAGAGGATAAGCATTAAGGATAATAGTGGAGAGAAGCAAAGGGAGAACCAGTGCCTCCTTGAAGGGAGCAGGAATGATAACATGGAGCATCACTGAATTTCAAGTGCTATGTCTGTGCAGCAAAGTTCAGGCTTCTTGTACTTAAGATCTACTGGGCATGAGCATTGAGTAGTACAGGATGTTCCAACTGCAGAGTGAGAAAATGCGTTTGATTCTGGACAGGGTTTTGGGTGGTGGGGCTGAAGTGGGATGCGAAAATCAGCATAATGCAGGCACCAGTGCAATGTGCAACCAGAGACTCAAAGAGCAAGGATTTTAATTAATTTTATGCCTAGGATTTTTTTTTGTGGATGAATGTTGGAAGGCTCAGTAGAAGAGTGTTTGCAAACACAGGTCACTCGGACTTAGTGCAGCTTCCATTGAGATCAATGGGAAAATTCCCACAGCTGTGAAAGTGGGGTCTTGATCTGCTGTGGGTCTATCTCAGAGCTGCGAAGTCAGTAGGTAAAATTAAAATCACCATCAGCGCCTATGAACAAACAAGCAATCTCTTCAATATTCAATGTGTTTTTTTCCCAACATATTAAACCCATATTTTATCTGTAAGAGTGAATAGAGACAATTACTTGAGTCACACCTATCATATCCTGTTTGCTTGTACAGTAAGTGCCTGAGACCAGAACGGTGAGCTCACATTGTGTGTTCCTTTCAAACAGAAAAGGCAAGTTGCTTCAAGTAGAACAATTCTTGTACTAATTGCAACCATTTCAAGTTTACCACTCCAGGCTGGTTTCCCTGAATGAACATGCTAATCTGTTAAGACTTGTAATATGTTAAGACATTTAATATATTTAATAAATATTTTCTTTTTTGTTTTACAACTAGACCAGAGAATTTTCTGTGGAAGACACTAGGAAATTCTTGTTTACTTTGACATTAAATTGTTCTCTATGCAATGTGGCAATATCTTAGCTCCAGGGGATACCTGATGTGAGATGGGGAGAAAGGGATGATCTCTGGTACAAGTCCATTCCTGGTTTCCAGATGAAGTCCCTGACACAGTTTGCTACCCTGTCCCTCCTTACAGAGGGACAGGCACCATTACACTTGCATCCAGTGCCAGATGCACCTAAATTTCAAAGCTTTTATGATCCAGGTTTTCATTTTACTCAGTTCTCCTGGTGAGGCAGGGGAAGTGCATTTTCCTTCCCTGCCTCCATGGGCATCAAACTATTGCATTTACTAATTTTTGCTTTTATTATCTGTGTTTTTAATTCTAAAGTGAATATTAAAATCTGGATCAGGACAACAAAAATTTGCAAGTCCGTTTAAGGAGTGGAGCTTGGAGCTGCTCTTTGGAGCACTTTTTGGAGTGCACACTTTCCTGGTGTGGGCAGACTGTCCTCTTTGTTCCCCCTGCCCTCAGGCTGCTCATTGGGGTGTTGCTCCCTGGTGCAGCTTGTGGGTCCTGGTCTGGTGGGGACTGTTGTCATCCCCCCTTTTCTGTAGGAAAGGAGCACCCCTAAGCTGCTGCCTGCACGAAGATTGCATAGTATTCATAATTAATTAGTGTCTGCATGCCTAAAGTGTATGTTGCTTTTAGGGGAAGGCTTCCTATATCTTAACTCAGAAGGGTCATAGCTAGTTTTGCACATATTAACTAGGAATAGTTCTCTTTAAAATCGAGTGTTGGACATACTGTGTGTATTACAACTTAAAAGCTTCAGTGGAGCTGCATTTTTGCGAGTTGTGTTCATTCTGGAACTGTACCATAATTCATCATATTAAACTTCATTTGTTGGAAGCCTTGCACTGGCATATGGGCTTGGTCTCTAAGGAAGTGCTTCATTTCTGTATTCCTTACCAATAACAGCACACGGCACTGTCTTTTTATTACTTTGTGGCTAGCACCATTCATATAGTGCATTTCTACATCAGGGCTGCAGAGACCCCCATCCTGCTGAAAAATTTAGACGGCTGCAGCAGTAATCAGAAATACCAATAAAGTGTCCCTGGTTCTGGGTGGTGATGTGGGATGGAGGGAGAGAAAGATATAAAAATGAATCATGATGCGAGACAGCATTGCTCTGGCAGCTGCTTCAAAACCTGAGTGCAGTGAGACCATATAAAGGCTTGAGAATATTCCTATGATCCTAAAGAGACCAGCAAAGATATTGCAAACTCATCAGGCAGCCTGTGCTGCAAAGATGAGGAGAAATACCGTTTTGAGTCGTTCATCCCCAAACAACAGACCTGCCTTAACCTAGAAATGGCTAATATGGCTTGAAACTGAGGTGGACTGCTTTGGATAAACCTGGTTAAAAAGCAACTGTATGTTTGATGCAGGAAGCTGTTGAAGGTGTAAAGAATGGCTAAGTGAGTGAGTGGGACACTATTAATCTTGGTTTGTTTCAGCACTATGTCTTTAGCTGTTGAAGGGAAGAAGAAGAAGAAAAGAAAACCACAACAAAAAAAGCAAACCCACACAACCTTGCTCCTAGCTCATAACCTGAGTGTTAAAACTGATGTCCTCCCCATTAAGGCCTGTAAGCTCATTAGCACATGGCAATTTATCCTCTTTTATTTCTTCTCAATTATCCTATCATCCATTGTATCTGGATCTGATTACCCTTTCCCAGAGTCAAACATTATCTTGTAAATCATTTGCTTTAAGTCTAAGCCTGCCATTGCATTGCCTAGGAATTGCTTAGGCAGGTAATAAATCAATTAGCATTAAACTTGTGGCATCATCAATTTTCTTTCCTTGTGACTGAAAAAAGGAGTACCTGAACTTTACTAAGCTGCATCAAATTTCCTTATGCTGTTCACATTGAGATTTTCCTCTTCTTCCCTTCGGTTCCCCCACATCCCAAATCAACATCAATACGTTATGTACTGAACTGTAGAGGAAAGCAGTCAGGGAAACCTCTGTGGACCCAGATGGAAAGTCTATGGAAAGAGTCTTGTTGACTTGGGCTTCTTTGCATCAAGCCCTCAGTGAGACCCTTGTAGCCAAGGGACTACTGTGGTTTGATATTCAATAGATGTCAAAACGTGAATAGTGATGATCATCTAGCATGACAAGCCTGTGACCTCAGGAATGTGAAAATAATGTGATATTACTGCCCTTCTAATGCTGAGAGGGATCTGCTGGTGCTCTGTAAGTCCCATGTCTGGCTGTGCTGGTTGTCTCCAGTGCCTCCCTGGGGTGGTGGAGACACAGCCCTGTGCTCCTGTCCCCCCTCCTTCCCTGAGGCTGATGCACTAAGTGTAGTTGAGGTGTCTCTACCCAATGAGGTGCTTTGGCACAAGTGCAATCCAGCACTGGTGTGGACAGCAGGAACACAACTGGCTTTCATCTGCTCCTACATGCTCCTCCTCTGGACTTGCTCCCATGACTTTTTGGCAGGTCACCAGGATCTGATCTAACAGTTATAACAACATTTACTAGATGTAGTCTGGGCAAATGATGCAAAGGGAAATGTTTCTTACACCCTTTGCATATAATCTACAGGGACAATTTCTGAATCAGCTTTCTTTTGTTTGGATTTTGATGTATGCAGCCCCCATACTATTATGCCTTTTTTTTTTCCATATTGGGAAATGCAAAAATTTTAGTGATGTTGATTTACCACACTCCAACCACAAATGAACTGCATGTGAGATTTGTGTCAATCTAGGCAGTGGAATGCCTAGATTAGGTTTATCCAGTTGTCTCACTTGTTATGAGACATATATTAAAAAGGTCTAAAGAATTGACTTAAATATACTTCTTACTTTGTGTTTTTTTTTAAAAAAAAAGACAGACTTGTTCAGACAGGAACTTGTACATTAGGGCTCTGAGTGCTAACTCTTGTGGAATATGTATTATTCAAGAATTGCAAATTTCCCCCTGAAACTCTTGTGTCTTCCTTTGAAGGAGCTGGTGGTGACCTCTGCCAGGGATGGTATGGGGTGGATCATCCAGTGCTTGTATCTGGATTCACACATCTTTTCTTGTATTGCCTGTGAACCCAACTGCAAACATGTGTGTGCACAGGTTGCTGGTGGATGTACCCAGGGCTCAATCAGTGTCTCTTTGGGTCAGTGTTTCTATGGAAGAAAGTTCTCTTGCCTTTTCTCTTAACTAGCTATTGCTGTGGCTTATCTTTTGGTTGTTTCACAGTCATTTCAATGACTTCCTGTTAAAAAAAAAAAAAGTAGTAGGAAATAAGAAATGCATGCATACAGGTGATATAAGTTATTAGTTCTGAAGGGAGCTCATTAGAAATGCTTAGCTGTCAGTGGTGTGGATTAGCATTTGTTTTGTGGCTGTTAGAGGGTTTCCCTCCAAGTTCTAGTAATTAATTTGAGATCACCCAGTAGCTAGACTCTGGGTGCAGGTTTCTAGATGAAAGGCCTGAGGAGTTTGCATCCTGTCCATCCCTGTCCTCTCTTGCTTCCTCTGTTATCACATGGGGAAGATGCCTGTGTCTCCCACTTCCTTTCCGTTGTATGTCTGTTGTTGTTTTGTCCAAACAATGGAAACGTCTTTGCTTTTAATGATGTATAAAGGGACTAGAGCAAATGCTGCAATTTCAATTGTGGTATGCTTCAGAGATGTTTTCCTAAGCCACGTGTTAACCATTTTTGTGATTCTGAAGGCAGATGTGCTCTTGCTTTGATCAGCTGGCTGGTCACAAGTGGAGGTGGTGCAGCATCTGAAACATGGAGGGGAACTGCATGGTGCATTCCTCAACAAATTTGCAGAGAACTTGTTTAAGATGATAATTTTGTACTGTGCAGGTATTTTCTAACTAGAGAAATGGCAGCAATCAGCAATGAAATGGCAAGGTCATGCAGACACTTTCTGGCAGAGATGAGAACAAAGCAGCCCCAATTTTAAATCTTGTTTGTGTAACTCAATGATTACTTATTTATGTTTCCCTCTGTTTATGTCCTCTTAGTAGAATGTAAGAATAAAAGAGAAAGTGTTTCTCTTCACAGAAGTTAGGATTCAAAATATGAACTTTTTGGAAGTTTTCATTAAATTCCCAAAGGATGCCAGATATAAGGCAATTCCTGGGACTCTTAAAGGTCATTTGTTGAACAGTTTCTTCTGAGCGTATATGACAAATTATTCCCTTGGCACAATAAACAGGATGCAAGCCCTTTAATTATAATATAGCACTCAATATCTTGAGACATTTCAATGTTTCCTATGTATTCTACGCATTTCATTACAAGGAAAGGTTGAATAGGATTAAAAGGGTGACGTTACCCAAAGATTGATAGTTTACCTGTCCAAAAGGGGAAAGTCACGGTACAAGTGAGCACAAAGGAAAGAAGGATCCAAACCAAGTTTTGATTGCAGAGGAGACTTGGATAAGAGAGATTTTATTATCCTCGGCTTTTAGCCTTATTTACCATCAGGCTATCTTGCCACAAGCATGCTTTTTAGTTCTGACAGCTCTGAATTATGACCATTGTGGGATCCTATCTCATTAACTGAAATGGGAGAATAAAACATCAAACAATCATAAAAATAATTTGGCACTGTGAAACCACTTAGGAGCAGCTGTCAAACAGGTTGGAAGATAAAGTTCTAAATAAAAAGAATAGAGAGAGCTGCAATGTCCTGCCATATGCTTCCTCTGCATTATAGACTCCTTAATAATATGAAGTGCCTGTGTTTATGCAGAATAGGCCAGACACTCCATATATGATATTGATTATGCCTTAACCCCAATTTAGTAAAGACATACTCCTCCTTTTCCTAATCAGATATTGCAGAAGCAGTTTTCTGAAAATGTCCCTAATGCCAAGACATATTTTATTTCCGAAGGCTGTGGCAGGAGATAGGGCTTTGTCTTGCCTGTTGTCATGGCTTGGAGCCCAGTTTTAGGACAGCAAGGCCCCTGTGGGGCTCTTCTCCAGCAGTTTTCATCCAGCAATTCAAAAACATACATCTTTATCAAGCTGTTGTTGTCAGACAACATTAGATAATTAATAGGCCATTTGTCAGCCTGCACAAAACATGTTAAAATCCCAAACACAATCAGGATAAATATAGTTGCCTGCTCTCTGAAGGCTTTTTGTTCTGACATGCAGGCATTGCAGGCAGATATTTACTGTTAAACAAGACTCATTATTAATCACATCTAATGTTAATTAATTAACCGCCTCTGTGTATTGAGGGCTCTCTGTGACTTTCAATTGTTTTAAGGAGCTAATTGGTAACTTAGCAGTTTTGCATGCAAGTTGTTTCTTGTTCTGTTCACATCAACTTTTTGACTTAATAGAATAACTGTGTTCATTAAAACATATAAATAAAACCAGATACTTCTAGTAGCATAAATTAATATTGAAATAAGCCCACATCTGAACTTCTTAGGGGAGGTGTAAAGATTTGGTTCAGACTCAACTTCACCACTGGTGTTCCTGAGAGGGCAGGTGAGTAGATACAGAAGTCTCTGAGGGCTGAAAGTCGATTAGATGGGACACAGATGATATTGTATCATGGCCCTGCAGCCCAAGCAGAGCTGCTGGCAGATGCTGACCACCTAGAGACACCACAGCAGCCTTCTTGAGCTACCAGCACTCAAGGATAGAGCGGCTGAGGAGCAGTAATTATGGAGATATCTTTGAAAACCTGAAGCCTTTATTGTTTGGTTCTAATTGTCCTTACCATACCCCTTGGCTCATCATTGAGCGGTGGAGAATGAGTTTCACTGCTACTGGTAAAAATGCCACCAACTCTGATTTGCATCTTGTTTGCCTAATATATTTGACTGCCCAAGGAAAGGAGCTATTGCAAAGCAGACCCTTTCCATTTAAAGATGCCCTTCTAAATGCTGTTTATTTCTCTTGAAAGGAGAAGAGAAGCAGGGTTTGCCAACACAGGTTAGATCAGTGATCCATGTGGAAGCCAACAAGACAATGCAATGCTCAAGCAGTTGTGTCAGCTGCAGAAATCTTGATGAACCAAACAGGAGGGCCATGGGCTTATAGGCTGTATAATCTGGCCCAAGAGCTCCACCAGGCTGTATGTGTCACTTGATGGTGATACAGACAAGGGCTACTTTTATCTGCCCATTTTATTCTACACTGTGAATGTGTGTTGGATACTGTGGTGGCTGGTTGTTCTGGGTAAGTGTGTGGCAACTAAACACACACAAGAAGAATTGGCCTGTATAACTATACAGTTTATACAAAACCGTTTTGTAGAATTGAGGGGGCAGTTTGTTTAATTACCTGTTCACAGAATTTTTTTCCTGCAAAACTTCCATGGAAATGCGGGAGTCCTACATATAGAGTGCTCATGACATTAATTCCCAAACATAACTTGTGAAAACTGGCTTTTCTTCATGTTCCCATTATATAACTTGGGGCCATAAGTGTCTGGGCTACAAAAACTATAAATCTTTTAAAATAGTCACTGATTTCATCACCCACTAAATAAAGATGACATTTTTTATGAGATATTTCATATTAAGTCTGTCTGTCCAGCAATGTTCTTGCAGTCTCTCCTCTTTGCTGTGTCAATATTTGCATTACCAACCCAATTTTAGAGGCTTTCTAAGTTGATCTTACATTTATTTTGGCGAAGAATGTGGAACACAACTTCTTACTCTGAGAGAGAATTTGTTTTAAGAGATGATGATGATGGGGTTTGATTTGGAGAGGGGCTGGAGTCCTTGAGAAAATGCAGCTCTCCTGGGCTGGGAGGGGTTGCTCAGCCTGGCTGGGAATGTTGTCCTGCAGCCCAGTGAAACTGTGGTGGGAGAGATGTCCAGGTCTGGTGAAAGTGGTTGATGGGCTTCCCCATTGCCATGGGGCATCACCCTTCTGTTGAGTGAGAAGGTCTGGTCAGTGGGTCATGGCTCACTTGGGGCAACTGGGTTTTTTTTAGCACCTTCTAGCTCTGTGATTCTTGGATGCATGTCTTGCTGCCTCTTACCTCCAGTGGGATCTGCAGGTCTACCATTGCAGGAAGAGCGGGCCAGTCTGTTGTGTGTTGCGTAAGGTTGCTTATGGGTCAACTAGCAAGTGAGTCCTGATAAAACTGTCTTGTTGCCTGGATCTTGGTCTTTGAGGTTGAGAATTGTACTATGGTTCAATTCTGTCAAGCTCTTAGTCAAAAATTCTCCAAATAATTGAGGATTTTGACTTTTTGGGGTCCTGGATTCAAATGTGTTTCCTGAGCCTATTTGAGACTGTGCCTACAACTTTGTGGTTTATCTATTTATCCACAGTACATTAAAAAAGTCATGGACCTGTGATAACAAGTATATTCCTACACACATATATGTTCATAATCA
This sequence comes from Columba livia, assembly GCF_036013475.1. Taxonomy (NCBI): domain Eukaryota; kingdom Metazoa; phylum Chordata; class Aves; order Columbiformes; family Columbidae; genus Columba; species Columba livia. The sequence continues at coordinate 4,615,301 of NC_088610.1, read as the reverse complement.
CATATATGCATAGGTAGATATGTTTCACAAACTTGCATTTGTAATGTGTGCATATCAAGTATTTCCTTGCACAGTTATACCCAAATAGTGCTCTCACAGGGGAACTGCAGAGCTTGGATTGTTTTATTCCTGCTGAAATGCTGACACCAAATTGTATGAAAGGGGATGCTTAGCCCAGAATGAAAAATGTCCTTTAGCTAACAAAACCTGGTGCTGGGATTAAACTTAAATCAGTGTTAGTATTACTGAGGAACCCTCATTGGCTAAAACTGCAAGTGTTGCATGAAGTTGCAGCATATTCTCTCATCATAAGCCAAGCAATATGCTTCAGTTAAACATGTCACAGACACTTATCCTGAGAGCATGAAGCTGTTGCTGTTGAGAAAATTTGGTTTTCATTTGTAACCAGGGCTCTAAGTTACAGGCAGTTTGGGTGCATCACACCCCCATTCCTTTTGAACACATATATCCAGGTTTGAATTTGATGGAGATGCTCAGGCTGTCCATATCACTTACCGGGGGTGTTAGTCCCACTGGGCTGTGTGCTGTGCTCTTGGTGGGGAGAAATCGAAGCACCTTCTCCCAGCAGGATGTTCGTCACACCATGTCTTGCCTGCTGCTGTAGGCTTGCTGTTGAGTTTCTAGGGTAGCCCGTTCATCTTGCCTATAACCCCTGGGGCTTCAACATTGCCTGAGAACTTTGTGGCCACATCAAGCCTGGCCAGCACAGGTCTGTCTTGCCTGAAAGCTGTGGCTGCATTGTTGTGTTATGTGTTCAAAAAAAAATCTAACAAACTGTGCATTTTCAACATGTGCTTCAAAAGATGCAGGATTAAGTGGTTAAGTAGGTTTAGGCTAGTGTTTCGAGTAAGGCACATACTTGAGAAATTTATATTGGCTCTGTTCTAGCAAATATACAATCAAGAGACAAACCAGAGACTTCCTTTCAAGCTGTAATACTGTTTTAGGAGGAACGGATATTTAATTCCCTTGATAGAGGAAGGAGCTTCCCTCAACCAAACTCTGAGCTGTGAAATGCTGTTTCAGGCAGAGAAACACTCTAAAAATCATGGAAATATTTCTAAATTATAATAGAATTTGACTCTCCCTCTAGCCCCAGATAAGCAAACTTCCTTGGAAGGACATGAAACAAAGCACAGCAATATCTATGGAGAATGCAGGAATCTGTCATCAATTTGCATTTTCCCCACCTGTTTTGGACTGAAGGCTTGCAGCCATTCTCAGTCTGGGTTACACCTATGCCATCAAACCCACAAAAACCTCCCTAGCCCAGAAGGCAATCTTACTGAATCATGTCATGATTACCAAGTGGTATCTCAGACTGACCAATAAGAATATAACCTAGGTTTCCTTATGGACTCTAAAACAAGCTTGCCTAGGGTTGGGTAACAAGAAATTTAGGGCTACCTCTATTCTAAAAATGTGAAGTCATTTCAAAGCAAGAAATATTTCTAAAGAAAATTTGTATATGCTTGATTGATTATCTTATTTTAATCCATATTAAAGCTTTAAGTCTTTAGGTGTGGCTCTTTAGTTCTAACATCTCATAAATTATGGCTATAATGAAGCAGTCATTTATCCAGGGCTGATGATAAATGGCTTGCCCTAGGAGGAACTAAAGAATAGGCAAGTAGATCATTTTCATATTTGGTGAAAACAATATTAAGTGCCCAGACCTCAGTGATTGCCCTAATAAATGAATAATCTGAGGTGAGGGGCTTGGCAGTCAGCATAAAAAATAACCTGAGCTTTCTCTGTCATTTGTCAGGCTTTGCTATGACAGCATGCATTATGGGTAAATGAGCAATCAGCAAGAACTATGTTATGGCTGGGATGTTTTTGAGAAATTTATCATATGCATTGCTTGGTACCTTTAAGACCTTAAGGCTTAATGGCTATAGTGCATGACTGCAAACGAACACAGTTCTTATTTACCATCCTATGCTTCATTTGCACTAGATCTCCTTTTTTTCCATGTAATAGGGGGAATGAGCCTCTGTTAGTGTTGTTTCCCAGACTTTTGCTCATAGAGGATATTTCAGCTTGTTCTGTGTTAGTTTTAAGGCACCACAGTATTTAAGGGATTTTTGAGGATACTTTGCCCAGTATGGTAAAGATGTCAATTTATATTTAATGAGCTAAGTCAGTAACACACGGATAGGATGTGTAGGAACAAAGCCCAGGGGAAACACAATTAAGTGCTCCTCCAAACACCTGAAGTGCAGTGGGAAATGAGGTGCTGTTATCTTTTAATTGGCCATGAAACATTCAGGTACAGAGTGGGACCACAATGAAGGGTGTTAGCAGGTGTTGTGGTATGATATAAACCTATTTTTCCAGACTGCTCCCCATGGGAGTGCGGCAGCACATGGTGGCTCATGGGTTGGTAGTGATATTTTGCCCAAAATGTGCCCAGACTTAGTGCTTTGTCTGACAGCTCTTCTGCAGGTCGTTTCAGCTGTAACTTAGTGGAAGGGTAGACACAAAAGCAGTGGAACTCTTGTATCTGTTGCATAATCTTTTAATGGAAATACAAGAAGGCATCAAATGATAGAGCAGAACCATGGGGACCCAGATGTGCTGAGGTGCTGGGAGGAGAGGACCAGTGGTGCTGAGACTGCACATGTGGGAGGGGAGTCCCATGCAGGGGCCACTTCTGGAAATCTTGACATAAGTGATATCCTCAAGTGGGCACAGATGTTGAAATCCTGGGCTTGGATTTCTGTGAGACTTCTTAGTTGTGACCAAAATGGATAGGAATTTCTCTCCCTAAACAAACACAGATTAGCAGGAAAAGCTGTTAGGTGAAGGAACAAGCAATGAAATGTGCTCTTTTGCTGGGCTGAGGCTTGTGAAACTAAGCTGGCATCACACGTACCTCTTCATGGGATGGATTTTACATCAGATTGCTTTTCTCTTAATTTTCTTAAGGTTTTTGGAGGAAGTGATGTAGGGAATATATATATATATATTTTAATATCTGGAGAGCTAAGCTCTGCAAGACAAATCATGATGTTTTCCACTGGCAGTAAAGACTGCCAAGGTGAACCTTTAGGGGAGTGCTTGTCTGTTCCTAAAGCCTCAACCTGAGAGGTGCTGAGGACACTACTAACAACAAGACTGTCTTTGCTTACTTTTAAGCTGGGCACTGTGTTATTTTAGAAATAGAAGCTTGGGTGAGCACATTTCAGTGTTTTAAATCAGAGCAGAACCACTCATCATACTCCAGGATGATGCTCATAAAGTCACTTCTCTGCCCCACTCAAAGTTTACCCTTCTCCTGATGTGCTGTCTTTGGATGGCAACCACAACTTTGGATTTTATTGGTTTTGTAAATTTTTTTTACTATCATAGAAGAAAGAAATGTTAGAAAATGCTCTGATCTAGCTTTTCTGAAAATTTAAATGCTAGTCTGCCACAGCTTTCAATATCTCTTTACATGCTGCCACTTATACCTTTCACTTCTCATTAAGGAAACGAACCCAGAAGATTAAAGCACTCCCAATTTAGCTTTCTAAATAGGAAGTGAAAGTTGAAAGCAGACCAGCTGAGAATAAGCGCCACTGAGAACTGCAGCTGGGCTGATGCTATTAGAAAAAAGAGGCCAGTTCTTGCTTCTGATCTGTCATTTAAGGAAGCTTGTTTATGTATAAGTCTGACATCAGATGAATACGTAGTGACCTTTTCATTGAGATGAAAGTTTTACTTTAGACTGATCAGATATCACATCACTAAATACTAAGAGTTTTATAAAAGTATGGCCGCAATCCTGTCAAGGAACAAGTTCATCTTTGTGGAGCCCATTAATATCCCAGAGATCTGCACACAACTGGAGCCTGAGATTGGAGAGAGCAATTTCAAACCCCCTTAAATGAATCTTGGGGGAGTGAATCTGGATCCTGACTGACTAATGTCAGTCCAGAAGGTGGAAAGAAAGGAGGGCAGGGGGAGGTGGAAGGTTCCTCATGAGTATCCTTATAACTTAAGGTTGTTTTAATACCTGACTGCTGCGCTCACTACAGCTTTTCCCCCCATTTGGTTAAAGTTGGTGAAGGAAATGAGAACCCTTCAGGAGCTGTAGATCAGATCCTTAGGGAGCAGGACTTGGAAGCAGCAGTAGAACATGCTCATCAGGAAGAAAATCACTGCAGGTTGTCCATGAGACACAGATGAGCACAGCAGACAGTATTAGGAGCTCTGTATGTATAGTTTTTCTATAAGTGTATTACTGCCCATAAAATAAAGACATAATGTTATTATTGGTACGTGTCACTAAACAAGTGCTGATAAGAATGGCTTGCAACTGAGAATACATAAAGTGATTATTGAAAATATTAGAAATATGTTTTACCAAGGTATTTGGGGTTTGTGATTTAAGCTTTGTGTCCGAGCATCTGATTCATGTCGCTGAATCTGAGTTAGTGTCAGCAAATCGAATACTTCACTTTTTCTTGAGTTTATTTAATAGTACAGTCTCAAATAGAAAGTTCAGAAAGAGGGTTCACTGCCTGGTATTCTCCATGTGGGATGTGGATGCTAAATCTTTAAGCTGGACTATGTTGTGTGCTCATACTGGAGTAGGTTAAGAGCATCAATTTGCTCTAAATATATTGCTTTTGAACAACTCCTGACAAAAAAAAGGTAATAAAAGATGTATCTTTTATTGCTGAGTTGTTTACACTGATTGTAAATAACAATAAAAAAGCAGACTGACTAGAAAAACTCTGCTAGTAAAGTCTAGGAGCATTGGCATGGCAGAATTTCTGAGTTTGATGTGACTCTACCTTTGACAGTTCTCCTAAGGTAGGTTATTTTGGAGAAAACATATGTTTCCATTTTCTCTCCCTCAGCTTCCCTTTTAGTCCCCAGGCTCCACTAGGGTCACAGCAACATTAAGGCTTTTGTCACTGTGATTAATAGCTCTTTAGATCATCTTTAATTCACTCACTAATGACTGAGGGTCTTTCTGCTCTCCAAGTAATCGCGTGATGTATGAGCCGATAGTACACCTTGTGGCAGAGGTGAAAATCATTCAGGCAATGCAAATATTGTCATGGGGACAAATGTTTTCCCTGTTAATAAAAATTAATGAATTCTACCCAGGAGCTAGTTAAAGAAGCTCTGGTGAGAGAGATCCAAACACAAGTTCTTGCCACTTGGAACCATTAATTCAGTATTTCTAGATATGTGAGGATAATTATTATTAGTATTTCTGCATCTATGTAATAGATGAGACAGTGGCAGGTTGTTGTAATTATACAAATGGTTTTCACTGCTGGTGGATTTGTCTTTCAGTTATGCACACTTGCTGGTCTTCACTTGAGAACTGTTATTTTGTTTTGGTTATAGCATCAGTTTCAATGCTTTGCAGCCTCTAAATAAGAGAACTCCAGTTCCAGGCTGAACACTTACTTCCAACCAAGAACCACCTTGGTCAGGATATTGTAACTGTAAAATGATGCAAAGATGTTTACATTTTTTACATGTCCCTGTTACACATCATAAAAGGTTGATTAAACAGGCTGCAAATTAATCTGGAAGAAGAAATGCTTCAAGTATCTTATTATATTTATTGCATGTGTATGAATAGCAGTAAAAAGGCTCCGTCCCTCAGCCAGGTCACCTTACAGCATGGTTGTTCCCATTCTGATCTCTTCCCTCACCCAGTGCTCAGGCTTCACCAGGTGGAGATGTTGGAAAGGTGAGTTTCTTATTTACCTTGGTTAATGCTGCTGTCTTTTTGTTTCCTTCTGATTGTCACCATTTCTTTCTTCTGATGACAAAAAGCTATTGTCTCAGTGGAATAAATATTTCTGAATTACTTCCCAGTCTCAACCCTATCGTTTTACATCTCAGAACAAGAAAACAGTAAACTTTTAAAAGACATAATTTTACCTCTTCACAGTGCTTATCTACAAAGGAACATATTACTGAGGGGGGGAAAGAGCTCTAGTTGTTACTATTATTTCTGGTAGACACCCAAGGAGAGTAGCTAATTTGTTCTTCATTAATGCCAAGGACAAATAAAAAAGCAAGGACTGAATTATGCATTTATTTCCATTGTGCCTTTAACATGGGCTTCCACTCCCCATCATCCTCCAAAAGAATTCCCAAACCTTTGCTGTGCATTTCATGTGATACCATAGGGTGCACTAATATGGTTTTAAAAGAAGATGAATTTAGTGGTGAATCTTAATTGAAGGCAGAAAATTACTTGCAGCCCCCCTGCTGAAAGGAGGATGGACAGTTGGCTACAATCAGAGGGGTGTGTGTGTTTTACTTGCTTTTTTGCTGTAACTCAACAATAAGGTCTTAGTACTAGTTCACAGAGGCCTGGGAAAAAAAACTGAGAGTCAAATTTCTCTGGAATTTGAACTTTTTTTTTTTAAACTTGGGCATGGAGGCAGCTCTTTGAATTGCACAAGTTGTCATCATTTTGTGATGAACTGAGCCAGTCTTGGACCTCATCTTGAATTGTGGGTAACTGGAGAAGAAATTCGCAGCCTGTGCAGCCCCTTGCAAAATGAAAGGTATACAGAGCTGACCTTTCAATTATTAGCACATGAGTGTGTGTACCCAGGTTCTCCTTTTGACAGCTAAATGCCACAGACCCCCAGCTCAGCCTCTTGGGCTTGAAGAGTGTTTTAAAGCGATTCACTGGGCTTGGGAGGTGTCACCTACAAAGGTTTTGGGCTCACATAAAAACCAAAGCACTTGAATTTGAAAAGACATTACTTAATAGTTTTTATTTTTTTCAGGCAAAAAATTCAATTCACTGTAGAGTATGTCAGGATAAATGTTGGGCTTTTGGCTCAAAATGCTGTGACAAATTACATTGCCTCATTTATATATAAAACTAATAAAAATATTAAAAGAACTGTTCAGTACGTGTTGCTACTAGAATGTATAAAGTAGCTTTCAAAAATTCATTGTCATACTAGGGACAGAACTAATTTTGTTCCAGCAGAATGACTGGAAAATTAAGGATAATTCTCCTCTATGTTTCTGGAGATTTAACCATGGCATGCTTGGGGAAATCAAAATCTGGATTTCACAGCTTGTGTCTAACTTCAGCAAAGCAGGCTATACTGATTAAAGTTTAAGAAAAAAGTAAAATTGGAAAGGATTTCTTACTGCTCTCCAATGATAAATTGCTGCAATGTTTTCTTTTATTATCACCCTACTAGTCCTCTACTGCTCAGCCCCAAGTTAGGCTTCTAAATGAGATCCAGATTTACCAAAGTGCTCAGGAGTCAGGAGTTTCCACCGGGAGACTTTTTCCTGAACTTCCAGAAGAATTAGGTAACAGAGACTGCCCGTTCGGTGTCACAGCGGGAACCACGCTGTTTGGCAGCCTTGACATTAGAAAGGTTTCAATTTTCTGGGTGTTGTTGCTCCTGCAGTTTCAGATGTATCTACAGAATAGAGGGGCTATTTCTGCATCAGCTCTTGCTGGAGAGCTCGTGCTTCCGGTAGCGGTTGGAGGGAGAAGGGATGGTGTTCCTCCAGAAAGCTGCTCTCTTAAAACACCTGAACCTCTCCTGTCACTTTGGGTGGTTGAATGTCAACTACTTTCCTTGACACTGACTTAGAACAGGTAGAAAAGCCATTGCTAGAATAATGCTACTGAAGTTTTACTGGAGCATAACCTGCCTTTAGAAAAGTTTTGATATTGTTCTGATGGAAAGTTCTAACTCTGTCAAAGTTTGGTTATTAACACATATTTATATATGCACATGTTAATTATTAGTAAGGGAAGAGCATTGCATTTGGACAGCATGGAGCGTTACTTTCCAGCAAAGAACCAAGTCATCTGAAAGAGCCACAGGTTTGCATTTTCAAGTTTCTTGTGTGTGTGCGTGTGGTGTTTTGTTTTTTCCTACTCAGTTTTTTCTAGTCCAGCTCCTCCCTGTGTGGAGAAGAAATATTTCCATACTGCACAGACAAAGATTGCACTGAGCCTGGTTTAGTTTCTGCTAAGTAACTTCACTTAGACATCAGTAGGACCTTCCCATTCCCTCCCTCTCACCATTTCCCCTTTAGTCTTAATGAGCTGAAACCCAAAGGTCATCCTTGCCTGGGCTTTTGTGGGCTGGAAGCCTACCACAAATGGAGCAGTTGTCTCCATATTCAAGGTCAATAAGGCAGCAAATGGGTACAAGAGAAGAAAGGGCTGAAAATTTCATTAAACTAATTTAAAAAATAAATTTACGCAATTACATTAGAAACTGAACACTACATGTTGTATAGTATGTGAAGGATTTATATTGGATGACTGTCTAATCTTCCACGTAGGTGGAACTTCTGGTTTTGTTTTGAACCTGAAGAAATAAAGAAGGAAATGGAAGCAGAGGTAAACTTAAGGTATTGTTTTACTCTAAATGCTTTCAGTAAAGGGCCTTGTTATCTAATGATTGGTACTAGATGGCTGGTATAAATCGTGGTGTTTGTTCCCTACACTCATGGCGAAGGAAAGCAGAGGCAAAAGAAAATCAATTGGAACTAGCAGGTAACAAATGACCGGTCTTAGGCAAGCATTGCAGATGGGGAAAATAGAGTTGTGGGCATACGTTATTAGGAAATGCAGTGGTGACTTTTCCCTGTTATTTAGGAAATCCAGCAAATAATAAATATTTTTGGCGGAGTAGGGAGATCAGACAATTAAGAATGTGCAGATATTTCAATAATGAGTTGTATTTTCAATGCTTTTTCAAGGTTTTTTTTGCCCTTAATACTGAATTATCATTACCAAAAGGGGAACAAGAAGCAGCTCTTGGGGAAACAGGCAAGCCCAATTCAGGCCAGCGCTCAAGGAGAGGGCTTGACAGAGCCAGCCTGGTACTGCATGGTTCAGAGGTACCTCCGGAGTTTCCCAGGACTTTGGGAAATATTTTGGCAATTTTGTGCCAGACTGAACCCTGTGGAGTGGTTACAATATCATCAGATCTGAATTTAGATGAGGGTAAGTTCCAGTAACTTTGTTTGGGTGTCTCTCTCTTTACTGGTAGACCTTCATATATCAAGAAGTTTAGTTTTTGTGGACTGTGGAAACATAATAAAATAGTTCAAGAACAAGCTCTGTTACAATGTCAGAACAAGTTTTTTTTTCTGGAGATAGAAGCTGGGAAGGGTCCAACTGGGCAGCAACTCTTTTTACAAGGAGCTGGTGGGCACCTTGGCAGTGGGGACCAGGGCTGGATCAACCAGGCCATGGACAGTAGTGACACTTCATCCTCTTTACTTGCCACATGCACCCAAAAGTTTTAAACCTCTGGTGCAAGCAAGATTTTGGAGAACTGGAGCTAGGTGTAGGGAAGAAAAGCATCCTGTGGGATAAGTAAGGACCCAGGGAGGTGGGGAATCTCCATCCTTGCTGACCTCGAAGAGCATTCAGACCATGCTGTGAGCACCCTGGCTGGGGTTTTGTCTTTGCCCTGCTCAGAGGCTGATGGCCAAGGTGCCCTCGGGTCAGTCTGGTTCTGGCTTTGCATTCCACTGTTCTTGCTAGGCTTCTTGGAGAGCCTAACAATGACTGGGCTGAGTTATTAGTCCTTTATATGTGAGCACGTGTGCATTGCTAATGGGGAAAGCTTCCTTTTAAAAATTTTTTCTCAAAGCATCTGAACAACATTCTCTATGTCACCACAGTGTTCTAATTCTGCAAGCAAATCTGAAAGTGCTACGGAGGGGACACCCTAACACCTTGAAAAGTATCAGTAAAAACTGCTGAAAGTGCTAAAAATAAATGAATCATAGGGTGAGAACCAGCATGACAGGAATTTGTGGGATATTTGCAGATACAAGAGGGCTTCTAAGTCATGGTTCATTTACAATGTCTGGTTCCTCTCTCTGGGAAGGATTTCTAATGGATTCAAAGAGACTCCAAGATTTCAGTAGATTTTGGGAGAAGAAAAGCAGCTCTGTAAGGGAGAGAGGTTTGTTTTTTTTTTTTTTTTTAATGGAGAAAACTTGCCAGTCACATTTCATATTGTGTCCTGCTCAAAGAACAACTGAAGGCTTTCATGCTGCGGAGGAGATGGCGTTTCCATATAATAGCTGCAACTGAGGCTGTTGTATGGAAACACCATCTCCTGCGTGTTATGAAAGCCTACCTGGAGATGGTCTTGCAGTCTCCTAGAAAGCCCTTGCTCCATCAGGAAAACATTTGTATTTTACAATTAGATGTGGGGTTTTTTTTGGTGTGTTTATTTACTGTCCCAGATCTATTCCAGCCTGTGGCTGCAGCAGTATCTGAATGATGGAATTTTGCCAAAAGTAAGCAGCATTGAATACTGTTTTACCGTAAGAAGTGCTGAGGTGAATGAGTGCTGTCGAAAGAACCATGAATACTTTTTCCATTATTAACTGAGTTTACTATTTTGCTGGTAAAAGTTAACAGCAAAATGCAAACATTAATTTCACATCTGCATGAACCTTGTGCTGGAAATGTTTGGGGGCTCATCGGGTAGGGGAATAGAAACAAGCTTTGTCTGCTCATTGCTAAACAAAACAGCTAAAATTTCAAATAATTCCAGTCAGCTGTGACTTTAGAAATAACCAGAAGCCCATATGAATGGGGGACATGTAGAAAATATCAGAATCTGCTCAGGCTACTATGTGAAACAGAAATACGTTGAAAAAATCATTACCCGTGTTGATTCACTCAGCTCCTGCCAGGCTCACATCACGGGCTTGTGACTCCTCAGTGGTGTAAACCAGTATCCTGGGCCTGCTGCAGCTGCACATCAGACCTGGTAGTAGCTGGGATGTTGGATACATGAATGTATTTTTATTTATACTTCCTCAACATCTCTGAGCATCTTACTTTGTTCATAACAGCTGAAGAAATTGTGGTACTTGTTTCACTGCTTGGATTTCTCAGCCAAATCCAAAGCTTTAAGAAAATCACTCCCATGGCATGCTCTACACACAGAGGAATACTTCATTCGCTGTTCTCATCAGGAAGAAAACTCCTCATTCATCATGGGAGGATTCAGCAAAGGTGTTCTCCTAGAAAGGTGCAAGACAAAACCCATCCAGATAATCTATTCAAACCCACAGACTTTGAGTGTATAAGGAGTTCTTCAGCAGCTTAGAATTACAATAACTAAACCCAGTTCTGACACAGCTATGGAACAGATTCTGAATGATATCTCTACCCTTCTGAAAAAATTGCTATGTGCTGCTTTGAACGAGGCTTTATTCTGAACCTGCTGCTGAGTATGCAAAAGGAAGTACGATGGTGTGACTTGGGCAAACGCAGATTGACCTAATTGTTGAAGAAAGACAAAGTAAGCAGATTATTAGTGCTCCTAAGTAACTTCTTTGAGATGTAGGTTTGACAGGACAGTATTCTCTCAGCACTGTATCCCAGGAGAGGGGGGGGAACTCTTTCCTTTCTGATTTTGGACATTGTTGCCTGGGGGGGTTCACTAGAGATGGCTTTTTTTTTTTTTTTTAATGGAGAAACAGGTTTGCAGTGCTGGTTATTTTAATTTAGGGACTGGATTTTCATGATGTGGAATTGACTTCACTGAGGTTTGTGGTGTGTGGGCTTTCTCCTTTTCATTACAGATGCAAATAGATATATTCAAATCAGATCACACTAATTAGTGAAACTAATTATGTTTCCCCAAGCATCTTTCTTCTTACCTATTTTGCAATGAAAAATAATTTACTCATGATGTAAACAGGAGGATGGAGACTGCTATAACAATTAGCAGTAGTTAATGAGAAGCTTTGAATTGCTTGGTGTTAACCTCAACATCTATTAGCAAGCAAGGCTTGGGTTTGCCTGCTGAGGGGTGTGGGAATGCACAAACTCCTTCCCTCTTGCAAGAGGAGCAAAGAGATACAGGAAAATGACAAGGAATTAAAATAGCTTCACCCATTCTTTAGCGAGTGTTAGAAATAGTCATGTGCACCTTCTGCAGATATTCACATCTGTCATCATACTTACAACAAAATGGTACTAAGAGGTGTTTTAATTAAAAATAACTTAGCTCTTTAGGGCATATTTAGCTTGATTTGAATAAATTCATGAAGAGTGTAGCTGCCTGCAAGTTGTTACTTATTTTCTATGGAAGCCTGTTACATTTCAGAATTTATTTTTATTTCATACTGGAATGAAAATAGATCTTCAGAAACTTTTTATGAAAGTGAGACTTATAAAAAAATAGCAATTTTTTTGATCAGTAAGATCAAGTTTCTTCAAATAAAGGTCTCAGTAAAGAAAGGCTTCCCTCCATCCTGAGACATATAAGCATGCGTATATATATATATATATGTATATACATATTTATGAAGTGATGAAGTCCACCTGTAGTCAGAGCTAAAATCTTTTGGCTGAATATATCTTTAGCAACGATGCATTTTCAAAGATGTTCCCATTTAGGTTAAATAGAAATAGTTGAAAACACCAGGTCAAGGCAATTTCATTTTGCAGCTTCACCCCACACTGTTTGCCCATATCTGTGGCACATATGGAATTTTTATGACAGAGCCTGATAACAGTGCAACAAAGAGCACGGGTGACATCTTGACGCATGTCATCTATCAGTAGTTTGCCTTTAAATTCTGATCTCTCTTCTGCTAATTGGAGCATTTTGGATCAGTTTGAAAAATGCTTGAAGGCATTTTGCATAATTTGAGATCCTCTGTGGCCAGTGGATGATATTCACATCTAGGGATGTTTTCCTTTGGAAATATTTAGATTTGAAGTTTTGAGCCACATGACCAGCTCCTTCCTTAGAACTGACACGTGGAAGAGCTGAGAAACAGATTCATCTTCTGCACTGCTGCTTCTCTGTAATTGCTTCCTGAGAGCAACTCGTCCTGGACATGATTTCTGCAGCAATGCAGGAGGATGTAACGTTAGCCCACCAAAAGGGGAGATGCTGCTTTCAGTTCTCCTCTTGCTCCTCTTTTCTCTCCTCATTTATGGGTTAATTGTACACTTGCTCTCAACACAACTTCATATTATCTCTCTGAGTGGCTGGGATCACATCTCCCACTCTGAGGCTTCTTGGTTGCACTCTAATTGAACAGCTGGTGATTGATATCTGAATACAAGAATAGGCTAAAAAGCTTGGCGTGTTTAGCTGAGGAAAATGAAGGCTGATAGAGCTGGTGACTGATACCAAAGGTGATAAACACACCCAGCAAACCATTTAAGCTAAAGGACAGTGCTGGAACAAGTACAAATGGGCGATAAAGTGCCCATGAATGTTCTGAGGCTGGAAATGAGCTTTTACAATAAGAAGGATAAAATAGAGGAGCATGTCCTCTATATGAACATTGGAGCAAAGACTTATTTGCTGGCAGAGCTGTGTGAAAGGTGACTCCAAACATCATGTTGGTGTTCCAGCATCCTAGTGGGCTGATTCACCATGAGATCAGTGCTTGTGGTGGATGTACAGTAGCAGCCATGGCTTTCCTACTGTTGTACCCATATTTGTAACACCTTTTGCTGTTGATCAGAGAATTCCACCTGTTTTGTTGGTTTTCATGTGCTGGAAATAGAACACTGCAAAGAATGAAAATATCTCAATGAAAAAGACAGTGAAGAAACTCGTTTTAGCATCTTCTCTCTTCTTTCTGTTACAGCCAGGCTTTTTGGATCCCAAGCTGAACATGGCAGATGGAGGGGTAGGAAGTTGACCCTCTGTAAGAATGAGATATTTGATGTTCAGAGATGTGGGGTAGAATAAATGTTGAGACACTTTGTCGCAAAGAATTTAGCTCCTGAGCATTGTGTTTTGCTCCTGTGATGTGTGACTTATTTCACTGTATTCTCTGCTGAGTTGGGGAAATAATCTTGCGGAAGTGCTTTGTGTGAGGGTCTGGCATTTTGTCTCCAGCTGTGATACAGGGGTTGTGTGTTTGATGGTTCTCAGTCCTCAGCATAATAGTTTTGCTTTCAAGAACTGGCATTTCCAAAAACATTTGTTAGCCTCATTTTTCTTCCACTGACCTGAGCAGTAGACCCCTGAGTGTGGAGTTATCCAACATAGCTTGCTTTTGAGAAGCCTTTCTGTGCCCAAGGGCTCTGCATCAGGCCTCACTTTGCCTCCATGTACCCCTGAATTGCTCCGTGTGTCATGCATTTCTTTCTGTCACTGCTTTTAAAGTAAAGTAGCTTGTTAGTGGAGTTTGAAAGTGCTTCGCAGTATTTAATCTAATCAGTAAAAACTTCCTCATCCCATTATTTGGGTAATTTTGGGGGAGGAGTGGTTGTTTTCATTAGGGTTTTACGATTTACACTTTATTTTAAAGGCGTGTTTATTCAGGAGGAGGATTTTTCATTACATTCCTTTGTAGTGATTGTTTTGTACTTTCTTGGGACAAAAATCGGCTCTTTTGAAGGTCTACATGCTTACGTGCAAAATATTGGCAGGTCTCTGAGCCTGAGGAATGCGGTGGAAACCATAGTGCATCCTGTGCTTTGATTTCTGCAGATTTCTGTGTGTTGATCGTGGTTATGAAGCAGAGTTTCTCACTTCTCTTATCAATGTTAGCTTCTATGATCATTTTTTATTGATATTAAGCTTATCAATACCTACTACAAGCTGATTCAGTTCTAATCTGGACTGGGTTAAATTAGCCCCAAATCAGGGTTGTAATTGCTGACAGTTCCTAATGAAATGGGGGAAATTACAGAAGATACTGCTGGTTTCGTGGTTGATTTTGGAGGCAGTTGCATGGTTTTCTGGTCTCTTACCATGGACAGAATAGGTGTTCAGCACCTTAGGAAGCCAGACCCTTGGAAGAAAATGAAAAATTCTGCATATATATCCCTTGATATGTTTTCTTGAGTGAATAGCAGGGCAAGGATATCTTTGGTTATGCCTACTGCTTGGCTCTTTGCACTGGTGTGTTTAACTCACTAAGAATAAAATTGCTTTACTTGTGCAAGTAAAATAGGATTTCAGTGGCAAGTCACCAGTCAATGAGCATGAAGACTTTTATCATCTGATCTTTGATTTCCCTGTGAAAACAGAAATAATTTACCAGTGATAATCTGCATCACTATCCTTGATGATAAATTTGTCAGTTGAGTTCATGCGACAGCTCAACTGGTTGGGAATCGTATTTTACATGGAGCTTGTGGGCTGGGATTAGAGGACATTAACACTCATGGTTTGCATGGATATTGTCTGAGCTGGTTTGTGTCTTCAGACATACAATTTGAAAGCAGACATACTGCTAAAATAAAAGAAAGTACAAAATCATCACTTTTGTTGGTTTTGAGGGCTTTTTTTGGGGTGTGGGTTATTTTTGTGTGTGTTTTTTCTTGCTGTTGTTCTGGGTAGTTTGGGTTGATTTGTCTGAACTCCCTTTCCTATTTATTTTCCTGGTTGCTTCCCTTCTGAGTGTTAATTTGTCAGATTACAACTTGTTTAAATTTCTCCTTTGTGTGCATGCCTTTAGCCTGGTTTTCTGTGTATTATTTTCAGGGGAAGTAGAAGGGGAAAAAACAGTCCTATGTCACTGAAAATAACAGGAGCTTTGAGTATTGTGATGTCTGCTCTGTATCATCAGGTGGCTCTTTTGCACTGGGAGAAACTCAGCTTTCCAAAACCCCACATCCAACCTGTGGTGGAACCCTGCATGTGGTTAATACCTCGAATTTTGCCATTCTTCATTCCTACATGCCCATGGTTTTTCTTTGCTGGTAATATGTCAGTTTGCAAACTCTGGCAAAAGTACGATTATGTACTCGGAACTCATGAGTTGAAACTCCACCAAAACTGAGCTTTTAAAGGAAATCCCATGGGATTTGACAGCATGTGTTTTTGTGTACAGCAAACCCCGCACACTAGGCTGGAAAAACAGCACTTTAAGGGATTGTTGTTGTGTCTTTTTAGTGTGTGTGTGTTGCAGTTTATGTCCCATCTTAATTTTATTCATCTCATGTTTTCTGTCGGTCTTTATCCTTGGTGATGATAACATGACACTGTATTTTCTGGATTTGAACATGCGCATCTTGACCTCTTCTGCAAGGAGAGGCCAGGAAGAGGCCACTGTACACTGGTATGGTGTAGCTGGTTTTGGCTTTCTCAGGCAGCCCCCAGGATGGGTACCAGTTATTTGGGGCTGCCAGACCACTCCCAACCCAACCTCTGGTATGTTTTTCCCTCAGGAAATAAGTTGTGACAAATCCATAAGCATCTATTCTCTCCAGCACCATCAGACATCATCCTGATTGTTGTATAAACACCACTCCTTGGGATGCATCAGCATCACAGGCCTCCTAATTTGTTGCACTTGTTTTTTTGGTAAATATTCTCTTTGTGGATATTAAATAGTAAGCAGATGTCTATAAAGCACATTTTCTGATGGACACTTCTTTGTTTGACAGAACTTTGAAGAGCGGATACGTATTGACTAGCAGCTTTTATTTTTTGGATCTATTTATTTTAACAAGTCAGAAGTAAAAAAAAAAAAGCTTTCACCACAGTTATTTATGTTGCAAGCTATGATGTTAGCCTGTCATTCCCAGCCCAGTATTCAGCTTAGTGTTATATAGTTGCACAATCAGCTGCCAAATGTGTATATGTACATGCAGGGATGTGTATGAACATGCTGGGTGAATGGTCACTCCAAATCTGGCTTTTCCATATCAGGTGGGCTTCTGGCTGCTGATTTCAGTGGATCTGGACCATGTTCCTCTAGTCTGGCTCAAGTCTGATGGAGCCTCCTTGACTTTTGCCAAGAGCTGGGAGTGCTGTAATTGCCCAAAGCAAAGCTTCTTTTAATCCAGCATCTGATTTTGGCTGAAACTTTATGTATATTTTAATGACCTCTACACTTAATTTGCTGAATGACTTCCTAATCTTAAAAACTATTTCTGCCACTTCTACTGTCAGCAAGTAACGCTGCTGAAAAGCTGCTCTAAAGAAGGGAGGAATCACAGAGGGGAGCTCATATTAATGTATTTCCCCAGCAAAAGTTTTATGTGGCACCTCTGGAATCAATAGGAGATCTGTCACCTATTTCAGTAGGAATATCTCACTTTAAAAGAAGAATCAAACACATCCCTTCTCTCCGTGTATTTGATATATGGCACAAGATGCACAGTTTTCTCTGGCACTTCCCAAGTTCATAATTTGTATTTCACTTTAATGCCACTTTGTGAATTTATTGGCAGGCAGAAGCACTCCATCAGGGTTAGAGAGTCTTGCCTACCTTTTGGTGGTTATAACGTCTTTTTAAAAGAGTGTTTAGTTATTTTACTTGGGTGCCACATGGGTGGGTCAGTACCAGCCCTTCACTGAGCAAAGTCATATTTTTAAGAGACTGGGAGAATACCTCAAAACTCCGCTAGCACTTTTATGGGTGGGGGGATATTTGGTTAAATAGATGTTTATCTGGGAAAGTCATCATCTGGCTAGCACCATACTGAATGTTTCTAAGCAGCTAACTTATGTATGCTAAACAAATTTGGTTTGGCTGCAGCTAGAGCTGCCCTGTGGAAATTCTCAACATACATTTGTTTGATTGAGCTGTCATTTTCAGTTGATCTGCTGATGATCTGTGTCACTTTGTTTAAATGTCCTGGTGTGTATTTTTTTTTATAGTGTGCAAAACCAGTCTGCTGTCTGTGATGGATTAAATTGAGGTGAAATTCGAGAGTTACTCCTGTTTTCGATTTCTGTGCTCTGAGACAGGTGGGCTGGAATGACAAAGAACTTCACACACAAACACATTAAAGCCAAAATGGAGTGGATGCCCTTATGATTTAAAACATCCGTAGATGTGTCAACTACCAAATGCTCCCGTTCAAAGAAGTTGCTGGGATTTGCACTTTAAACAACAAATGGTATTTATTTGGTCTACCCTATTCAGCTAAAATACCTGGACAAAAATGATGTCAAGCTCATTTCTCCTGTAAAATTCCCTGTGGATGTATATGTGCTGGGGGTTTGGCCTCTGGTGAGAGGACATGATGTTAACCCTGAGATGAAGCCCCTGATAAGTGGCAGGGAATGGAAATGGGCTCCCATGCACAGTGGGAGTCTGCCAGCCCAGCCTGGGACCTGGGCAGCATTTCTGGTGGTCTCAGTTGGCCATGGAGACCTGCTTTTTGCAGGCAATTTATAATAGACAAAAGCTCCAAGCAACACTTGGTTCAGGTTTTTGGATTTTTGGGTTATTGGTTGTGTTCCCTTGAGGCTCGTACATGTGAAATCCTGGTGCCCCTGTGGATCTTGGAGAGGACTGGTGAGAGCTCCAATGGGGAAAGCAGGATGGCACAATGCAAGGAGGGGCACAGCCAGCCCTCTCTCAGTACCTGAGAGAGGAATCCCATAGCCAGGCTCAGCCTGGTGCTTAGCCCCTAACCCCATCCCTCCAGCTGCCCTTTCAGTAGCCCCTGTCCAGTGCTCTTGTTAAAATGCAGTTTTTCCCTGCACCAAATGTGAGCTCTTGTGCAAGACCCACCAGATCTCAGTTTTTTTGCTTTAGAGCTCGTCAAAGGGTCCTTTTGCTGATCTTCAGAATTTCCCACACGGGCCATGGTCCTTGTGCAAATCTCTAACTTACACTTTGCAGAGCAGATGAACTGTGGTTTTGTGGGGCAGCAATAAAAGATGCCCAGTCTAAACAACCTGCTTATTTTCTAAACTTGCCACTGATTTAGTTTGTGACCGTGGGCTGTGTTCACCCACATGGTTGCAGTCTGCACAAGGGGGGAGATGAAGGCACAGTTGTGCACTGAGCACTCTTTCAACACGTCCTCATGATAATAATTTTGTTTCCTGACATGCTTGGAGTTATGCGTGGCCTTACCTAACTTGCTGAATTAAGGTTCATGGGAGTGTGGAGAAGGTCAGCTACATACCAGTTTGATGTCTGCTTTGAAAAGTGCTCTAGGAAAAGTTGCTTCTATTTGACTTCAGCTTCTAATGAGCTTACTGGGGAAAGTTTAAAATGCAATTTGTTGCTTCCACTTCCTAACTTAAATCTCTTCCGTGAGCAGCAATTGCTTTGCTGTTGCTTAAGCAAGTGCAGCCCATGCTGCTTCTGCTGTGCTCTGCTCTCCCAGCGCAGACACTGATGCTACAGCAAATGGTATCTGACAAAAGAGCTCTTTCAAATCCACTTATTGCCTTACAAAGTGTAATGGTCTAGCTTAAAGTTCTGAGCATTGTTTTTGTTTTATTTTGGAAGGAAAAAAAAAATCAGCAAAAGGAGTTCAAGCCACTCTCAGAACAATGTCAGGAAAAGCCATGTTATTTTCTTCACATTAAAAACCAAAAGAGAACAAACACCAAAAACAAAACAACAAAACCACAGAAACAACAAGAACAACAACAAAACCAAAAACAAAACCCCAAACAAACCAACCCCAACAACAACAAAAAATCCCAACTACTCTTGGAGCCATTTTTGCTCATGAACTCCATCATTTCCTTAATTTAAACTGTATATGTGTGTGTATATGTAATCCTGTATTACATATACATTTTGTATATATATTTTCCTGCCATTATAAACAGTACTTAAATCTGTGTCCATAAACATAAATGGATATATAGTTAAGTAGTCTTTATAACAGAAGATTAGTCTGTAGTGACATAATAAGTAGAATTCAAGTATATAACAACTGCATGTTAGCTTGAGCTTGTGGAGTCCTCTATGATCCTTTGGGATGGAGAGCACTGCTGGGCCAAGGTCTCTAATGGCATGGCATCCAATTACACTACAGCCAAGTTTGGTCCATTAAGTGCTATCTACTTATTTAAGTTGTTGTATATCAGCCTGCACATGAAAACAGTAGAACTTGTGAAGATTGCCAGTTTGGTGGAAGAAAAAAAGATTATTTTTCAAATTTACTTCCAAGTTATTGGGATGAACCAGAAGCTTTCAGAGTGCTGATTTATTGCTCTCCACTAGCGGCTCACCAGGACCCCTCTGCTTCTCCAACATCAACAGCTTCATAGAAAGCGATACAAGGTGTATGGAACAAAGAGTGGAATAAATTACATTAGCAGTTAACTTTCTTTACAGTTAATATATATCAATAAATACCTACAAAACATTTGAGACTTTGACTAGGAAGCCATGTAAAATAAACTGTGGTCCTATTTTTTTTTTTTTTCTTTTTTAAGTCAAAATAGATCTAACTGATGTTAACTGTTTCACAGCAGGGCTCTCGTTCTGGTTTCACACTGGTGTCACTGTTGATTTTGGAGGGGCGATGTGATCAGAATAAGGACTGCCACTCTTCCCACCCTGTGACAGGCTGCTGGTGCTATGAAAACACTTGGCATTTCCATACTGTCCTGCTTTGCATCTTCAAAGCACTGCAGAGAGATGAGCTATTCACCATGGGGCTCATCTGAGGCAAATGAGAGAATATGATGCTGCAGAAGAAATGGTAAACCCAAGAGGGAGCGGGAGAATTTGTTACTGAATGTTTTTGTAAAAGCAACTGAGTTTGCAGCTTCAGAGTTACTCGTTCCCAGGGTAAGCAAAGGCTCCACAGTTTGATGGATCAGGGAGGTGAGAACTCAGGAGGTATTTCCTTTTAGACCTCTGTGTGCTGAAATACCTTCTTGATGTTTTTTTAACTAGCTGGTCTTGAAAAACTTCGGTATTTGCTGCTCAAAAGCTCCCCAGTGGTTTCTGTGTCTGTAGTATCTCTGTCTGTGAAGCTTTGGCTTGTGTGGGGATCTCCAAACACAAGACAAGGGTTCTGTTGGCAGTCAGACTTCTGGTCCTTGTGGGAACAGCGATGCAGAGGGATGTAACCAATTTTGCTCATTTTACTCCCAAGGAAGAAGAAACAGAGGGAGGTATTACTCTGAGTCCAAGTGAAGAGTGTAGCAAAGTGCATTATTTTGGCTGAGGTTGCAAATATTTGTTAAAGACGGAGTAGGCATCTCCTGGTGTGAGCTGTGGACCACCAGTGGGGAGAGAAGCAAGAATAGAAACCACTTAGCGCTGAAAACCTCAAAGCGGTCAACCCCCGGAGAGCTTACCCGTCAGAGGTGTGCTAGTGAAAACACAGCCAGACAAATGCTCTTGGACAGACAAACATTTTCAGAGAAGTTTCTAAATTACATGAGGAACAATTTTATAGGAAAGAGGTGTCAGCAACCTGGATTTGCCCAATTTCTGTGAACGCTCTTCCTTTTCAACTAAGTTTCTCAATTGTTCAGCAAAACTGAGTTCAAATGTTTGGGGTTTGGAACTTTTTAAACTGAATACTTCTTGAATGTGGTTTTTTTTTTTTTAAGTAACAGTGTCAAAAAGAAAATGAATCAATTCTGAGAAGTGAGAAGATAAAGAAATGGGGGAGAGTGGATAGAAAGCGAAGTGTTTTTGGGGGAAAGAGCTAGTATCTATTTCTCAATCACTTTCCCATAGCAAAGGATGCAGGCAGGGCATGGGGAGGGAGCTGTGGTCACTTGCAGGGGGGCAGTGCAGCATCCTTCAGCCCAGCTGATGGAGTTCATGGAAGCACTGGGACTTCTTTTTATCTCTATATGGATGGTTTGATTCCAAAAAGCCTAGTGTTTTCCCTCATCTTCCTATACAAAGTCCAAGGAAAATAATTGCTACAACTTCTTTTGCCTCCTTTCTTGTTTACAGTTGTCCTGCCATAGCCTCTGGGGCTTGTCATAGGGCAGCAAGTAGTTTTTTTTCCCAGTTGTGCTTTGATACTCGCAATAAATGCTATCAGTAACATGGACAAAACTTTTCTGCATCACTGCTGAAATTATAATTTCATTAAAGTTACTGGCAAAAGTCCTACTGACTTTAAGACACACCATAAATTCCAAGTCTGCTGGGACAGACCCACCTTCTGAAATGTGCTTGGAAACACGAATTTATTTTATCGATCACAAATATTTTGTTGATATTAAAAAATAAGTGCTTATTTAAAATGTATGGCTGGTGCAAGCAGAAATTGGTTTATCAGAACAAACTGTTGCAGTGTTTGGAGGAATGAGCAGTGTCTGCAGTAAAGGCAAAGTGGGATCAGTGAAGAGAATGTAGATAAATCAGTTCAGAATGCGCTTTTTTTTTTCTGAAAAAATGAAACAAGGATGATTCTTGCATTTTGAAAACGTGTATGTGGTGTTGAGTGAGGTACTGATGAGAAGAACTTGTCAAAGCTGTGTGTGCCAGCCAAGGACTGAGGCTTCATAGAGAGAAATAGGAACAAATTGTCATCCATGTCTTGGAATAATCTCACCCGAAACAATGCCTGTCACACAAGAATAAAAGCATTCCTCTATATGATGAAATAAAACTATCCCAAAGGAGTTTTTGTTGTGAGAAATAGGATGACTTTACTAATCCAGGCAGGTTGGATATAGCCATACGCTGATGCCCTACAGAATGATGCAGACTACACCCGCACATGTAACATGAAGTATAGTTGCTCTTAAGATTCATGATTTTCCAATCAGCTAAGTACATCCTGCTTGTTACTGGGTGACCTTGTGCAGATATAACTGCAGCACATGCTGCTGAGAAGTCACTTGCAGGAAAAATTGTGGCCTTGTATCTCCTCGGAAACAAATGCTGGAAATTGGTCCTGCCAGACCTTGAGTTTCTGAAGTAGACAATATTGTAGGATTAATTATTTGATACTTTTCCTGATTAGCGTGTTTGTTATAAGTACTTCTGTTAGTGTTTCAAGGACTTAACTACAGTGTATCACAGTGTCACTCAAATTTAATTAAGACTCTATCACTGTAATTGCATAATTAAAGATGTGTCTGGCTGCTGGTACAAAACTTTCTGCCTCTGCTCTACAGCAGCTCAGTTTTCCAGAGGCAGCTCCCTGAAATTCCAACCCTCTCTGAAATACTTGGGTACAGCATGGAAACAGGGTTAACATGTAGATGGGTACATTACTGCTATCTTGCTGTGTCCCTTGGTCCTTCTCTGATAATCCCTCAGCTTGTGCCCTTCCCAGGTGGAGGGCAGGCAGAGCATCCATCCCTTTGGGATTCAGGCAGGGCAGATCCCCTCCCCAAAGTAGATGTAGGGGTGTTTGTAAGCTGGTGCTGAAGTGGCTGCTAGCAGGAAGAGGTTACATTATTTATCATTTGTAATGTGCTTGCAAAACAAAACTTCATGACCTGGTGCTATTTTTTTTTTTAGTTCTTTCCTCAAGTGATTACACTTTGCTGCATAATGGAGCAAATACATCTGTGTCTCAGGACTATACTAGAGACTGACATGTTCAACATCTCCTGTGGCTTACCAAACACATCAGGGATGTGGACCTCCCTCTGTTTTCTCATTATGTCAAATAATGAAATGTGGAAATAATTCTAATCCTTTCTTCTGGTTGTGCTGTACCTCTGGAAATATGATAAACTCAATCCAATTAAAAGTCATTACCTCTACAAGGCTCAGTCTCTATCTATAACCTTTGTTTTATAATTCACTCTGTTATCTGTCTTCATTATAATTTGGTAGAATAGTCATCTTTTATTACTGATTTCTTTTAGAAAGAGGCATGTGATTTTCAGGGCTACTTTGTGACACATCTCAGTTTAGAACAGTAAAGGTCTACTAATGAGTAAAGAGAAGTTCAGTTACGCCGATTTATTTAATCAAGATAAAGTTTCATTTGTGTTGATTATAATACTGTAGGTTTAAGTAATTGTTTTGATTTTAAAATGTTCTTTTGCAGCAATAGCTTTTCACTGTCTCAGGGTCTGTTAAAGTGCATTACCTTGTCTGTCTTACTCAAACTGATACAGATCTAGTGAGATGTTGTTTCCAGTTAGCATTTACTATACATAAGTGGCTGATCTCACTAATTCACATTTAACCTTCCCGTCTTTAGTTTTCTCCCAAGCACGCTGGCTTCTTGTGCCATGTCAGTGTGAGAATATATGTCATGTTTACCATTATGGTGATCAAACAATGAACAAAAGCTGGCTCCTCTAATCTGTTTTCTTCCCTTAGCAGTGTCTAGTACTCAGGGCTCAAAATTTCAAGGAAATTTTTTTCCCCCCTTGGATGTACTCTATATAGAGTTACAAATGGCATTAATGAGTATGTGTTATCTGCTGGTTGAAATATCTTACAGAGATATGAATTTAAGCTATTAGTTAGAGTGTCAAGATGCTTTAGGCTGCATCCCAGCCAGTGTGGGTCTCTACAGGCTCCTTTCTAGCTGCAGATCTGGCCCTCAGTATATCAAGCCCTGCAGCTGGCATTTCCATCTTCTCTCATCCCCCCCCTCTGTGTAACCCAGAAAAGATTTTAAGAGTCAGATATATATTTATTCCATTGAGGAAACTTTATCAAGCAGCACTAAAGTTTATTGGCACTAGCTAGTGATATAATGGGTAGTTTAAACCCTGCTAACTGTGAATAATTTTTCAGTGGTGTTTATGATTGCAGTAGACTCTAACGGACCAGAAGTACAGATAACATAAATATTTCTACCAGAGATGACTGTACTGGAGCTATAAATAAAATTACACTGAACTTGTAAATAAAATCAGTGCATGCAAACCAACATTTATAATTCTTTGTTGCTTGCAGTAATTTATATGGAAAGTGCACAGGAACACAAGGAACCAAATTTTGCTTTTTGGTTACACAGGTGCAACTTCCCTGACATCAAGGAGAGTGCCTCCCGTGCAAATGAAAGTAGAATTTGACCTGAAGTCTCTCAGTGCTGGACCCTAATTAAAACCCAGCATCTGGTCCGCATCAGATGCTTTTGACTGCGTTACTCAATTAGACATGAATGACGCTAGACAGAGCACCAAACGCTACTAGTTATTGTAGGGGCTGATAGTGAGAATTGCCAGAGATGTTGGGCAGGTCCCTATGAAGTTACTATGTTATGAGTTTGCTGGTCTAGTACCAACATTTGGCAACACTGTAATTATCCTCTCTTGAATCTGCGGCGCTCTTGAGTGTGTGTAACTTCACTTCTTGCTCACGTGTGGACAGGTTTCTCCCAAGCACTTGGTGCTCATCCTACCTTTAGAGATCTCTTCTGCTCCCAGTAGGAGCCTCTTGTTTTCAGGGTCATTTTTTCTGCAGACACAATGATTTAAGGAGCAAAACCTGCTCCCCACGCAAGGAAAGTTTTAAATTTATCTTGTGAATCATTTGCACTGTTGTAACTGATGTGCATCTTGTCATGAGGCACAGAAGCTACCAGCAGCACTAAGCCCTTTCATGGGTGTTCCAGCAGTGATGCAAACTGAGCTCCCTTTGCATTTCCTGTAGATACAGCAGCCCATGGAGCAGCACGGTGCAAAGTTGGTGATTTCCGTACTGCAGCCCCAAAGTGTGCTGTGCTCAGGCTGCCTTTTCGCCTGCCTTCGCGCAGCTTTTCCTACAACTCCCTCTTCTGCCAGCGCTGCAGAAGGGCTTGCTCGGAGCGACTCGGTGCTACGGTGCAGGGAAGTTTTGCTGAGCATGTTGTGTGAATGCCCTCTGCAATCTGCAGCATCACGAGCGTGAAGGGAAAGTCAAGATCTGGGCAGCACATTTTTCCTCTTATTTTCTTACATTACCATCAGCCTTAAGAAATTGGACCAGCTTTAGTTAACTCCGGGACAGACACTGATCTTGTTTATTCCTTGGTGGAAATCTAAAGTAATTATTCTGGATTTAACAGTCACGTAAGAGAAATCAGAATCTGGCCTTTGGGGCTGCTGCATGGGCACTCTGGTTCTCCTTGTTCTTGTTGCATGGTCCATGAGCATGGTTTTCAGGTTTGAACCTTTTGAGTGTGTTCGGGACAGTTTTGGTCTTCTCATGCTTGTTTTCAGGGTCAAGTAATACAAGTATGTAAAACACGTATGGATTAGAAGGCTAATGTTTGTGAAAGTATTTTTCCTTGGTAATTGAAGTAATGGTTCAAAATTGCTTCAAGCACCTTGTGTATTTTTACACTTACTTGTAATTTCTTTTGTTTTACAACTAAACTTTCTATTTGTAAAACAGTTTTTCTTTGCCCTCTTACTTTTATTATTTTTACCTAACTGGGAATTACTGGCTCTATTCTGTTTAGAATCTACTCTCATTTGATTAGGTCTGTCTGATGTTTTTCACAATGGGGTCTTGCCTGGGCCCCCCAGACTGTATTACAATACAAATAATAATAAATAATCGTCATTAGGTTCAACTCCACAGAACAGTTCTGTGAACAGGGAGTGGCACAAACCAGTTTTCAGGTACGTTAACTGATAAAATGTTCAAGTAGAGTAATGTAGCTCTTGGCTGGAGTCCATTCTATACCTGGAGATAGTAACTCAATCTCTGCATGTTTCTAATGCTAAGGATCCTTCTCTGTTTTTCTAGAGGACATGGACTGGTCCCCTCTGAGCAATGCCTGCCTGGTGTGGGACTGATGGCTGGCTCCCATCTAGTTCACCACTGGCTAGATGCTCCTTTTGAAGCTAATGGGTTTTCTTCTCTTTATTTTCTATGTTTCCTGAC
Source organism: Columba livia (assembly GCF_036013475.1). Classification (NCBI taxonomy): domain Eukaryota; kingdom Metazoa; phylum Chordata; class Aves; order Columbiformes; family Columbidae; genus Columba; species Columba livia. Next base: position 4,588,841 of record NC_088610.1, on the reverse strand, counting down.
CTCCTGTGTTCTAGACTGATGTGGATATATTTTGTAATCATTCAGTCCCTGCCTATAACAGTGTTTTTAGTGGTTGTTTTTTTTTTTTTTGTTTGTTTTGTTTTGTTTTTGTTTAATACTTGTTCAAACAGAAATTCAGATAAAGGTGTCCCGTTTGTATGCAATAGGGAATGCCTGTCTCCTTTTCAGATATCCCTGCAAATACTCCATGCTGATTTTCTCCTTGCTGAATAGAAATGCTAGGTCAAAACAAATATAAATGCTCTCTGTCTTTCAAGGATCTGATTCAGGACTTTGTAATACATTAAGGTCCGTCCTTATACAGGAGAAGGAATTAATTCACCCCCGTCCTAATATGTTTTCCCACAGCCTTCAATGATGTATCCTCACCAAGGCTTGTATGAGGCATGGTTAACTGTGCTATCAGAGCTCAAAGCTCCTGACATAAGATGGGCCTTTCCTGTCAAACAGAGACAAGTCCTTCTGATGTCTAGTCTTTGGGGCTAAGGGTCATCTTTCTCACCTTTGAGAAGTTGAAGGCATGAACCTGTGTGTATCTTCTCACTGTAAAAAGCCACTTCCACATTTATCTCAGCTCTTAATTTATCCTTCTCAGTAGATGATGACATTAGAAACACTTCTCAAGTAGGCTCTCCAGATGCTTTTGCTTCCAGCCTATCTTTTTCATCCAGAATAATCAGCCATCCAACTTATGATTAAGTCACTGGTGGCCATGTGCATGACTACAAGCACAGAGAACTAGATTTATGTGCTAGAGGGTTTATCAGACAATAACCACTTTGGGAATGCATATCCTCAGGCACAAATTACCTGGAGAAAAGGAGAATGGATAGTCTGTATGGACACATTTCTGTTTGTTACAAATGACTTTGGATCTGGAAATCTGCATGGAGGCTTCCTCTTTAGAGGACTATTTGTGAACTTTGAGTTGAAGACCACATTGAAACATTGATATGTGCAACAGGCAGGCACATCCCCTCGAAGTGAGATGCCATCATGGCGCATTCAAGCAGCAGTAAGGCACAGTTTCATTGAATGTGTGGCCCAGTGTCCTGCTGAAAACAGCATGTCTTTGCCTGGCTAGCAACCGCAGCCGGTGGGAAGAGTTTTGGGATGTGTTCAGCAACCTCTGCCTCCTTCAGTCATTAGTGCATCCTACTTAATTGCTCTTGGAGAGGAAGAGCATGTTGAGCTGCTAAGAAACATCCGAATGGAAGGAAGTCCTCTCCTCTTCCCATTGCACAGGAGCCCTCTTGATCTCAAAATGACCCCAGGTCCTGGAGTTACAGCGGTAGCTTTGGCACATCGCTCTCCCATCCTCATCAAGCACATCCCCAGCACGCAGCCACGTGGGCTCATTCCTGCTGGTATGCAAGGTTGTGTCAAAAGTGCAAATGCAGGTGTCCACCCTGGTCTTTTAGTAGCAATTAACCTTTCCTCCTGGGTTTCCTTTGAAGCTTGCTCATGTTTTTATTGTAAAATAGCGGTGAAGAATTTTATGGAGGTTAATATCTAAGCTTCCGCATTACCTAATCTCATCTGTTCCATTATCAGGGGCCTTGATTTGTATTTCATCTGATTTTGAGTGGGGATAATTATTGGACTTTAAAGAAGAAACCATCCTGAATTCAAAACTACAGGGCTATCTCTGCAACTAATTTCTAATTTGTTGGAAAAATTATGCTTATCAGCACAATCACTGCATCTAATTTTAACCTTACAGAGATTTTCTATCACTCAATATCCCAGAGTTTTGCTGGAAGTCCATCTGATCCATGTGGGTGTAAATTTTAAGGGGAATAGTCCCACACCCTTTGAAAATGAAGACCAGATCCTTGGTTCATGTACATTGATTTTATTAATAATACAGCTCCTATCATTAATTTCACAAATATTTCTTAATGGTCTTCCTGTCTCTTGGTCAGTCATAATTCAACTTCTTGTTCGTTTTGAGGTTTTAAAATATTTTTTTGCTAGAATATGTTGCTATTTCAGGCAGAATAATGTTTCTGTAGTCCATTTTACCCACACTGTTAAGCTTTAGGGCGTATAGGCGTATTATATTTTCCAGAGCTTTCAAACTGAAAACCCATGTTTAACGACGACATCGGGTGTGGCCACTGGAAATCAGAGGAGTCACAATAGACCCAGCAAATGGACTTGTCTCCCTGCCAGGCTTCCAGAGGCCAATTTATCAGCTGCAGGTTTGACCCTATATGGCTAAAAATGAGTGTAGCCAGAATGACTGAGATAAGCATAACTGAAGCCTTTGAGTCTGTGAGAGAGACATTAAACTGGACCGTCCCTGGGGCAGAAGAAACATCTGCAAAGGGGTGCTTACTAAATATTTAAGGCTCAGCTTTTGCTGGCTCGTGGGCAGGCAGTGCTGGCAAGTGGGGCTGAAGAAGATGGCCTTTAGGGGAAAGGGACAGAACAGGTCATTGTTTGCAGTCACTTAAATGATTTAACTGAGCTGCTTCATGGTTTGGTGGAGAAGAGTTGAACGTAGCTGTGGAGGACAGGGAGAGCCTTGATTTTGTGGGGCACTGCTTGGTGGGATGGGGACAACAGCAGCGACTCTGTGAGGTGGGCTTTTTAAGGAGCTTGAGTGTCAGGCACTAGGCTGTCATGGAAAATCAGCAGGATTTAAGTGACTGAAGTTTTTGACCCCACCTTGCAAATAGCCATGTGCTTATTGTCATCCGAATCACTTTCCTCGTGTGATTTCTTTTCCTATACCCCAGATGTATACATGGGTTAATGGTTGGTGTTTGTGTTTGTTTGTGGAGATTTTTTTTTTCTCATGTTTTAAAAGCAGCTGAAGTCTTTTAGGGCAGGACTCTTATCTCAATAGTTGGAGGAAGACATCTGAACAAGATCAAGCCTACCCTGAGTAGATGCAGCATTGCTGTTGCCCCATGAGCTCGGGGAACACATCAGAGTTTTGGGGATGCTCAGGAGGTGTGGACCAACCTCTCACCCATCCCACCATGCTGGAGAAGAGCTGTGTTTGGGGGCAGCAGCAATGCCCCAGGGGAACAGAGATGGCTGCTAATGTGGTTGTCTCAGTGCAGGGAAAAAGTGAATGATGGCATTCAGGTGGAGCTACGCCCTACCCTTTTCAGGTCATCTGTCCTGTCCCTTGGAGTCCAGGCTTAGTTTTGCTGTGGGTAAGAAAGTATGGGCATGGGCTTGTAGGTGCCAGGCCCAGAGCAAGCTCTCTGCACCACGCTTTCAGGAGACCTTGAGCATCTTTGTCAAACTCTGTACCCCTGAGCTATGCCAGGCAGGATATCTGAAGTGCAAGCAATAGAAAATACCACTGTGTGTCCTTCTCAGCTAAATTGTAGAGTCAGTCAAGATTTTCTGTTTCTCAGAGTGCCAGGTATTAGAAAAGTGATAAACTAATCAATATTGGGTTCAATTGTTAAGTGCAGGGAGAGTCTGCCAAACCAGAGGCTGAGGGAATGGGTAGCTGAACTTTCTTGTGACACATACGAGGTCACAGCCAGTGCCACATAAAAGAAAGAAAAACAGTTCATGTCTGTGAATAAATTGCTCACAGATGAAGAATCCAGTTTGCCAGTCATGTGATGGGAGCAATCTATTCAAATGATTTGTTATGTCCCAGTGTTTGTCTTAGGCAGTACCAGAAGCATGAAACTACAGATATAAAACTGTGAGATAATATGTAACAAAGATGTGAGAGATAATGGGCTATGACCAGTTTCCAGTGGAAAAGGCATACGGTGCTAATCTACCGTGGATAGTTTCTTAAATGAGCAAGAAATTGAAAGAACATTTTAAAGTTTCCTGTTTCTTCATTGAAACGGAGTCATTCTTAGTGCCAAACCCAGCATAACACTTTAATTTCTGGGCCAACCACATTATGCAAATATTCTCATGCTCAGATCTTAAATACCCAATCTCTCAACTTCCTTCCTTCTAGAATGGAGTTCTTGCCTCCTATTTAGCTTAGAATTAAGTGGAATGAGTTCTGGTGCATAGGAAAAGTACGATGATATTATTAAAGTTAAATGAATGTAAATAATGAAGAATTTTTTTGTTAGTTTGTCCTTTTGTATGCATTATTGGGTTGAGTACTCTATGGGTGCTGCAGCTGAAGCGTCGCTGAAGTCATTCAGTTTTTTGACTAATAGGAATTTACAATCAATCTTACATTTTAGGCTGTCAAAAGCAGTGAGTCTTTTTTGTTGTTTGCTGGCTAAGCCCCAGAGATGGAGTATTTTAACTTTTTTCTTTTTTTAATGTGTTTTGGATCTGTCCCAGGTTTTTTGCAACTGTAAGATGAGAAGGTTCATGTTTTCTATAAGGTGCTGTTTGGATCCCAAACTTATTTTAGACCACTGAGTTTCTTGGAGGTCAATGGTAAGACACTGATTTACATCAGCTGAAGTTCTTGCCAAGAGTTGTGTGGTAGGCTGGATCCTTTCCTCCAAAAACTAATTGGAGGCCATCAGACTTAATTTTGGCTACTTTAGGTTCAATCTGTCTCTCTGAAAGACCAGTAAAGCTTTCCTGCTTTTCACTTCGCTTACATTTCAGTCGTAACGTATAATGCTGGCTTTCAATTGTAATTTCAAAGAGTACGCAATGCAAAGCGCTATATCCGGACCAGATTGGACAATAGGGTGTGCCTGTGTATACATCTGTATGTAATTCCCTCGCTTGTGTTCAATGATGTAAACCACTTTTGATGTCAGGAATATTGAGAAACGCTGTGTACCCCCAGGCCTGCAATAGGGGAAAGGCTCCGCTCCTTCCAGGGTGAGGCTCTGCTGCAGGACCAGTGATTGATGAAGGTGTTGCCTGCCTTCCAAATTGTCCTCTCCATTTCATGTGAAGGCTGAAAGGGTTTCATATGCAAAAGCTGTCAGGATGTTTCAAATCCTACTGTTTGGCTTATTTTCCAGGTGATGAATGTTTGTATGAAAGTTTTCCTGAACTTCCTTTGGAGGAAGCACCAGAAGCCGAAGGAGAGGCTGCAAATGTCCAGTGTCCAACATCCATCAGCATTCAAGAGCCGTCTTCTCCAGCAACCTCCAGCGAAGCTTTCACGCCGAAGGAGAGCTCTCCTTATAAGGTGCCGATATACATTCCTGATGACATTCCCATTCCTTCAGAGTTTGAGCTCCGAGAATCCAACATTCCTGGAGCAGGATTAGGGATATGGACCAAAAGGAAGATTGAAGCAGGGGAAAAGTTTGGGCCTTTTGTAGGAGAGCAGCGGCCACACCTTAAAGATCCCAGTTACGGTTGGGAGGTAAGACACTTTACATTCTTTTGGTCTGTTGAACTCTCTTGTGTGTCTATAAACACAGAAGTGTTTGCAGAATTTGAGTCCTATCTTCGCAGCAGCCAGGGGATATTTGCATGTACAGAGACTGCTTTGTTGTCTTTTGGAGCTTTCTGGGTGGAAACAAGTGTAAATTAAAAGAGAAAAAGGGCTGGAATTACTGTTGCTCTTCATGCATGAAATCTGTCTGGGTGGATATTGGCAGGTGTTGCCTGTTCTAGGGGAGAAAAGGAAGAAGTTGCATTGTTGGAACATTTTGTACCATTTTTAGTTTGCTCTTGTGCATTCCTGCAGTATTTATATGGGTGAGGGATTTCCAAATGACACTGCCTTGTCTGAAAAGAAACTGGGTGCTGCTTTCAGGGTTGTGCATTGCCACTTTCTGTTGACAATGGTTAGAATAGCATTAAAATCTAGTCTTGTGTGGCTAAAATTGCTTTTGCAGAACCCTGTGCTACTTGGGGACTTCTGAAGCTGGAGGTTTGGTCCTGCTCCCATTTAAGTGAATGGGAAAGTTGCCATTCATTTGTTGAAGTTTGTTCAGATACTGGTGTCAAACCCAGCACGCATAGGATGATATGGCTCATGTTACTTCTCCGTATTCTCTGAGAAATGTTGCTTTTCCTCAAGCAGCTCAAGCTCTCCTTTGGCAAATCCAGTGGTTACCTGTTGCTTTCCCTGCTGTTGGGGGCAACGTGTTTTCCTTGCTGTGGTATCACCATGGAGCTGAGCTGCAGGTCCATGATCAGGTCAGGGCTTTAGGCCTCAAATGGAGCACGTTGCCAGTTGTGCTATGGTGTAACAATTTTTTTTTTGCATGGTTTTATTCATAGTTTTAACAATGTGCTGTAGAAACAGAGCGCAATCTCGACTTTCAATCTGTGCATTTCCTCTGGTTTCTGATAAGGGGAGAAGTGTGCAGAGTTTGCATGGCTCTCCAGGGTCACAACTGACCTCTGGAGAGTTGGAAGGTTCATTTTCCCAGGAAAAATGGTTTTGCTGTGAAGCGGAGCCTTGCAGATATGGTGGAAAACAGAGCTTTGATTTGCTCTTAATTGTCCATAAATACTCACTGAATTCTTTCCAAACATTCCATCCGGTTGTTTAAAATCTGGTGAGACCTGTGACAATATGACAGAATAGTGTCAGGTGAAATTATAGAGTTCTCAGCACTCTGTCAAGTTAACAGACCCTGATACAATATAATTGCTGGTGAGAAATCTCTTTATTATTTGAAAAAGGCACCAGGAAACCATAAAATCTGACCTTGAACCACACCACAATTAAGTTCAGATATTGATAACAGAAATTGGAGAAAAACTGCTGAGACACAGCTGTACTTGCAGGTTTAACATATACAGGAACTTGGGTATTTTAGACTGGATCCTCAGGTGGTGTAATGGAGGATAACCCCACTAAAATTGTGGGAATGCCATCTCTATTTTCACACCCTTGGATGTTGACAATATGCTGTAATTTTACAGACTAATTTTCCTGCTTAAAATATTTAGGATTTTGGGGTCTATAAAATCCAGACAAGAAATACGCAGACCTTGAGAGTGCTGGAAGACCAGCTGTCAGATTTAATTCCTTTCAAGCTGAAGGATTCTTGCCATTTGAGTAGCACTATGTATTTGGGACAGCTGGGGAGAAGCTATTGAAAAGCATTGGAGCAAAATCACACCAAATCAACAGTCAAGTCCCTCTGCAATTTGGCCACTCATCTAGAAGTACTCTGCAGTGCTCAGGGGAGCCTGAGACAGAATATTCTTCCAACAAGTGGATTAAAAGTACATTTACTGTAATTGAAGGGAGACAAAGAAATGCTGGTTACCAGAGTATACACAATGAGTACAACAGCAGGTAGTGAAGGTCACGGCTAAAGGACAGATGCTGGAGGGACCTGATAGGGTTGGAGAAAACCTTTAGAGCACCCATTCCAGATACTCACCATCATCATGCTTTTCTGGAAACCACCAATTCCTTGGATATGTGCCTTGGGATAAAAATGGGAGGAAGAAGCTGTTAATGGTGTGTGGGCTCAAAGGAAGCATGGGATGCTGAGGGAAACCTGTCACTTATTGAAGTTTAAGCACAGTCTTGGGAATTAAAGCTTTCCTGGTGTCGATTTTTCTGCCTGAACAGGCACTTTTGTGAAACAGGACATTTTTCCTGCCAGGTGTCAATAAGTCAGCTAATAAATGGGGGATTTGGTCTGCTGTTGCTGATATCAAGATGAAATATTATATTTTTAAATGGAGGAAGGACTGAACCAAAGTTTCTGTATGGCATTGACTATGGATTTTTAAGTGACTTTGTAGTGTGGGATTTTTTGAGTCTTCTTTTTTTTGCAATAGTACTTGAGTGTTGAGTGAGTTGCACTGATGCAGCTACTGTCATGGTATTATTTTGTTTCATGGTATGTGATTCCTAGAATAGTTCATAGTGCTGTTGAGGTCAGGTGGCTTCAAAAGGGAGGAACCCTCAACCTGCTTGAGCTGCTCACTGGTCTCATAGGCCAAAGAAAACAATTTGCTGTGTCCTGACTTACTCATTTCCTCACTTCACATGTGCATTGCTCAGAGAAATAGGCAGTGGAGTTGCAACATTGCTAATGTTTGTGTACTTACTGAATTCTTGTGAATAGAATCCCCTGCAGCTACAGTGAGGATGACAAAGTGACTGGAAAATCAATCTTTCCATTTTATCTGCATTTTTCTAGGTTTAAGGTGAAACACTGTACATAAAGCGATATTGACTTTTCAAAGGAAGAATCTGTTTTCAAGAAAATAATTAGCATAAACATATGAAAATATTTTTTGGAAGAAAAACTGAGCACCTTCCTTCGCTGATTTCTGATGCTGCATATATTACTGACTTTGCTATGAGAGATTTTCTCCTTTTTTTGCTGTTTAGGATTGCTACATGACCTAGAGTCTTACACTAGAACATTTCAAACTAAAACCCTACATACACGTTGCAGAGAAGACTTTATAACCATATACAAATTTAGACTGTAATTATGTTTTTTGGAAAGTACATGTTATAATAGATTATGCTAAATTCCCTTGCCAAAAGACTGTCATATTTTTAGGTATTTCCAGCTGTGGGATACTTGTAGGTTCTGATTTTTGTGAAGTCCATCTGAGCTAATACCAAGATCAGTCTGTAGCAGTAGGGAGAGAAGTGGAAGCTGGAGGAATTGCCGCTGCTAAATTTTGCAGCCACACACTCATTCATAAAGGAAAACTTGCTGCAGAAGGGTGAGGAATTTCATGGGGCCTGTTCCAATGTTACCTTATAGCAAGACTCCCTATGGCATCAGCGTGGAGTTTTGTTAAGGCAAGTCCAAGAAAACGTCTTTTGTGTCCTCCTTCCTTTTATATACTTCAGCCATAAAACAGGCTCTGGGACAAAGAGAATTTGTTGTGATATAGTTGTGCTTGGGTCATGATTAGAGTGCTGTAGAGCAGTTTAAATGAAAAGCCATAAATTTGAATTTTATCTCATTTTGTGGGTCTAGGGCTGAGCATTATCTAATCAGGTATTGGTTAGCTAAAGTACAAATCGAACAGGGGGTCACCGGACAAGGGGAAAGGTCGAACTTTTTTGCAGTTTGTCACCGAGGTTTTAGTATTTGCCGGCAGCCCGAATATCTGAGGGGGCTGGGGGGCTGTTGCTCAGTGGTTGTTTGAAAAGGGAAAATTGACTGCTTCTTAATCAACAAAGAAAACAAGCTTTTAAGGGATGGCAGTAATTTTTTAAACAAAAGCAAGGGAACACAAATTTAGTGATTTCATCATGGTTCATGCCCTGCTATGAAAAACAAGTGGGAGAATATTTCAAAGCAAGCCTTTGAATAGGTCACCAGAGCACATGCACCTATTCTTCGACCAGCATCTTCCAGAGTACGTCAAATATTCAAATTCAGGTCTCTTACTGCTATAGTAAACTCAGTCTCCTTCATAGGGACAATTCCTTCACAGCTCTTTTTATCCTAAACTTTTATTTCTTTATTAGGAAGGCAAAACCAGGAGCAATGAGCTCTAATAAATCAAGCTTGTCACAGAAGTAAAAAATATTTTAGAGCTTTATAAAGCATCATACAATCTGTTTATAGAACCGAGTATATTTTCCTGTCATGACTGTGAGGCTGAAAAACATCTTGCATTTGGTAGAGTATGCTTGAACTGATGCTGTTACTTCTAAAAGGAAATTGGGAGGCCGTTTGGCTATTTGTTTACTTCTCTAACATTTTTCTTATGTGAGTCTTTGGGGAAAGGTGCATAGTTTCCTAAAAACTGTTCTGGAGTACAGGTTCCCACTGGTTTATAAAGACTGGAACTGTTGTAATTTTAAGTATCAATTCTGCATTCTTTGGCTTTCTTTCGGCTTTTTTTTCTTTTTTTGAGCTTAAACTTAGGTTTATTTGAGATTCTGCATTCTAAGGGTACCACCTATCTTTCTGAAAATTAAATAATGAGTTACAAAATGCAAAGGTATAGGCTTTTAAACTTGGAATATAATGTATATGCTCCCACATCTGGGTTATAACACCTAAACCGATAGCTTGATTTTCTTGCTGTTAGCATCCAAAACCTTTCATTGCAATCAACAGGGGTTACCAGCTGATTCCTCTCTCTGTATAGATGTTATTCCCTATTTTTGGGTTCTCCTTTGGAAAATCTTTGTCAGAATGTTAAAAGTAGCATCTTTCCCCTATTTTTTTTTTTGTTGTAAAAAAACAGAATAAAGGTAACATCTTCTAAACTGCACACGGGATTCACACATTTTGAAACTCATGTTAAGCTATTCTTAATAAACAACAGTGCTGGGGGAAATAACTCCCTTGTAGTCAGTGAAATCACCCTGGGAGAGAGCAGTAGATTGTCTTCTTCAAAAAAAGAAAAATAAAAAAAACAAAGACTTCATCACTTCTTCATATTTTTCTTTGGGATATGGAATTTGTCTTAGTGGCTTTTTTAGGGGAAAAAAAAACAAAGCAGCTTCCCACTCAACCAGGTGGTTGGGAAGTGGGGAAGTGCAGTGCGGATTCATTGCCTACCTTTTCTCCTTGTGTATGGATTTTAGCAATATGAAGACTTCAGCAACCTTTGCAAAATAATTATTGAAGCAAAATCAAGAATATGAATGAGGGTTATTCTATTATTTGAAATTAAAAAGGAATAATTTGCTATATAGTGAGAGGCAGGGATGATTTTTGATCAGTACAAGCCCAATCCAGTTCTGCAGATAGCGTGCTCTCCCCCAGGTCAACAGACCATCCATTCCTGGCAGTTGCAGGTGGGGGTGACATCTTTACCTTTTCTTGAATACATAGGTGATGTTTTATCCTATTTTCAGCTCAGCTTTGCAAGGCATAGAGCACTCTGGCTGAGATCCAATAAAGCACTTAGGCACGGGCTTATCATCAACAGGATTACCCAGGTGTTTGAGTTAAGCATGTGCTTAGCTGCTGTGTTAAGTTTTCTATTTGGGACATAGTGTTCAGTGCCACATAGGATGGAGATCATACCATATATCTTGCCTGGGGTGAGCATGCAGAAGGGTGCTTAAGACAGCCTCTCAAAAGTTGTGTACAAAAAAGACTTTACTTACAGTGCTGCTAATGTGGCCAGTCTGAATTCTTTTGTTGTTTGCAGCCCTGTCTTGTGGTGAGGCTGTGACCAAGTCAGATGCTCCTGTAGCAATAAGAGTCCTGCAGCAAGGTAGACAGATGCTTCATGAGTAAAATGTCACTCTAAGAGGTGATGTCAAGTGCACACCCCAGCCAGCTCCCTGGCTGTTATCACCAGCTTTCTCCCTGCTCAGGGGACAGACAGTTTATAATTGCAAATGAGCAAACATCAGGTCCTTGAATAGCAAGATATGAGCAGGTGGACTTGTCATTCAGATTGAATTAAATACATTGCCAGCAAAAGGGAGCTGTTGGTCCTTTGGGTAGTTTGATGTGGATGGAGGAGGGTTAGGAGATGGGAACAACACAGAGTACTCAGCTGTTTTCTTTCTCTGCTGTTCCTTACTTCTACTCTTCAATTCTCCAAATTATTTAATTAACATGACTAAGCAAACCCTCACATCATGAGGTTTGTGGTATGCAATGCCATTTTTTCTTTCTTGGACAAGGACCACGGTCTCCTCCTGTTCAGGCAAAGGTGCCGCTCACTGGAAGGGGTGCAGGAACAGGATCTGTAAAGCTCCCTCTTTGGCTGTACGATGGAGCTGCACTCAGGAAATGTTCACAACTGAACAGCTCAAGGTAGCCAAGAGGCTGCGGTGGCTGCCAGAAGGGAGATGCTACTTGCCCCTGTCCTGAACTTGCTCTGGCACTGGGGTTGTCACTGATGGGGCTGGTAAGTTACTGAGCCAACCCAACGTCAATGTGGCAACAGCAGCAGGAAGAAGTTTTCAGCTGGTGCAGGAGGTTGAGTGGGTGGTGGTGTGGCACGTCTGTGAAATCCCATCAAAAGGGTGAGGCAGCACCCTTGTCTCAATTAAACCTGAAATTATTTGTGTAGAACTGCATATTTCTTCACCCATGGTGGATGCTTCACTGTGTTCTTGACCTTGGGGGTAGGAAATCACCAATTTCATGGGCACATTCTAAAGCCACAGAAACATCCCTATAGGTCTGTGTGTGTACTCCCCACAATGGCACTGAGGTTTTAATTTAATCAAGAGGAGCATTAACTTCTGAGGGAAGCAGAATGAAACCATAAGGGTCAAGTGGACTTAGAAGTAGGAGGGGGAGAAGGAAGTTTTGTTACCTTCCGAGCAGAACTGGGGGGATGTTTCAGGAATTTGTATCCCTCTTCAAAATAAGGCACTTATTATTTACTCAGACATGACCCAGGTAGATTTTGAGTTCAGTAGCACTTTGTCCAAGCAGGTAGCAGCACTAAATAAACTGAGGGAAAAGCTAACATTGGAGTAGATCTGTGAGAGTATCAAAATAGGAAGAAAAATCGTTGCGAGGTATGCCAGACATCCCTTTAAAAGACAAAACCTGTAAATGTAATTTAGCCATTAAGACAGAGAACATCAGAAAGAAAAATAAAAGACAGAACTGAAGAGAATAATAATTGCATCTAATAGAACTGACAAACAATCATAATTCTCCCCATTTAAGAAATATGTTATAAAAAATTTATTATGAAATGCCACATTATGCAAGCCAGGATTCAAAGATGAGTTCTTTGCATTAAGTACAGTAGATGCCATTAAGGAAAACAGTCAATATGTCACTAAGCCACAGCCTGTAAAATTAAATTGATTTGGTAAATGTAAGTAAGATAGATCTGTTTGCTTTCATCATCAATTTTGAGTGGGTGAACAGGTGATGTCACCAACCTGGGAGCGATAAAGATGCAGGACCATCTGGAAAGCTTTGTGATGGATGGGCAACTGCTTTTGGATAGTGACAGTGCTGTGGTACTTTGTCACTTGGGATGCAGTACTTAATAACTTTTCAATACCATCATAATAAATTTCGCTGCCTTATTAATATAGAAATGGTGAGTTATTACTGTGATGGCTATTGTAAATAACAAGAGATGCAGCTGTCAAAAGCTGATTGTTTGGGCATGTTTCTTTAAGCAACACAGTTGACTTAGGATAATCAACGTATGTCTGTACCAGCAGAGTTTATTGCTCTTGTCAAAAGAAAAAGCTGCATTATTCAAAAATTATATGAAGTCCATAATAAACAAGTTTAATATATTATCAGACTTTTCCTATAAGTTTCCTAACATAGAACAATAAATCACTTTTAATAATGCCTTTCTGTGTACAATAATATCCTTATGCTGTAATAATGTCCTTTCCTAACTATTCACCAAACAGAGAACTTCTGAAAAAACAGAAGGGTATCTCTCACTCATCAGAACACTTACAAAATTAAATCTCCCTATTTCATTAAAAGGCTACTTTTGATATAAAGCTAATGGGCTCTAGCTGTGTCTTTCTTTTTTATTTTAATTGAACAGATGTAGTTAAAAGTAATCTGTGACAAAGAAATACAGACAAAATTATAACCATGTGTCCCTAAATACTGGCAGGAAAGAGCATTTGTGAGTGTTTTATGAAAACCCAGGACTGCTCTGTGACATTGCTGCTAATGTCATCGGTCTGAGAACTGGAGAGAAACAAAATGCACAGATAGTTGTTAGCAGAAGATGAATTACCAGATCAATCATTTAGCACCATTCAGAGTATTACACCATTGTTCCCTGGGAAGATAATTAAATCAATGATGTCTTTCTTATTTGTGTAAAGAGGCACAAACTTGTAAAGAATATCCAAAGCTTCTCAGACATATTATTTCTGGATTTTTTTTTTTTTTAAACCCTACTGACTTTGCCTTTCAGTCTCTAGCTTTGTCCCTCTTTTCAATTAAATGTCTCTCCACCATTTCTATGACTGCTGAAAAGAGAGCCAGCAGTCTATTAACACACAATAAAGTTCAGGAAGCCTAAGACTAGCTTCTTGGGTCAGAGGTGAAAATTGCACACTAAATGAAACAAAGGTGTGTCTTGATGGCTCAACAAGCAGTGGAGAGACGAGGACACATGTGGGCAGGAGGAGATGGTCATCATTAAACAGAAGCAAATGAACACAGGAGTTAGCGTACAGCAAAATGCTTATTAAGCCAGATGAACACATGTACTTCAGAGGATGTAGCACTGAGGTCTGGTATTTAAACCACCGCATGATTTAACAGCATCATTGAAATCTGGACATTTGGTCTAATAAAGACATCACTAAACTAAAAAGAAAAAACAAACCAAGAAAACCCATCTCCTGCTTGCTGGAGCCTGCACATTAGGATATGCTCACCAGAATGGTACAAAAATATATTTATTTAGAAGTAAAGAATTGAAAACAACTGGCTAATAGGGTATTTCTACCCCCGGAGAGTATTCGTATGGCATTTTATTGATAGCCCTCAGGTTTCTTGGCTGAACTGTAGGAGACACAGGCAAGAGTGAAGACATAGGTTGTCCTAATCCAACCTGATTTTATGTGAATGTGTTAACTTTGGCACATACAATAAGCATTAATTTGGGAGAAAAATACAAATGTTAAGTAGCCCTTCTTTTAAAGTACAGCCCTAACGTTTAGTGTGGAAAGATGTAAAAGATCCCACAAAAGGCATAACATTTCATCAGGTGAAGCCTACAGTGTAAAGGGGCTTCTGTGTATAGCGGGTTTCCCAAAGTGTTGTTCTTAGTTTTAAGTTGATGAAGTGTATTGGCAACAGGCACGGGGTGGGTTTTTAACATGCTGTGTTGGAGACCCGGCGTGTAACTGTTCACGATTTCCAAGAGTAACTTTCAAGGCACTCCTGTCTTCTTGAAAAGGCCTTGAGTGGCAAATCAGCTTTCAAAAATGTAGCTATGACTATATATGCATCTTATTACAAGATTAAATCTCAATATTCACCTTCTCTAAGATTTGCGGTCGTAGCATTTCTGTTGCTTGCAGCAGAGGGTATTTCAAAACTGTGGCAGTAATGTTGATTTTGTGCAAAAATGTAAATCTCTTTGGGATTTTAAAATGGAAGTTTGGGGAGGGGGAAAGCTTCGGCATTACTGCACTTGCAGATGATATTCTTTAAAGCCAAATTTTAAGCAGTCATCTAGTGATAACCTCTGTGTAAGCCAAAATCTGCATGTGAACATGGAAAATGTAATTTTTTCTTCCTGGTGTTGACTTGGCATCTACCTACTTGGCATACCCACATGAGCAGGCACTCAAATGAGCAGTTAACAAGGAGGAGAGAAAATAGTTTTTTTATCTTCCTTTAGTGCTAAACCCAGAGAAGATCCTACCAAACCTTTGTCTGCAGAGAGAGGTGGTGCCGATGCCCAGTGCAGAAAGGCAGAGCTGCCATGTGCTGCAGTGCCTTGTATTGCCCTTTGAAATACGCTTTCTCTTTTGCACAGAGGAAAATACCTTACAATTTCCCCCCCCATTAAGACTATGAGAAAAGACCTTTATTTCTTATGTGTTTTGATGATCTGTGATCTTAAAGTGCATTTCCTTTGGCCAGCTGGTCCTAGCCATACACCTCTTTTCTTCCTTCGTCACTGTTTTCCTCCTACTCCTTCAGCTAATGCCACCCTCCTCCACATTGACCCAAAACCTTGCAGCGAGCTTGGATCCTTGTTCAGCCTCATGAAACACCCTGTAATTTCCATCTTCTCAGCCTCTTCTAAAGCCATTTTCCTCACCACCTCCGTGCCGCTCTCCCTCACTTTATTTTTCAGCAGGTCACTGCTGGTTGTCTCTGATGGTTGTCTCTGCCTTTGGCGTTGACCACCTATCCAGTCTACTAACCAGGCTATGATTGCCTTTTAGTGCCTGTGTATATTTTAATTTTCTGCTGCAACCCTTCCTGTCTGCTCTCACCATTTCAACATTTCAGTGTCCCTTGGTCCATCCAGGCTCAGTGCTTCACTGCTCTTGGGGACACAGTCTTGATCATACCTTCCTTACATACTCTTTCCTCTGCTTGAAACATCACTGTTGTCACCCTTGGTAAAACAGTTCAACCCTTATCAGAATGGGGCCCCACTGTGTCATCTCAGAAGCTGATTTTTCTTAAATTATCTTCCAAATTTGATGGCTCACATTGTTGTGAAAAAGGCAACATCTTGGCTTCTATCCTTAAAGCCTGTTCATTCCCACTGACGCAAGCAAAGCTGAATAAAATGTGTTTTAGGCAGTAATAATAATGTCCTGTTTTCACACTGGTTTAAATAATTATTTGAAAATTGCAACTTTAACAGACGCTGTTGTGTGTGTAAAGAAATGCTCCTGGTTAGGGATTCAGCTCCGTGAGTGTGACTTGTTTGGTATTTGAATTCAAATACTTTTGTGCTTCTAGAGCATTTTTAAGACTTGACTATCTGCTCCCACCACCCATGACAACAATGCACAAGCAGAAGATGAAAATTCTGGTTTTCAGCCCCAGCATTCCTGAATAAAATTTAGCTGATTGCAACAGTATCATTTCGGGTGTGATTTTTAGTGGATTCGAGTTTGAATGGGTTTAGAATAGGTGCTTGAGTGGCTTTTGTCCCCATGCTAATGCCCCCAAAGCAGTGGGAGTCAGGAGGAGTGAAATGATGACCTGAAATAGCAGACGGCTCCAAACAGAGCTGGATTAATGTGAAATGGGGCCCTTGTCCCATCCAGCCCAGGGGCAGCCATGCTGTACCCCATTTGGGATCCCCCCTCAAGTTGTCCACGTTAAACCACCTGCCGCTGAGTCCCCGGTCCTCCCACAGCAACGAAATTCCCCAAAGTGGGTCTCCATGAGCCCTGACAGGACTCTGAGCTGTGTGCTGTGCCGAACATTAAACAGCGGAGGGTTTAAAACCCAATTTGCTCAATTCTGACAGGCTTTGTATAATTTTTTTTATGTGCAACAGATGCATTTGATGTGTTTGGAAAATTCAGCAGTAATGTTCTGCCTCCTGTGATATTGCCAGGCTCGCTCTGTAGTGCTGAAGAAGAAAAAAAAAAAGCCTCAGTGTTGGGAATTATAAATAATTTGATGCAACAGGTTTAAGTTACCATTTCTGTGGTGAAAAGAAAAGCTTAGCATGATCCAGATTTTCCTTGGTTTCCTCCCATTCTGCTGAGAAGCAGAGGTATTCACATTTCTTTGTCTAACAGTTTTATAATGTCTTAAGAGATTAACAGTGAGCATGAATGAGGGGCTGAGGATTAGACGACAAAAAGCCTGGGCCGTCCACTACCTTGTTTGCACATTTTACATTTTTCAGCATTGCCGAGTGAGTATAGAAACTAAGGAAAGATAATAAGGACCAGAGTCCCAAAAGTGTTTAGTGATTCAAAAAATTCAGATACCATGTCAGAACTGACAGAATGATGGAGCATTATGTGGCAGGACCCACTTTTTTGTCTTAGGGTAAGCTCTGGCCCTGAGTGAATGCAGATGTTATCGCAGGATCCCAGACAGACAGTCAGGGAAATGTGACAGGCTGTCAGCAAAGTTACACTATGTTGAGTTTGCTAAAATATCCCAAAGCTTTATACATGGCTTTTATATATATCTATATATAAACTCTTAATCTAGGGGAAAAAAAAAATAAGGTAAAAAAAAGGCTTTAAAAAACAATAAAATTATTACAGTAACCTTCACAGTTGGGAATCCTTTGAATGGTTTCGATGTGGCTATAAAAGATTTTGAAGAGTGGGAGAAAATTATCATCTAAAATATTTGGAAGATTGCATTGGCATCGATAAAGTTTCTGAAAGCGCAGCAGATGCATGGTAAGGCTGTTAAGCACATGTCATAGTGTGTCAGTGATTCCCTGGATGATTTGGCTATTTACCCCTGTGAAATGTTTAGTCAAATCAGTAATAGCAGCCAGAAGAAGTGAATCCTACCAGTACTCAGCTTGGGGTATCAGCTTCAAAATAAGGGGTTTACGAGCAATTTTAATTCCTTTACTGTTTTTTTTTTTTTTTTAATTAAAAACGACCTCAGAAATAGACACAAATGAGCTGGTAAAACTGCAGGCTGAATGGCAAAAAGGATACAAAGTGAACCAGTTAAAACAAAGTTAGAGAACAAAACTATACGTCAGGACAAATTGATGCAAATGGGCTGGATTCAGGTGCTCTGAAGTCACAGTGAGGCTCAGAAAATGACTTTTGTTTTTAATTTTGGGTCTGCAAGGGATATTTGATTGGTAAATATTGTAACAAGATGTAAGCTTTTTAAATTTTGAGTAGAAAAAAAAGGATTCTGCTCTATGTAATCTTAAATATTTAAATCTCAAGGAATCTGCAGTGAAGAGGTGCTATTTGTATTCCAAATCACTCCTAGGACTGTGTTCAGTATTTTCCTGTTTTAATACTTTGTTACGTAGAAAACAAAAACGTATACTGGAAGACTTGAATATTCTTTACACACGCAACTGATTTTCACTTTTGAATTCAGGCTGCATCAGATTCAAGCTTTTACATAACTAGAGGACAGGGAGCTTAAAATACTGATGTTTTCAATTTATTTCACAGATTTATTTTAAAGATATATTTTCTTACACAGGCAAGTAGATTTTGATTTGAAAGTGCCAAAGTAAATTGCGTATCTGTTTTGTAAGTAATTATATATATTGTTCACAAGAACCCCTTTAATAGTCTGTATTCTTGTCTTATTCCCGTTAGCTTAAGCCTAAATTTAATGAGAAGGCTGTTTATAGTGGCACAAACTAATATATTTTACTAGAATACGAGTTGCAATATGTTCACTCTCTTCTAAGCAGAGCAGAATAATGCATGTGATTTATAATCAATTTAGGTCTCCTTTTGAAGATGATCTTGTATTATTTGTTTCCATATGCTGAAAATATTAATTTATCTCTAGAAGCAGGGGAGAAAGGGAAACATACCCAGCCACAATTTAGTGTAATTTGTGTTATAACAAAATGTATTACCAGACATGGCAACAACTTTTCCCGATTCTGCAAAATGCGATGCAAAGGTGCTTAGGAGATAACATCTCGCAGTGGGTTTTTTTGCACAAAACCCTGAAGTAAACAATCCAACTAAATTATGCATATGGAGGAAATGATTGAGAATATGTTTAGCTGGTAATCGCACTCATGCTGAAGTTTTAAATTTCATCTGTCTGGTCAGATCTATTGTGATCCATTAAGTGGCTTCCTTTTTTTCCGACAAATTGAATGCTGCAACTGCAAGGAGCTCTTTTGTTCTTTTAATTCAGTCAGCATGGAAATGATTTTCTCATTTCAGGCCCTTTTCTGTCCTGTCTTCATTGTGTCAATAAAATAGAGTTGTGCAGAGCTGCTCTAATCAGCTTAGAGCGCTAATTCATTGCACTGGGATGCTATCTGGGTCTGGCTACAGGTGGGCACTATAAGGGGTCAGTCTCCAGGGGAGTCTAATTGTGTCTCTCTTGGGTCTTGTTTGCAGAATAACTGAAGTCTCAAACCCCAGCTTAAGGAAGGAAAGGAAAATCCACAAACGCAGGAGTATAGGAACATGTACAGTCCCTACATGCACCAGAATTATTTTCATTTTGGTACTGTTTGGGAGGGGGAATGCTTTAGTTCAGTAGCAAAAGATAAATAAGAAACTGTGTGTGTGTGGTTTGTTTTTTTTTTTTTTTAATTAAATTTAAATAAGAATTTGGCCATTATGAGATATGGGTGTGCAAGAAGGAAGCAGTTGTGGTGGTGTTGAGTGAGGGGTTTCAGGGAGGACTGGCCTGTAAATTTTTGAGGCTTTTGAAATGCCGATGAAAAACAAGAAATTGCATTATTTGGGTACCAAACCCTGTTCGCATGTGCTGGGGTGGTCCTTAGCAAGCTGTGCATCAGGGCACCTTGAGCATGAGGGAATCTGTCCACTCCCATGGAGACCAGAAAATTCTTGGGCAAGCGAAGATGGGACCCCGGTGCCACCCTGCTGCCTGCACCCCAGGGCAGCCTTCATCCCAATGTAGAGGGGCTGTGCTAATGCTGGGAGGTGATGCTTTCTGCTGGAGATTTTGGGTCTTATCCTTGGTTATCTCAGAAAATCACTTGAGGAAAAACTGAGAGAGGAGTGTGAGGGGAGTGGAAACCTCATGTTTGTCTTCTGCACCTGTATCGCATAGTTTAACCTTAGTACTGTCCCTGAGACAAGAGCAAGTAGATTTCAGCTTTACTGATTAATTTATTTAGATATTTATTTTTTAATTGATGAATTTATATCTGCCACCAACTATGAAAAAAACCAGCCAACTAACTGAGAAAACAGGTGCTGGGGGGCAATGTCTCCTGTTGTCTCTTGCCACCTTGTCCCATGATGAGGGGTTTGGGAGGATCTGTCCCCGGGTACATCCTTGTGTCTGCCAACCCCACACTCCCAGGGCAGCCTTGGTACCTCTTCCATCAATGACTGAGCAGCAAGAGCACAAGTTTCCCAGACAGTCATGATAGACACGTTCTAAGGTAATACCAGCACACACAAGTCTGCTCCCAGTGCTTGCCATGCAAACCAACAGAGATGGGCATAGACAAAGTAGCAATTATGGGGCTCCTAGTAAAAATTTCTCAGCACCTTAGAGATGGCAGAGCAGCCCTGGCACAGCTCCTTGCTGGGGAGGACGAGCACTGCTTGTGGCAGAGCAGACAGTGACTCTGCGGAAAGAAAAATGCAGTAAAAGTGGTAAAGAAAATTGTGAAAATCATACATTTCCTTAACAACATAGCAAAACATAAGAGACTTTATTTTGACTACAATTTGTTTTTAAATTAACATGAAGGTTTTCCCACAGAATGCATTTCCTGTGCCCATAATTGCTCATGCAATAATTGGGCACTTTTATGGAATTACTTTTAAAATCCCAGTCCTGAAACAAAATACTGGGTCCCTCCCAGCCTCTTCTACCTCTGCGTGACTGAAGTTGTCCTTTGTTTATATGTAGGAAAAGGGGAGAGGACGTGGTCCTGGGGAAGGGGCAGCTCCTGTCCTGGAGCACAATGGGGTTTGGGGAATGGGGATGTGACAGAGTCCCCCAAAAGCAGGTGCATTTTCTGCAGAGAAGCCAGCGCTTGCTGCAGGAAGGATTCAAGGCAACATGGGCTCTGCAGGACATCAAAGCCCCATCCTTTAGCTCCTTCCACTGCTGCAGCCCTCCTTCATTCCAAAGTGAACCTGATTGAATTTGGGCAGGACTGTTCCCCATCAGTGGGTTTTCTACAGGAGCAATAAGCTGTTGGTCTGTTGCGGTTTTGTGGCACAGCCGTCACTGTGGAAATTAATTAACATACCTGAAGACACTCCTGAGCAGGAAATCATAGTGCTGCTCTGTGATTCAGGGGTGAATAGGATCTCTCTATTATCAAAAACTCCATCAGGGAAGAGGAAATTAAGTTCCTAATTAGACAGTGTCCAAAGGAAGAAGTGAGGCATTGAAGAGATGAAGAAAATTGAGAGGTAGCTGATGCACGTATCAGGCTAATGATAGAAAAGGAAATGGTAGAGCTTGAAAGGTCGCTGACCTTATTAGGCTTGGAGAAAAGTAGTAGATCTTCAAAAGCTTTCACCTATGATAGGTTGACAATGTGTGAAGTTCTCTAGATGGTCAGAGAGGAAAACCAGCCCAGAAAGAGCATGGGAACAAATTAGGTAGATTACAGTGAACTGCATAAATGCAGCATGAAACACATTATTTAGAAAATAGAGGAATTCAGAATAGAAATGGACAGAATTATTGCATTATTTGCTGAGATCTCTTTTCAGTAAGATTATGGAATATTCTTTTCCACTTAGTAATTTATTTTTTTTTTTAAATATTATCAATGAAACTGAATAATGATCCCTCACTGGATATGAGGTTTCCCTGATGAAGTATTTGTTTTCTACTAAACTGAAATATAGTGGTAGCCAGTTATGAGTGTTAGCTTCAGTGAGATGAGGATAGCTCTGCTAATAATAGCTTCAATGATAGTTTTTGAGTATAAAAAACACATTCTGTGTGAGTTTGTGAAAGCATTGCAGCTCGCTTAGTGGCAAGAGACTTTTACCTTGGAATCTCCTCCAATCTGGCCAACTGCAAGACTTTTAAAGGCTGTTATAGGCTATTTTCTCAGTAGGTAAAAAAATCCCTGGCTTTTAAAATGAGATATTATGAGAAACAAGTCTATAGAAAGTCAAATGAAAAACCCTAAAGCCTGTCTCCCCCCCAGCCTCTCTTCCTGCAGCAGTTCTGGGCTGTATGTAGGTGATTTCTCAGGGCCAGAAAGGCCTGATTAAAATCCTCCCTGCTGGTTCATGTACAAGCATGGATTTGAGTTTAGAGGTAGAGAAGTTTCTCTGCCTCTCTGGTAAATGCTCAAGTTTTCTTGTTCTGACTTTTGATAGGAAAGAAGGGAGAAGGAATGAAAAGTAGACAGAAGAGGAAATTAAAAATGCAGCACTGCCTATTTTTCATGCAACAGGACCACTCCATTTACAATATCATATAACAGCAGATTTTCAATCAAAATGAATGAGGACAAATTCTGTCCTGACAAAAAATGGATGTTGGACCATGACTTTCCTGTAACACAAACAGACCGTGATCAATTCTAACAGCACCATGATAAACCAAATGTAAAGACAGACCATGAAAGAGCCTAATTTAAAAAAAAAAAAAATGAAATGAGAAAGTTTGATGGGGCTTTTTTTATGCTATAAGCAATGAGTCTGCTTTTAAGAAGATGCTGTTGTATTCTGAAATTTAAAAACTCTTTGCAGACAAACACTGCCATGTGGCATTTGACAAATAAAGCAAAGGTGTTTCCTAAATCTACCTAGAAGAGCGAAAAATTTCCTATCATTGCAAAGAGAAGAAAACACAGTATACTTCTTATCTTTTTTCTGGTGGTTGTGAAGCAGAACCACTTTATGGGGGTCCAGTCTGGACTGATCCCCATTGGCAGAAGAGCAGCGCGGAGCTCGATCCCTAGGAGGGCTCCACAAAGAGGCGTTACGGGTGCTAAAGTTCCCCGAGATGGAGAAGGGCTGCCATCCCCGATTAGATGTGGTTTGTAATAGTATCGTCCTGTTTTCACTCACCACAGTAGAACATTTCTAGTGGGCTAACAAGGCATAGGGTAATGAGAAACATGCCAAGTTTAAGGGAAAAGAGGAGTCGAATCTACGTACAGGAAACAAATGTGATCAATTACCCCAAGTGTAGAGCTCACAGATACCTTATCTTAAGGCTCTTTAAAATAAGGACTTGATTGTTTCCAAATGTGTCTAAGAAGCTAGTGATAGAAATGCATTAATACAAGAGACACGTGAAATTTTATTACCTCCAAAAATTGTCATTATTACTTGCTTCTGAAGATATGGGAGAATCAACATGACTGTCTAACACATGACCATAGTAATAAATCTACAACTAGCTATGTGTGTGCAGTCTGTAAATGCAAAAGCAGGATTTTAGCATTAGATGATTACAGTTTTCTAAACAATACTTCAAAAAGCCACCAGAATTCATCACAACGTAAAAAAAGTTCTTCGCAGTTTATTTTTATTACTTTGTTTTCTTTTGTTACCATTGGGTTTGTTTCTTTTATTCAAAACAAATATTTTAGAGAGGTTTTCCTGGTGATCATTCTCCTTGTAGGTGCTACACTGTCTGTAGATGGCTACTGAACTTAGGTTGACACTGGAAATGGAAATCGTTAGCTGAAATTTCCATGTGTTTTCTGAAGATACATTAGGAGCAGGGAGAAATGTGCAATGACAAACTCACACTAAGGTATGGCTTTGTCCTAAAGCTGTGTGACTCCGCTAGGTGCTTAATGTAAATCTGTTACATTTAGGAGAAGAATTTTTTTGTGAAATTGCTACTGCCCATAGGAATGTCACCCATGGCTGAATTAGCAGGAGAAGGGAAGCCACTGTGGGAAATCTCACACGCTCTTTCCATGCATGCAAATCCCTTGGGCATCAGCAGGAGATGTGCGTGAGGTCTCATGGAGGTATGTGACCCAAAAGCTCATGGCTGCATTAGAGTAATTGCCTGAGATGCACATGGAACTTCTTATACCTCATGGGTGGATTTACACAGGCTGAGACTGACTCAGGATAAAGGCAGAGTTGTTGCTACTGGTTTTAGTGGTATTCAGTAGGAAAGCAGTTTAAAAGTTGGGCATTCAGGACTGATGTGTCAGTAGAAGGAATCAAAATACAACGCTGATGTTTTTTGTCAGTGAAGACTCCAGTTTGGATCCCACAGGAGTCACTTTATAAACCCACATCTGATCCTCCTTTCATGATGCGGAGTGAAATGGGGGCTAGAACACTTACATTTTGTTTAACTTCTCTTGTTACAGGTGTTGCTAAATGAAGGGAGTTGTTTTGTTCTGTTGGTGCAAGCTTGTTTCCTTTAAAATATATTTGCCTGTCTCATGAGATGACAAATTCAGCAGCATCTTTAATATGCTTTTATTTTAAATCGTTGTTTTGTGTTTGAGATTGCAACTAAGTTATTTTAACATTCGTGTACTTTTGTTAATTCCAAAGAATAGGATGTTTACTATAAGAAGATGCAGCTTAAACTCTTCAGACATGTTTGGGATAGTGATGTGTGGGGTGGTCATTTCAGGCACAATGTTAAAAAATAATAAGTTTCAGGCAGTTAGCTGGAATTATATTCAATACTGACCTGTTTTGGTTTATTAAAGTTCTGCACTTTAGCCTGGAGACATTTGCCAGTGCAAAAGTAATGGCTGCTTTAACATCCGTGTACAAAAGTGGAATTTAAGAGATTAACTTGCATTTGACCTACTTCAGCTCTACTGGTAATGAGGGGTGCAGGGGCACAGAATTAATTTCTCTCAATTTGTGGCTCTCGGGGGTGCTGCTAAGTTTGAGAGTGCTTGAATTTTAAGAGTCTCCTGGTGTGTTGAGAAGGTTTTGTTACCGCATGGAGCTCTGTTAGCGGCAGGGACCGAAGTGCCAGTTTTATCTATTTGATTAATAGCCTGATTGAGTTCTAGTGTATCTTTGAAAGAAAAAAAAGCATATTTTCTTGCCCACTTGAACAACTTTTTTTTTCCCCACATAAACCAATCCTCCTCTCCCACCCAGTAACAGCAACTCAAACCAGCCAATGGGCTGAGAAATGTCTGCTGGGCCTTTTAGTCTGCTGCTCTCAAACTGGGTTTTAGACACCAGGTCTGTCTCACCTTCACAATAATCTGGTATTTATTCAGGATCTGCTGTACGTTTGTTGTGTGTGATATTAATGGGCTGCTTCTAGCAGGACATAACTCAGAGTGGTATTATTTGGACTGATGCAATTTTAAAAGCTAGCAAATGACTGTGCAATTATTACTCCAGTGCTGTGTCTTTACCGCAGTATTAATGCATCTAAAGAGATTTTTGGCAAAGCCATTTATACTCTTGTGCAATTGGCTGTAACTACTGAATGTACAGCATTTCCTTTTCTCCCTGAGTTTAAAAAGGTCTGGTTTAGTTCCTTATAGGTACACTTCATCCCTTCTCTTC
This sequence comes from Columba livia, assembly GCF_036013475.1. Taxonomy (NCBI): domain Eukaryota; kingdom Metazoa; phylum Chordata; class Aves; order Columbiformes; family Columbidae; genus Columba; species Columba livia. Next base: position 4,563,430 of record NC_088610.1, on the reverse strand, counting down.
CTTTTAAAATAACCACTGTTCAGTGGAATATTTCCCTGTGCAGAATCAGTATCGATAGGACATGATTTATCCCAAGCTCACTGCAGTTTATCCAGCAAATAAACAGAGGAAGCAATAATGCATGTAGGTACTTTCCTGTGTCAGATATGCATAGTGGGGAATAGGATGATAAAGATAAAAGGTTTCTAAAGTTTTTAAAATGAATTTTTATTGATTTCTCACATTATCACATAGGAATATTGCCACTGAGACTTTGTCTTTAAGTAAAAGCTTCCTCTGCTTGTCTGAGTTATCCAGGTAAGTCATTAAACAGAAGAATCTGGAGACTGCATTTGTATACATGTTATTCTTTACTAATAAGCACAATACTAAGCATCTTCTACTTAATTTCAAATAAATATATATAAACTTTGTGTTTCATAACAAATATGAAACAAACCCAACTGTGCCAGAATCCATATCAGCATGTGCAGTGTGCTTCTACAGGAATGCAATTGCATTGTGTAACATTTACCTGTCAATTTAATAGAGACTAATTGTCCTTAGATTCTTTTCTGGAAGTTCGCAAAGCCTTTGCCAGGTTTCGTTGTCAGCTCCTCCTTCCAAAAACCTGTGATTACAGGAAAACAGAGCTTTGCTTTGGATCTGTGATCTGTCAACAAAATCGTACTAGCTGCGTATTTTTAGCAAGCCTGGACTGACCAATGCTTTTACCTTAAGGAAACGACCGATCTTTTTGTTTTCAGGTTAAGGAAACTAAGATAGATTGCTAAAACAGGGAGGTTTTATACACAGAACTCTTCTGTGGGGCTTCCTGCAACGGGATGCACACAGACATACCCTGATGAAGTTGGTTTTGACTTGTAACTGCTGTCGGAATGTCATGAAGGATTTTCTTGTTTTTCTAGGGAAAAAAAAAAAAAAATAAAAGAGGATGATTTACCATTATAAGGTTCCACTGTTAAAACCTAAAACCATATCCCTATGATGAGTCCTTAAAAAAATATCAAGACCACCCATTTTAAATTTGGAAAAGCAAATATCTCTATGATGCGCTTTCTTGATTTAGTGGAATTTCTAAAAGATTGTTTATTAAGGTTTGCTAAAAAATCTTGAGAACTTTGATTTTAAATGTTTCTTATTCTTCTTTCACCCAGTAGAAAGCTTTAGTTGTTTCTATACATGCTTCAGTGAAAAGAACCAGCACTGGTACCCAACTCACTGTACAGAGTTAATGTCCTGCAGTCTTTCCCTGCTCCTGAGAGTCAGAGAGAGTTTCCAGCTCCACTTTTCCTAACAGCTGCCAACGTTGTCAGCACTCATCTGTCAGAAAGGATTTTTCCTGGCAAAACTTTGAAGCTCCTTTCTGACATCCCCAACAAACTAATTGTTGTCTCCTGCCTCCGAAAGCCCTCTGAAGTCCCAACGAGTTAGTGTCTTCTCAAGAGATGAGAAAGAGGACTCACAAAATCAATTTATCAGGCTATTACGCATTGTCATCAGCCAAAACAAAAACCTGCTAAAGACAGGAGAAAAAGTAGAAGAAATGGGTCTCTGAGAAAAGGTTACAGAACATCCATCTTCTCTCCTCTTCTGATTGTTTCCTTTCTTTACCCATTTTCATACCCATTTCCCTCCACTAAAAGACACTTTATGACAAGCATTGTAATCTCTTTAGACCAGGGGGGAACCTCTTCTTTGGGACCGAATCTTTGCAAGGCATGAGTGACAGCGGGAAGGGGTCCAATTGCCACTGAAGACACTAGGCAATAAATCATCCGCCCTGGCATCAAGTGGCTGGACTAGTCCCCACTTCCTGATGGCCACCAGTGCCTGGCGGTGACAAAACAGCTATTGTCAGTGCCCAGCAGTCACATTCCCTACTTCTCCCTGCCGCGGTTTTGAGTTTACCTAAGGCATAAGAAACACTGAATGTAGCATGATGGGGGGAGGAAAAAAAAATGGAAAGTGCTTCATGGGTAGGAAAAAGGATATAGGAGGATGAAGCTATCACCATGTACTTTTTAAGTCCAAACAATAGTAGCAATTGGAGAAGAGCCATCAGGTTTTTATTGGTAATTACGAAAATGTCTTTTGAAACCCTCCAGCCCAGACAGTAATTTTGTTTGCATGTTTTTAAGACTTTCCATTTCCAGGTGACCCCTGGCGCTGTGGTTACTCTTTAACCGAGGCAAGGCAGTGCTAGGAGGTGTGCGCTGTTACAAGCACAACAGCTCTTCACCAAACAGAACAATCTTAAGGAGGAAATACTGGATGGAAAAATAAGTTCTTGTCACCCAGATACAAAGATTGGAGCGTGTTTTGGATTCTTTCAGGCCAAACCCAAAGATCTTTGCATTGTCAAGTTATCACACTGAATACCATCACAAACTTTTTATCACTCGCAAGTAAGTTGCCATAAAGGAAGCTAAAAAGAATGCGTCAGGTTTGTTCCACCGAGAGGCTTGTGCACTGCTTCTGCATAAAAGACGTTTATAGATAAGCTGTAATCAGCTTGGAGTTACATATTAACTGATGAATTATGGTAAAGAGAAGAATAAAAGACTGTAGTGAGATGAGTCTTTAAATCTGAAACCCCTCAGAAGGTCACCAAAGGATAAGAGTAGCAGAATATTTATCACTGCAGCATTTTTATCCTTATTGATTTTCTCTTTAGCGTCATTAGGGTGTTTCCTTTAGACAAATGAGCTAGACAACACTAACCATTTATTAATTATTGTTGGTGCTGGGAAAAATGACCTGTTCCCCCAGAATACCCCTCAACTTCAGTGCACTTGCTAAATGTAATGCAAGCGGGGAACTTGACTCTGGAAATTCAAATAATGAATTAGTTAACGTGCCATTGACTCTTCTGTTGTGGTAAGTGGAAATCTATGTGCATTTGTTTCCCCATGTGCTGTTGTTCTGTCCACTACTCCAGTTCTCAATTGTAAGAAGCATTTTGAGGTCTGAGAGTGATATATATATATATATGTATATAAAGATTGGAGTTCTGTAGTCAGGCAGACATGCCTCTCATTATCATAAGAAATATAGAGATTATATCAGCCTTCCAAATATTGACTAGCCTGGCGGGGAGAATAGTTTTTGTTTGAGTAAAACATCATTAGTTTTTTCATGATCACCACGGGAAAAGCTGACAAGCAGATTTTTCTGTTGGTTAGTATATTTTGTGACAATTTTGTAAGGCTATGTTATACAGTTCCGCATATAATGAAACTCCTTTGTAGTTTAGTAACAAGGAAAAAAATTATTCCTTTTCTTTTTAACTGTAAATTGATTAGGCTACACAGAACTAGGAGAAGTAACCAGGGCTCTCTGTTTTAACATTTTGAATAATTTAATGAAAAGCCTTTAAGGTCTTTGGATTCACAGTCAAATTGCTACAGAGAGTAAATGAGATGAAGCTTTTTCTAGGCTCCATGACAATTCTATCCCATTTCATCATCTTAACTAAAAAATAAACCTATCTAACTTGAAATCCACAGCAGCTGTAAGTAGAAAATAAATCCAAACCGCAGCTCAGACTTGTAACCTAACAGCTATCATAAATAATCAGAACCTATTTGAAGGTGGAAGATGGGACATTAGAAGCTATTTACACTACTAGAGTGATGCCATTGATCAGTAACAGCAACCCGTAGATAAGACTCATATGATGTCATGGTTATTTATGATGGGAATTGACAGTAAAGCTACTATAGAACTTTCTTCCCGACAGCTTCATTCATTTCTGTTTGTGATGCATTTTGCTGTTAAAGAAGCAATCAATAGCAAAATTGTGGTGATAAAAGTTATTACTGGTTAAATATATGAAAAATGTGCTTATGTACATATACATATATAATGCCAACTATGAGAACATTAAAAAATTAGGTCAGGAGAATTTACTTAATATTTTTTATTACCAGTGTACAGTAAAGCCATTTTATGTTCTTTGATGCTGAACATGTACTACAGTCCGATTTATTTTCTAATCTCATCAAACTTATTGCAACCATGAGAAATGCAGCGTCGAGAAGATTTACTGTAACGTTACAGGTTCTCTGCAGTAAGCCTTACTGCTCATAGTGTGCTGGTGCAGGTCAAAGAGGAGGGAAAAAACCCATTTCAGACCAGTGGCAGACTTGGGAATCTGCTGTATGTGTCCAGCATTAACTGTTTGCATCCAGCAATTAAGAAGGTTTTAGCAGCCAGCAAAGACTGCTGAAATTCAGAAACACCCCTGGGCTTGGTACAGAGTGCATGCATGCAAACATCAATTTTTTTGGCTGTTTAACATAAGGAAAAAAAAGGCAGAACCCCATTCTTTTCCTTCTATATGGTCTTGGTGGGAGATGTATACTAAAATGAAAGTGAGAACATAAGCAAGGGGCCGTGTTACTTACCCCACCAGCTGTCCTGGTAGGGCTGGTGTAAGCCAGGATGTGCACAGGTGTGAGGAGCTGGGTGAGGGAGCTGAGGTTGTTCAGCCTGGAGGAGAGAAGGCTCCAGGGAGACCTTGTTGTGGCCTTTCAGTATTTAAAAGGAGCCTGTAAGAAAGATGGGAACAGACTTTTTATTATAGAAGGGCATGTTAAGAGAGGACAAGGGGTGATGGTTTTAAGCTAGAAGAGTGGAGATTCAGACCAGGCATAAGGAAGAAATTTTTTACAATGAGAGTGGTAAGAGCCTGTCCCAGGTTGCCCGGAGAGGTGGTGGATGAACCATCCCTGGAGACATCCCAGGCCAGGCTGAACGGGGCTCTGAGCAACCTGAGCTGGTGAAGATGTCCCTGCTCATGGCAGGGGTGGCACTGGGGGAGCTTTGAAGGTCCCTTCAACCCAAACTGTTCTAGGATTCTATGAGGGGGTGTGGGAGAGATCTCTCAGAAGGATGTGGACAACCCAGCCGTGGTTGGGTGACACCGCATTGTCTGCAGTGTTGGGCTTGGCACAGTTGCAGGATGTGTGGGAATTAAGATTGTTTCTATTACTTCAATGAAACTACGTGTTAACTAACATCTTGGTCGCTAACTTTTTACAAGCTTTTTGTATGATGTTAAAATAATATGCTGATTAAAAAGCTAGCAAAAAACCACAAACAAACAAAACAAAAACAAAACACACAAAAAACCCCAAAATAGCCCAAATTGAAACCAATCACCCCAAAACCCCACAGAAACAAAACGCAGAAGAAATATGAAAGGATAGTTTCTATGTTATATGAAAGATCACATCAGCCTACTGCTTGCTTAAGCTCTCCAATTTTTTTGTGTATTTTACTTTTTACAGTAGGTAGTTTATACCCTAAATTAATGTTTCATTCTGTTTTTGTAACACAAGATTTATGCAAAAAAAAGTTGATCAGGTTGTCTTCATTAAATCAAAAAGACGTGAAGATGATGGATATGTGTGTAGGAAAGCAATATGCCCCGTAATATTCATTTGGAATTACTAACCCCAGACATGAGAGAAACCAGCACCAGAGACTGAAAACTAAACCTCATAGTACACAGAAACTGTACCAAAATTCATGTGAATCCCCAAAAATTTAAAAAGTAGCATAAAGGGAGAGAGAATGAGTGAACCTTGTTTTACTGTAGGGTCCACACAGTCCATGAACTTATTACTAAACATATACTGATGTTTTTAGGCCAGCATTGGTCTGGTATTGCATTGGCAGCATCAGTATGGTTCGCAGGCTAGGGCTGTTATTTGTTTCTTAAGTTAACTTTCTCTACTGAAAAGCTGATAGAAAATGCATGCAGTATAATTATCCTAATCCCGGCTAATTTATAAAATTCTTCAGTAAATTTGTGCGTATTTAATCTCCCATGATATGAACTCCCATCCTCAGAGGAACTGGTTTATCTTTCAAACAATCCAGGGTCTATTTTGTATAGTTCCTTTATGTATATGATTGTATGTACACAGCAGGTCAAAGGCAGTGCTTCCCAAGACCATTGTTAGCCTGGAACAATAAATATTAGGCTTTATTTAGATGGGTCAGAGTTCATTCTCATCCACTGACCATCTATGTGACAAAACCGTCTGGTCAGTCATCTAGTCGAGACAGAAATAGTCAATGTCAACAAACTGCTAATGAAAAAATGTATGTTTGATGAAGCTGCTTCTAAGCCATGTCTGATGGATGTGTGATGCTGTATCCACATATATGTGTCCTTCTGCTGATTTATTGAAAACAGTAGATTTCAACAAAGTTAGTTTTGCATTGTAGCATCTCGTTATTTTTTTTTTTTTTAAGATATAGCTTGTTACTAGGAATGTGATTATCCAGTTAGTGATGTACCTCTTGGTGGGATTTTTTTTATGTGATGAAGAAATACTGCCCTTATTAATATTTCACACATTTTATAGGTAATACTACCTCTGACTTCACGCTGGTCTTCCCAAATGGTCCCCAGGCTGTACTCAGGAAATGTTATTACAAGACTTTGTGTCGTATTTTGTGACAGGATAGGTTCCTGCGCCTGGCTGAGCACAGGGGTGACTGCACTGGAATTTCAGCTGCCCTTCCAAGAGCCGGGAGGCTGCTCCCTTATAGCTGCTAATTATCATCCACAGTGTAACAGCAAACTGCCAAAATAACGTGGGACAGCTGGGTGGGTCACAGACTTTATATAGGAAACAAGGCAAACCTCAATTTCATGGTAGCTTATGACTGGTCTTGTGTTAAAAACATTGTGGGGAAACCTGATTTGCGATGGCACAAAATGTTTTCCAGTGGCAATTTGCCTAGAAGGTTGTGATTGGGCAAACTGCCTAGAATTCAGAATTTTCTCCTTGGAAAATGAGGGCAGCGCTTTGCTCTTTTCCAACATCTTCCAGCTGACAGTTCCAAGACCCTTTACAGATATTACATCTTTCAACATCAAAATGTGATTAGCATTTGCTGTATTTAACTGTATAGGTGAGTTGGTCTTTTACAGGGAGAGAAACAGAATTGTAGGGAAATTAAATTGACTGTTTTCAAACTCATTATTTAAGGGTTAGACTTATAAAGTCTATTTTTCTGTGTCTAAGCAGGCAGCCCAATTCTCAGTGCTGCCCAGCAGTCTCCATTGACTGCAGAAGTTATGGGGTGGATAAGTTTGCCTCTTTTGTTTTCAGTGTCTCAGAATGTGCTCGGCTCCAGCTGTGTTAGGTATTTTTTGGGTTATTTATGCCCAGCAACAGTCATATGTTAATGACCCATCTGTGCTTTGAAGCTGACATGTCACTGAGGTGAACTGGATGAAGAAGGAGGCTGCTTGTTGCTATTTGGGATTTTATGAGGTTTAATGTTCTCTGATTGTGTCGGAAAAAACTGCAGGGGATACACCTTCACCCGGGGGCTGTTGTCACTCGAGTGGACCATGGTCCCTCTGGGGAGCATCCACAGAGCACTGACTGTTGTGTGAGCATATGGCCAAATCTGCAACACCAAAAGATCCTGGTCCCAGAGACTTAGGTTTATATCCAGGAGGCACTAATTATTATTTAATTATTATTTAGATATTCTTTAGTTGCTAACAAGGGAGTTCTGTTAAGTGAAACCAAAACTGGTAGAAAATTGCTTAGCTAGTTCAAGTGAGTTGAACAGACAGGAACTACCTAAATGTTAAAGGAAAAAAAAAAAAGCCTAAAAACTTATTTGGATTTACATAAAATTGAGTGTACTTTATGCAAGATCATCCTTATTAGCTGAACACTGAAGTCGTCCATTGGCCAGGATAATCACCTCTGAATGAGCTGCTCCTGTGAGGTTATAAATGGATTTTACAAGAGTTTTTAGATGAACCTGTCCCATGGCTCTTTTGCATGCTATCAAGCAAGTCCCTTGAACTCAAGTTTTCAGAAGTTACCACCAAGATTTTCCATGCGATCCGTTTTCTAGCGGAGCCGAGCATCCGACTCCTGCAGGGACGGTAACCGAGAGCTGCTGGGGTCAGGTCACTGGCAAAGTCAGCTCATGCTGGCTGTAGAGGTAGAAAGCTCCCAAAAGGAAGGTACTTCTATAAATGTGGCTCTTGTACATATGTTTTTTCATCTGTAATCAAGGGATGCATTGGGTGCTTGTGGTGTTTCTATGATTGACCGACTTAATAATGTAGAAATTGATTGAAATTGAAATTCTTAGAGAGAACATGCCACGTAAGAACAGGATCTATTCCTCCCTTTGAAGAAACACGTCTTGGCGACCACTTCATTTTAAATGAATGCGCTTTTCATCATTTGCTCCAAATTTCCGATGAAAGCAAGTTTACTGTGCTAGGGCTGAGCTCAGGAGATGCCACTGGTGCGAACACCGCTGAATGCAGCACACATCTTGCACAGCATTGGCAGGCTCTGGATCCAGGCATGCGTTAACTGCCCTGTTCCTGTCACTGAAAAACACTGTCCTTAAAAGAAAGCAAAGCCCTGAAGCTCCCAATGTGAATTTAAAAAGTTGCTTTTGTTGGTGTTTGCTAGTAGACCATGTTGTCTGTTTTATTGTAGTATATAGATTGTGACCTATGTTGAGCTTACATCCCATCTCCGTTGTTGGATAAGACCTCTATAAATTAAAATATCTCTAAATTACTAGCCCAATTCTGAGTAACAGGTTTTATGGGACCATCTCTTCTTTTTCATTCTGTTTAGTTTGCCCTCAGGTTTATTTTGTTCTCTTGCTTTCTTAACTACGTGTATCTTCGATTAAGAGGAATGCCAGTAGGACACATTCAAACTGAGAACAAAGATTTCTGCAGCTGGAGGTATTTGACCCAGAAACTTATTTATCTGTGGATGTATCTTTTCATATCTGCTGCTCCTACAGTCAGGAATTTACCCTGGCAAATTGGTGCTAACAAATGCGGTTGTCCAGGGTGCCCCCTTTGCACACACACATGCATTTATCCAGATGTTTGAAACACATTTTTCTTCTACCAGCGTGTCAATGAATTATTATGTGAATTTTGACATACCAGAAGAGGGGAATTGTTTCATATGTGAAACAATTGGGAGGGAAAACCAAACCTGCTGCCTTCAGGATTTTTGCCATCAGCCAGCTACTGCTGAACTTGGGATTGTTCCACCGATTCAGCAGGACTCCCTGCAGAAAGGGATTTATGCATTTGCTCTCCATTTCTGGATATACTGTCAGTGCAGCCCAGGTGGAGATTCAGACCCTCCTTTGCCCCAAAAGATCCTGCAAAACCCTCAACAGCAGAGCTCAGGCAATACTGCACTGAAAGGATGCTGAGTACGTAAACAGGGCAGGAAGAAGTTAGACACAAAACTGAGGACAAACCCCAGATTATTTGGACTTTTGTTTTCATTTGATACATGGGAAAAGAAATTACAAAGAACTGAGCAGCACCTGCTGTGAATGCTGACAACTGATCACACACCTGGATAATGTGATGATAGGTAAATGCTGGAAAAAATGGCTACAAGAGCCTGGTTTGGAGCTGTTCCTTGCTTTGAAAATGAAAAAAGGTGTTGTGAAGGCAGGAGCTGGCTTGCAGAACGCTCCTCCTAGGGGCTGCCGGAGCTTCTGCACCGGCCACCTGCAGCGCCCATCGGAGCATCATCACCTTCCCTTCTGCAGGAGCTGCTGCAGCTGCATGGAAAACCCCCCTTGGAGACTGTAAAGGTGATAATGAATACACAGGCTTTGGTTGATGCAATATACTTTTTTTCCCCCTGTTTTACTCTCTCTACAAGCCTTGGCTGCAAGTGGTGTGTGGTGAGCAAGCGCAGGTTGCCAAACACTGGATCTGTGTCTGAGCTCAGCAAAACGAAGGTGTGTAAAGGAACTTGAAGCAGTTTTTAACACTGCCTGTTCTATTCTTGGGGACTAAACACTAATATTGTTCCCTAACAGCATTTCCCTCACCCTTTCTCCTTTGCCTCAGACTGCAGGAACTTCATGTTTGGGGAGTTTCTCACAAGGCTGCACTTCCAACACTTTTCTTCTAATTTTCCCTTCCTCATTTGTCCTAAATTGCAGAAATTTAGACATTAGAAAGAATGCAAAAATCTTCCTATAGGAGATTCAACCCTATTAAAAATGTAAGTTAAGTTGGAGTCTTACCAACCTTGATTGTGTCATTTTTAGATGCATTTTAAGTCATCTCTACAGTTTGTGTAAATTACACACACAATATGGGCGTGCTAATACATTAAACATTCTTTCATAGGTTTTCTTGTCATATCATAAAAGCAGCAATAAAATACTGAGAGTATATTATACTTATTAATGTACATTTGTAATATACAATCATTAATCACAAAGTACTAATAACAGAATTTTTTATCACGTTAAGGCAAAACTTGCCGGCTTTGACTGTTATGACTGACTTTACAACTACCTGCCTGTCAGCTTTAAACACGGTGGAGGGAATATATCACGTGGAAAATGCAAGGTCCCTAAAACATCTGGTTGTAAACCTGCAGTAGGGTCTGAAGCAATAATAAAGCTTGTGATGGATGAGTCACGTGAAGCTTCCTTCACCAAAAAGCTGTTGCATTTCAGGCTCCTTCTTCTCCAATAATAGATTTTTCAGGACATGGACAATAGCTGGTGCTGTGCCATTATTCTCGGGTGAACGGCAATGCTGAGCAGGGCACGGCTCTGCCATGCGGCACAGAAGTCCCACTTTCCCAGTCCTGTGGCGTCAGAGGTGTCCTTGGCTCCATACTTAGTGCTGGACTCAGAGCTTGGAGAGACAGACTTGTACAGGAGCAGAAAGCCCTTCTCCAGCTCCTCCTCTGCCTGCCCTTTGCATCTGCTGAAAGGTTCCCCCATTGTAAAAAGACACAGACCTGCCCTACAACTTGGTGGTTGCTGCCCAGGCAACACATTTTGCCTCTTTTTTAATCTGCAAGGACAACCACGAGGCTGGGAGGCGGATAAGGATTTTCTCTTGGGTGCCACAAAGTCCATACTGACTCTGGTGGGGTCAGTCCCCAGAGCTGTGGCTTTGGAATTGCCTCTGGGATGCCGTAGTTAAGCTGCTGATGGACTGTCTTATTAGCTCAGATGCCATTTCCCCCTTGGTTGGCCTTTGATTATTAGGATTTTTATCTGTTTGAGGATCAGATTCTGTGAAAACACCTCAAGAACCCATTTACAGCCAAGTAGAAAGTTTTCCCATAGCCATATGTTTCCTATGTAAATGTATGTGGTGACCTTGGAGCCATCTAAATCCCTGTGCACATCTCACTTGCTCACTGGCACTTTTTTTTTTTGGTGAATCAGAAGTAAAATCAAAAGCCTCTTTGAGGATTACTGAAAAGGAATTCCACATGTGTTAGCGTGTGTGCGCACAGGCCATTTATTTTAGAGCACAATGTCACTAAAATCAAATGAGCATAATCTGAACGTGCTTTTAAAAGATTAAAACCCACAAAGATGAAACTGGAAAGCCTTTTGAGTTTTTATAGGAGACAAACAATTTATGTGGTCTATTATGTGCATTTTCAGACCAGCTTCGTTAGAGCAGATTTTTCAGCATAGTAGGAGAGATATGAAATTTCATCACGGACTGTGGACCTCAAGAGGCTATTGCAGTAGAAACATATTTTCTTTAAAAACCTGTTCTCAGTGCCACCTTTCTGGAAGGAAAACAATCTCTTCTTGCCCAAGTCATCTGTCAACCGACTTTTAACCTTTTATCCTCTTTCTGGGAAGGTGCACAGCATCCTTGAGATCCACTACTGACTGGATACTGGAGGCTCAATTCCACCAGTCTCTCCTCAGAAGAAGTGTTTTGGCCTCAAAACCCCTTAGGAAGTCCAAAAATGATGTTGTTGATACAAATTCTTCCCAGATATTCTGTACAATATTAAAGAGAGCAGCTAGAAAAATGCTTTCACTACTTTTATTAGGGGAAAAAAGTGCTGCCTCTCACAATGTTCTCTGTCCTTATCTTAACAACTCCCCAGTAAATTTAGAGGTTGTGGGAAGTACTTTAGTGACAGACTTAGACTGAATCTTCTGTCCTCAGAACAGGTACAAATCAAGGATACGCCCTTTTTTGTGCTTTTCTAAAGGTGCTTAAAATTGTATTTCTTCTTGCTTGCTTGCTTGAAGTTGGATCTTCTCTAAGAAGGGATAGACTTCATTCAGTGCAGATCTGTCACTAAAGAGAATTAAATGGGACTGGCACAGAAAAATTAGCAGTATTTCACCCAAAGATAATATCAATCGTTTCCCCTATAGAACATAAATTCAATTTCCAGAAATTCAGGTCCACAGTTTCAGATTATAGTATGTATAATGCATATGCTATGCATCTTGCCTGTAGGACATGAGGAACATTAACATTCTGTATCTGTCTCTCTTTTTTGTGTATTTAGGTAAGTATAATGATTTTTACAACCTGAGATCAGTAATATGGCGGAGGAAAAGGTTGAAAAAAGGTTGTGAACCATCCCACAGCAGATACAAGTATCCAGTGTATCACAAAGGCTGTAGCTATTTCTTCCTCTGTATTTATTTTCATATGCACATGCATGCCTAAATACATGGTATATGTTTAACAAACCTATTTGTGTGTGGCTGGAAGTGCTGTCATTCATGCCCATGGATTTCCCTGTGGTGATTGAGCAGATCAGGGTCTGTTCTCTGCAGAGGGACCGGCTGTGGCGGATCCAGACAGAGTTACCTGGGGTTTTTGAGGACGGCTTTAGGCCCATTTTCATGCTCTGAACTTCTGTTTTGCAGGCTCATTAGCTTTCATGGCTTGATTTTGGTGGTGTGTCTGCATGACATTTATTTGCTTTATGCATTGAGGTTTTAATTCACTTATTTTGCTTTTAGTGAGTGAGTGGATCCATGCAGTAAAGTTTTAAGACTTGTTCTTGAAACACTATCTTCTGGGCTAATAAACTGAGACGATGACAAGATCTGTAGTGAATATTCAAATAAATGTGATTACTTCATTTCATGTCAACAGAGGAGGTGAAAAGTGCAGCTCAACTGGCTCTGTAAGATTGGAAGGAGGGGCTGGGAGAAAGCAAGAGACAACAAAGAGATAGTATATAAGATTTAGTGGCTTTTTTCAGCAGGGGTGTTGAGAAGTCAGTGTTGCAAAGTTCAGTAGGGTCAAACAAAGTGCAGAAACTTATATTCATTGAGAAAAGCTTGATGCATGCTTCCAAAATTCAAATGGTAGGGAAAATGTAGATGGACAGATGATGTGTTACTTTTACGTAGTGTAAACAGGCTAAAGTTTGCACTGAGTAGATACTATCCTTTTTATATCAGAAAGTAGAAAGTCCACTGTCTTTAACAAACTATAACTGTGATAAGACAGTCTTTCAGGAAATCATAAAAGACCATTACACCAGTGATGGTGTTCCCTGTCTTGAAGACTGACCCAGAAAGGCGTACTTATTTAAACAAACTTATCGACCTGCGCGTTTCTTAAGAATATAATAATAATTTTCAAAGGCAAATTGGATAAAACTTGGTCAGAATTACTTGCATGCAGGCAACCAGTTGTGCAGCGGGTGTGCTCAATTTGCTCTTGTGGCACAGCAAATGCAGTTGCCTCTGGGAAGGTGATGTTCCTGGGAAAGGTAGGCCAATATTTGGTTTATCTGTAAACGGTATACAACGTTTTCCAACTAAAATGGCTATGCTGTTGATGTGGAGCAATAAGATGTTGTTTACACAGATAAAATCTTTGTCTCAAGTGAAGATGACAATATGCATTTGTTCCATTGACCTTTGCTTTGATTCCGAGGTGTCCTTGGGAGTGTCTCTAGGCTCACTTCCATGTGCTGACTCATCCTGGGTCATAATCTTGATTCAACACTTAGAAAAGTATATTCTCTGGAAGTAACAATGGTTGTGGTGTTGCTATGTATGTGAGACCATCCCAGCCATATGGAGTTTTCTGTGTATAATAATTTCACAGCATGTTTAGAGAGGTGGATACCCCATCTGCAGAACAACTGGGTTGTCACCACCCATATCTGCCCTTGACAATCTGCCATTGCACATGAAGGTAATGGTGGTTAAAGTGCATTAGATGTTTCCTACCAACAAAAAATGTCTTGCTCCTGTTGCAGGCAGTAGAGATATTCTCAATGATATCAGAAAGATGGAAAGGTATGACTAGGTAGAAGGAAGAAAAAAACATTAATTATCAAAAAAGAGCATGATATCTATAGACAATACTGTAGCCAGTTCAATAGATCTATACTGATAACGGATTATCGCATTTTTTACCCTTAGTAATTTTGAATGGAGAGCTGTAGCTTAATCAGAGGCACTCCTGGAGTTGTAGCACATTGTAATGCATAAAAAACCCACTTCTAAATATACTCTTCCCCCCGCCATTTTGGACCTTTATTGATTCCTTGGACTGTATAGACAGTCCATCTGGATGGGTCCTTGAAAGGTCACACGTGCTGCGCCTTACATTGCAGATGTTCCAGTGGGACACCGGGTTTACATATTCCTGGGTGCATTTTTCTTCATGATTTTGGAGGATCAGGAAAGCTGAAAGGACATTGAGTGTGACGCTGATTCAAAGCACTAAGTTCCCTCCTTCCTGCAGGTTCCTTTAGTCACGGATCTTCTGTGCTTGTGTGTGCTCTAGTGTCTCCTAGTCTAAAAGAGGATCATAATGCTTACCTGTCTTACTGGATGCTGCATTGCTAAAGTCATTAGTATCTCTACAGAGTTCTGAAATTTTCACATTCACTGTCCCACTCATGCAAAATCTCAATTTCCCTGGACTCCCATTGTAGGAATGTACACAACCTCTCCTTCTAAACCTTAAACTTAGATCAGTTGTTCCAGACACATGATGTAAAGCAATTTTAAAATACTTGACCAATCTGCAAATCAGCTGATGAGATTTGTTATCAAATTTATTTGGGAAAATATTTCTCTGGTTTCAGGCTACACATGGAAGATGTTATGCTAGAGAGAGAGGCATTGTCAGAAAGTCAAAAGCAAGAGCATATAGAAGGCTACTATTAATAAAAGCTGCCATGAAATGCTGGCAATGGTGGTTGATGACCAATGTAGTAAACTCCTCTCCTCTTTCTCACACAAGGAAAAGCTAATTTGTGACATCAGTGCTGCTGTGTTGTGCTGTTATTCTCCAAGGAACCATGATGCCTTGGAGAGGGGAACCACACAGAGGTAGTTAGGCAGCGTTGAGGCATTAAAGAGAATATAGGCTGTTCTGATGGCAGGTGATAGAGGATTTACTCTTAAAAGTATTTTTATACCACAGTGATTATTCTTCAGACTTGCCAAGTGGATTTAGAGGTGAGATGATATTAAGTGGATTGAGAAAAGAATGCAAGAAAACATTATAATCCAGAAATCAGATAGCTACCTCCAGCAGCAGAAAGGCTTGTAATGACAAATGAGAGCTTCATGTGGAAATAAGACTGGTGTTTGGTTTATAAAATCTTCTAAACAACACTTGAAGATTCAGGGTAACCACTTTTTTGTTGTTGTTGTTGTTCCAGTCTGTTAATTCCACTTAAAGAATGAGAGGCACTGATAAGAACGCACTAAATGCCAGAGAGAGGCATTTGCAGTTGCTTCATCTTTTTTTTGAGAGTAATAGTTACGTTTTCTCTTGCAAAACAAAATTTATCTCAACACATTGAGAAGCAAACATTCTATTCTTTAATATATATTTTGACTGAATACAACCGTTTTATTTTTTATTTATGCTTGGTAAATTTAATCTTTCACTTTTATTATTATTTTTTCCTACAAAAATAAGCTTTCCTCAAGATCCTTGTAGTTTGACCAGAGTGCATCTGTTTCCTTTGCATCCTCATTTCTGAAGCCACTCATGGGATGTCTGTGACTGGGAAACTTCTCGAGGCGATGAATAAGCTTCAGCAATTCAGTTTGAGTTCTCTTCTGGTGAACCACTAAGAGTATGAGGGTCTACCCTTAAATAACTTGCCGAATCTGCAAAATTGCATTGTGAATTGAGTCATTTAGAGAAAGAATTTAATAAATTAATTTGCAACTGGGTCTATTTAGAGGAATAAGAAAGTTTTCCTTAGTTAAATTCATCCCTTTGATTTTTGTGGTATTTCAGGGTTTTTTGTACCTGGTAAGTCCAGTTCAGTACTGTGATATTGAAGCATAAGATGACCAGCAACAGGCTTCCTCATGAGATTTTGGGACTTCCTGGCCCTGTCAGGAATGCTGATACAACTTGTTTTATAGCTTTCTATCACTTTCTGCCCAAATCCAGGCTGGAGCTGGGGGTGCAAAGCCTCTTACTCCACCAGCTGGAATGACACAGACCCCCAGTTCAATGGATCAAAAAGCTGATGAAGCTTCATGCTCATAGGAGAACATTTCTCACTTGAGACAGATTCTCTGGGACCTGGCATGGGCTGGTCAGGATGATGCACAAAAAGTATTGTTGAAGCTGGATTGTGAGTAGATGTGCTCTGGAGTGCCAAAGCAAATGTAAACTCTTTAAATTCAGAATATTGATTATTTCACCAAAGTGTCTGTGAGAGATCTATGGACCCCAGAGTGGCTGCAGAAAATGGCTGTGAGGAAATACTGAATAACAGAGAGGACTGGGAAGGTTTCAGCCTTCTTGGAATGGTTCAGAGAAGAGGTTGCAGGATGGACTCTGTCATCTGGTGGGAACAGTTTTCTCTGCAGATTGTTCCAAAACTATTCCTAAAAAGGATGCATGGGGGTCGTTTGTGCCCAATATAAAGTGTAGTTGAATAGTTAATATGATAGTACTGCAGTACAATAGTAGTAATGATACTATAATAATAATAGTTGAGTGGGTCATCCCATTTCCTCTGACAGGTAACAGCTACTATAAGACTGACTCTAAAATTGCACTTATCACTTAAAGTTACCAGTCTGACTTGGCCTTTTTTTACAAACTCAGTGTGATCGAATCGCACAGCTGCTGCTGAGTGTTTAGGCTGCTTAATATAATCCCTTTTGCTTTTGAATTTGAAAAATTGAAAGGGAAGTTTTGAAATGCTGTGCCTTGCTCCAAGACAGCAATTCCAGGGCAGTTTTTTCCTGGGTATTGTACAGGATAAACACTTTTGAAGCATGGTCTTGTTCTTCCCATTTACAAACAAGCAAAATGAATGATAGTCTTAACAGTATTGAGTAATTCTAAACATGAGGTGTTTATTTCTGAGGTTTATTTTTTCACTTTGTGGATGTTAAGGGTTAACAGTTCCCCAGCATATAACTGACAGTGGTAATATTCTCTTTGGTCCAAAGCGGAAGAAGAGGGGAGTTGCTTGTTGTTATAAAAGCAGGGAATTTCTGGATCTTAGTAAAATAAACCAGAACTTTGTTTCTTGAAGTAATTATTCTCTGGAGAGAGAATAGGAAAGATGGAGGCAATTAGGAGTGACCTTGCATCACTGAATTGTTGAGAACTTCTGGATCAGTGGCTGGTATTTTCATAACTACGTTTAAGCAAAGCTTTTTTTAAGCCGTTCTTGCCACCACTAGAGAAAACAGCATTTAATGGCTGGTTCAAAGCCCATCGATGTTAAGGATTTCACCATGAGCTTGTGCTTGGATGGACTGAAGTGGGGAGCTGAGAGGAGCACGGGGAAGTCGGTATGAGCCAAGGAACAGCTCGTAGGGCACGGGGGACACAGTCACCCCACAAGGATGGGGAGACCAAGCTCTTGCATGGCCCTATCCCACATAGGACATGTACTTTTAGATGCTTATCCCCTCCAGGCTCTGCAAAGGCAAATCTGTGCAGGTCGCTGTGTCCCTCTGATGGCCAGGGTCACCACATTTACTGGAACAAGGAGGAGAAACAAACCTGGGAACGTTTTTCAGTAACCTCCACCTAACCCCTTTTAAGTAGAGTTTCACATTCTGGTGGGTTTTTTTTTTTCTTCTGAAAACTGTCTTTTGAGTGTTATCATTTAAAAAGCGTGTTTAACTTTTACGTGTGAAGTTGGCAATGAATTACTATAAAGCAAATAAAACTGTCCTAGCAGCCTGAAAGTGGTGATATAGCAGATAGCATTCACACCCTCATCTTTGTATTCCCTTCCTTCAGGGATATCAGTACGCAAACAAGGCTGAGTCTCTAATATGTTTAATAAAGGAGCCATTTCTTAAGTTTCCTGACCCAGCTGTGGGAAAGGTAACGCGCTCGTCCCATTGCTTTGCTCCAGAGGGACAGTGTCCCCTGGGTGCGGGGGGATGTAGCCGCTGGGAGCTGGGTTTTGGCTCAGATCTTTTCCCTGCACCACTAATTTGGGAGCACTTTCTCTGGGAACTGATGAATAAAGAGTCTCCAAAATAATTAGCAAGCTGTAGCCTGGTAGTTAGTGCAAGCAGCCTCAGCAACGCAAACACACTTTTCTCCAACATGTTTCTCAACTACTGTCTCTTTTGTAATCTGATATTATCGGAGCCCGGCAGAGTCACATGAAAACAGTTTCCCTGGATGGCAGTTGCATGTAAGGACCTATGTCTGTGTCCTGTGCTGCTGCAGAAGAGGTTACTGTGAAAAAAAACACGTAGTTTTTTTTTTCTCCCTATATATTTTATGTTGTTTGGTTTGTTTGATGTTCTTGTAGCTCTGGCAAACTGCCGAAAATTGTTTTCTCTCATAGAGGCCATCTCCGTTTGAAACGGTATGAAGGAACTGATCTGTTCTTCTTCGTTGTTTTTCTGTGATATATTTACTTAACAATTTCATTTTCTGAGTAGTTGTTGAAAGAACAGGAGTTTGTAAATTATACAACACTAAGCAGTGAATACTGTCCATGGCTTTAAGCCCAGACACTGTCAAATGCTTCTCCGGATTCTGGCCGGTTTGGGAAAATCATTGTGAATTACAGAAGTATCAACATTTTTTTAATTTAAATATTTTGTTTCTTTGTTTTTGTTTGGTATACTCTTACTTGCCTCCATAGCTGGCAACCAGTTTTCAGAAGGAGTTGGAACTGGGTTGTTGCACATATGGAATTGAACATCTGTGGTCGCAATTACTGAAAATTAGAAAGTTGAAAAATAAAAATAAAATGAATGTTAGATCTTCAAACCTTACTTTCTTGCTATTTGTTTTCTTTGTGCATTAGAAGTAAAAATATCTTCTGTTATAATGATAATTCTTTGCACCATTATCTCGGGATCTCAAATTACTGGATACGCATTAAAGTGTTATGTTTTCTAACATGCTTGTAAAGTTAAATCCTAACCCCCCCTTCCCGTTTTCCAGATGGGAAAATTACACTATAGATACAAACTTCATGCCATGCAGACACTTCCAGAGAAAACGGAAAGAAAACCATCACCCCCCACTCCTCCCAGTTAACCACAGGACATGGTTTCTTCCCCCCAGCCCCTGATGTGAGCAGAATGACACGTTTGGCCTGGGCTGCAGTGTTGCAGGGAGCAGAGGGTCACAGCCTTGTGGCTCTAACATCGAGCTGGGTGACAGGATCCGGCCCCGCCGGGGGCTGAGCTGGCACAGGGACATGTCTGGGGTTGTGTGTGTCATGTTTCCCTCCTGCGGTTCTTCCCCCTTGGGCAGCCCTGCGGTCTCAGCCCCAGCGTGTGCCATCTGAAGCATCTTCTAAAATCGCTTTGGACATCTTGTTATGAATCATACCTATCTCCTATTACTGCGAACGGAAATCACAAACACAGGAATTAGTCTATGTCTTAGTTGTTATAACTGGGAAAGAGCAGGAGTCGGTCTGAGCTATGTACTCGGGGCTGCCCAAACCACGTCTAAGGCATAAGGGCTGCACAAACGTGTGCTTTTGTTCTCATCCAGCAGATCCAACCTGAATTATCAGTCTGTGCATCTTTGCCCTGTCATTTATGAGAATTAATGGTGTTTCTTTCTGTTTAGGTAAACAGTTTATCCATCTAAGACGGAAGGTTTCTCAGCTTTCAATTTGGTTTACGTATATATAACTTTAAAGTTCCATTATTGAGCTTGTTGCTGCAGACTCTTTTGAACTGAAGCCATTGTATACATATCCCGAGCTCTTCTTTCATTGTATAACATTATAACCATCCATCATTTGCCTGACAAAGAGTGTGTTGGCTTTTTTTTTCTACTTTCCTGGGGCAAAGCTGGGACATTTGCTTGCACTAACCACCATAACTAAATGTAATGTCCCTCTGGTGAAGCTTGCTGATGTACTGGGCACACATTTCTGTCTATAGCCATTTAATTATACGGTGATCTTTACAACCAAACCACTCCAAGTGAAGAGCAGTAGTAACATATACAGCAGTGGCAATGACTGTCATCGTTGATAAAGAGGTTTTTTTTTTTAAGGATAAATTATTTGTGTTTGTAGTTGTTACTTTTATAGATCATAAATTAGTTCACATGTTGGCAGAAAAAAAATCCTTACCAGTCAGATGCTTATAAATATGCTTCACTCAAACATGGTATATTTAGCCTTATTCCAGTAAAATGTTTAAGCACGTGCCTTAACAACCTGCTCCAGTCACTGAATTCAGTGCTGAGCCCAAGCTCACCCTCGCTATTCCCATTGACTTGAACTGCCACAGGCACAATTTCTCTCCAGACTACTATGTTTCCCTCCAGAAAAGTATTAATAAAATCCCTTCCTTTAGGCTGCTGGACCAGCCTGATGGTGTGAGCTCCTGGTAACACCAATCTCGACTCCCTCCTCCGTAGCAATGCTGTCCACTCATCTGCAAACTGTCATCCATGAAAAGACTTGCATTTTTTTAATGGAAACTGCCCACTGACAGACACAGGTCCACTCGACACATGATGGGGACTCAGTCCCAGTTAATGTATCTGGGTGTGACAGTGTGGATGGGTCCCTGGTCCAGGGCTGGGGAGAAACAGGGGCAAGTGCAGAGCTTTGATTAACATTCAGGGTTGGGACCTGATTAATCTGCTCCTGATTAATGACATCCTGTGTGTGTCTGAGTCACGCAGCTCCACAGTGTCCCAGCTCCTCGCTCGTGGCACTGAGGATAAACACCTGCCCCATTGAGCAACCCTGTAATCTCAGAGAAATGGCTCAGAGACACTCAGGAGGAAATAATCTCACAGACGTGAAGTGTCTTTACTGGTAGCAATAAAACCATTTTATCATTTCCTCTTGCCGAGTTTGAAGCAGACGGTGCTCAAAGTCACACTGGTATTTTTCTAATGACTACATGGTGCAATTTATAATAAACTCATAAAGCTATTCTTCCTCATCCACATTAAAGTATTTGCAGAGTAATCATAAAGATACTTGTAGCCGATCGCACTTCACTATCAGGTGGTGGTGGTGTAGTAACCTTCTATCTCGATTTCTGTGTTTTAATGTGATTACAGGTAGCAACGCAGAAGTTAAGCTCAGGTTTCACTGCATTTTCCAGCTCACACCTAAAGCTCTGCAGCTCTAGTACCCTTCCTACTTCATTTAAAACATCCTTGGTCCTGTATTTGGTGTGCAGTGAGGAGATAGTATAAGTTGGTTTAAACAATATTTGGTATTTTGTTTAGTTAATAAAATTTTGTCTCTAATGCTTGCAGACCAGCGTTTCAAGTGGATTGCTTTTGTACCTGCTGTTATGAAAGTCAGCAGAAAAATATTGTTCTTGGCTACTG
Source organism: Columba livia (assembly GCF_036013475.1). NCBI lineage: Eukaryota > Metazoa > Chordata > Aves > Columbiformes > Columbidae > Columba > Columba livia. The sequence continues at coordinate 4,541,829 of NC_088610.1, read as the reverse complement.
TCCTGATTAACCTAGACATTTTAATGTGTGTTATGATAGGTCATTTGATGGATAGTCACCTGTACCCTGTGATCAACTCTGACTTGGCCACCGGGGCTGAACTTTAACAGCTGGGTCTCATAATTTCCTATATTTTGCTTGATTAATGTTTCCTTTTGTGATCTGAAGGGAAAGTCTCTGGAGTGATCCTTCTCCATATTCCAGCCAGCCCAGATTATAGGGAAGGGTCTGCAGGGGCTTTTCAGCAGAGATTCTGTGAAAAATATAATGTGGAAATTCTCTCCCTGTTGGTACCTTTCCTCCTGGTTTGTAGAAATTAAGCTTTTCATAGCTTGTGTGCACATAACAGCTCCAGCATGTACCTTGGCTTTCTTTGTGCATCTAGATAAAAGCCCCATTAATATCTACATGAGAGTTTCAAAATTCATAGAAAGGGTATTTGTTGTCTTCTACATTCCCCTATATTATTTTCTGCTATTTTAGAGGTTCCAGACATTTTTCATGGACCTTTGCTAAGCAACTTCTTCCTGACTTCATTACTGTTGAATTGTGAAGAACTTTTCCATTCATTTAGCTCATCCCCTGGGGAAGGAATACAGCGTCCTTGGGGCACTTTGGCTTAGACCAGTGGACACTGATGCCACCATCTTCAGCAGCAGATTCAGACACATCTGCGTTCCTCGCTACATCTTACCTTTAATATTTTCTTAATTTGCACATTATAATAAAAACTTTTCATATTTACAAACTCTCAGTGATCACCACTTAGTAGCATAGTACTGAACATCTCCACAAATAGAGTTACTGCTGAGTTACATGCAGAAGTCAGAGCCTTTTGGAACTGCTCCTGCTGATAACAGCAGGTGTTTGAGCATCCATATAAAACCCAAACATTCAAACACAGATCTTTGCAGATTTTGGGTTAGCTGTTGAGGTTTTCATCCATTTTCACCAGTGATGAAACAAGTGGGATAACATAGACAGGGAACATCAAGGGCATGAAAAATGCTAATTCTAACTTACAATATGTATACAAACCCGTTGAGCTTTAAACAGTTTGCCTGGAGGGTTTAATTTTAGATGTTTGAGACAGAGTTAAAATCTGGAGTCTTAAGTGTTGGGTCATTAAAATGGGGAAAAAAAAGCCCTCTTGTAACAGGTGAGTTGAAACAAGAACAAAGGGTCCATAAAAAGAGCCAGGTGAAGCACTGAAGAGATAAGGAATGATCTTCCTGTGCACTTACTGCCATAACATAGGTAGGGCAAGAAATGATACTAAAACCTCTTCCACAAGTACAGTGCTAATTATTTCTTCCTGACCCTGGGAGAATCATCTCCTGTGTTCAGTAGGTTTGACTTGAGACTTGAATTACTCTTCTAAATCCTTTTAATTTGTTCATGAGTTTATAGCTCTGCCATAAACATTGCTCCCAAGCTGCTGTTGACCCAGCAAGGTCCTTAACAATATTCCTTAGAAAAGCTGCTGGTATCTTCTTCCTTTGTGAGGACTGGAAGTTTTTAATGTGTTTGCATGGTGGAACTGATGCACGGAGCTGGAATCTGTCCCGCTCTCTGATTGCACAGTGACAAGTTGAGTTTCCAGGTCTGAGGTATCCAGTGCTGCAGGTAAGAAAACACCTGTTTTTAATTAAAAAATACAACCTTTCAGGTAGGAATACTTGGAAGTGTGTGGAAAAAGGCCCTTCCAAAGGCCGTTTTCATAGATTGCATAGAAACTGACTTGAAGTGGTTTGATCTCTAGGGGAGATTTTACCTCCCATTTATTCAAGCCTTGGACAATCGGGTCTTACCAGTGGTGTGTGGCTGATGGTGAAGGGTCTTGCTGGGCACATGGCAGTGCCGGGTCTTGCCACAGCAATCAGAAGGAAGCAGGGAAGAAATTCAGGGAGGCAGTTGCTAGAAGGAGAGGCAGGATGGAAAAACAGTCAAAACTTTATTGGTAACAAAACAGGGTTGTTTGGGAAGGGGGTTGAAATGATTCCTGTGATTCATAGGGCTTAAATGCAGTTGTCTGTTTATCAGGTTGTATTATCTGTGCCTTCATCTGGCCATGGGAAGAGGTGTGCTGCAGAATGCATGGCAGGTTGTGTGCCATCATCTCTGAGTTATTTAATATCCTTTTCTGCAAGATCTTGTGACAGTTTGTATTACCGTGAGTCATTGTTTCTTTAAAGCTCATTACTGGCAAGGGCTTGTAGCGAGACACCAAAGAGGCATTGTGTTATCTATGCTTAACGGGGCTATTAAAGTGTGTCGCCACTGAAGTGTCATCCAGCAGAAATGTAATTCTGGATTTTGCAGAGGTATGTTCATCCTTTGTGTCCAGCCAGGCTGAAACTCACCACTGTCAAGTGGTGTCTCAGCTTACCACATTGGTATCGAAAGGTTTTGGTTTCACTCTAAGTTATGTGTATAATTGTGTCAAGGGGGAGGGCCAGGAAGAGGAGGGGAAAAAAGGATAGAGGAATGCTCCGCAGAAATCAGTTCTTAGGTCACATGAACACCATATATTTTCTTTTCTTGCATAAATTCACCACAGTCATCTCTGTTCTCATCTTCTTTGTTTGAAGTTTTATTTCAAAGTTCTGGATTACTGAAAAAATATGAATGTCATAAAGCCTGGGACTTCACAGACTTCTCTTTCATGGGTACAGTGGGAGAAGAGGTCTCTCAACATGGCATTGTTAAATGGATGCCATCAAAACCGCTTCTCAGCCCTTGCAGGAACAAGGCCCATCTTCTTTAGCCCATTGTTAACTTTTGTCTCATGCTCTCCTACCAACACTTTCTGACACCAGGTCACTGTATAACAAATTACTCATGGGTTATTGTGTTACAATGCTCTGCCTGAATTGGGATTTTCTTAGGCTCCATCCATCAAGCATTTGATTCCTTTAGAGTATAGACAGAATAAAATTAGTCTGCCATTGCAGAAGAAGGAGTGACTTGCACGGTAGTTTTAATAGACCCACGTAGCTCCATCCCTCCTGCTGGAGAGCCCTGTGAAAGGAGAATGTGGCACTTGAGGAGCTTTAGCTTCCCAGAACGACCTCGGCAGAAGTTCTTGCACAAAGAAATTGCAGAGTTGGGCAGCTGCAGCTTGGGGAAGTTTCTGCATATTTGCCTCTTTTTAATGAACTATAAACTATGTTCACACCTCTGCCTAGACTTCTTTCACACTTCTGCCTACATATTTCTTTGCCTTTTACTATCGTTTTTGACACATGCCTCTGAAAACCTCTTGGACTTGTCATAATTCTAGAACACGATCTTAATCACCGTAATATTTATTTTTTGCAATCTTCTTTGAAATCAGAGTCAACTTTCTTTTATTTTTTCTTCTTTTTTTTTTTTTTTTTTTTTTAAAAATAGTCTGGTGTATGGCTAGAGACAAACTTCTCTGAATATTTGCTGTCAGAAATGGTACTTCTGGCACGGACTGCCCCTTTTCATGTTCTCAAAACAATGTTAAAGAAGTTAGAGAGTAGATAACAAACATGAATACAGCAGTGACCTTTGTATTTACCCTCAACATTTTTTTTAAATGTATAGGTATTCTGCCTTCTAAAGGAATTAAAAGCCGGAAAACATGATAAGGTTTTTTTTTTTTTTGTCACCAGTAATGTGATATTTTTCTAGCAGAAACTTGGGGCCTTTTGCTAAATCCTGTAGGCAATTGTTCTGGTGGATTTAGAGGTTTTCTTGGTTTCATATGTGGTTAGGATATCGAAGTCCTGTCTACAATAACTTCCTTGTTCTTCTGTAATTTTCCTTTGGCGTGTGTGTGATACCAGCAGGCTTGTCTATTCCCGTCTGCTCTGTATTGGTTTTATGCAAATTCTCTCTCATCCTTCTACAAGTTCTTTCAAGTTAAAATATTGCTTCCTCATGCCCGCTTACATTACTTGTAATTCCTGCACAGTGACCTGCTAGCCACCTACATACTGGGCACAAAAGACATAATCTTCATGAATCAGATATCTCTTATCTCATCCTTGTTTGCGTTATATGTTCCCTTCACAATACACTTTTCCACAATGCTCATCCATTGAATGCCCAAATACTTGAGGTCTCTTACTTTTGTCCAACATGCTCATCACATTACTCATGGTGAACTGATGAGCAGGGAGATAACAAGGCTTGCTGTAGGTGGGTGCAAGAATCTACGGTGTAGCCAGAAGTAAACACAGGCTGTTTGAGCCCCGTCTCTGTGGTTTAACAGGGGTTTAACAGTCAAACTCTCCCTCTCAATGAAGTTACGCAAAGGCAATGGCTTGTTTCATGTTCTGATTTTACTGTGTCCATAAATTTGCAATGGTTTAAGGTGAAACAACTTTTATCATGTGTGAGACTGTCCCACCAGGCACGATCACAAGGTGGTTTCATACTGAGGCTACACTTGTATACGAGTACAAAACCAAGGTCAAGAAAGCTGTACAAAACTAGTATAGGTACAGCTGTACACTGGGAAGGATGAAAGGAGGTAGAAACAATAGCTCTATATCTGTGCAACTGAAAGTGTCGCTTAAGACTTTAAATGTTGATGTCTCTTGGATTGGTGGTGAAGACTTATTCCTCAGAAGATGCACCAGCACCTCCCTGCAGCAGCAGTTTTGAATCTAAACTCAGCCTTTCATTGGCAGTGGGAGCAGGTGAACATCTTTCTGTATGAAGTTCTACTTTTTATCTCATATAGGATTCTTAAAGTAATTTTTTTGTTTGTTTGGTTGGTTTTTGTTTTGTTTTTGTGGTGGAAATGATATTTCCTGAGACTTGTTTCAGATTTCAATAGCATAATGCTCTTTTGCCTTGAAAAAGTTTAGGTGGCCTTGAAAGATTTGTGTTAAAAATGGTGGTATTCTGGTCTGCAGAGCAGTCTAGTAAGCAGCGGAGGCACCAAGGGGAGCAGGCTTTGCTGTCCAACTAATTTACTGAATGTTGATGGTGTTCTGTGTTCTGCAAAATCTATTCTCTTCCTAGGCTTGGTGTGGGAAAGAATTTCATCAGCATCATAAAATATTAATAATGTGAATACCTGTAACATATTAAATCAATATTTTTTCTACTTACATTTCAGAGAAATATACTTGTCAGGTTTTGTTACATTCTTTTTTTTGTTGGGTGGTTTTATAAATGTGATTCCTTCTAAGATCATTACTGCTGATGTCAAAAGAAAAGCCATAGGCAGTCCAGACTTGACATCAACACTACTAATGCTTAAATTACCAGAAAGAGAGATATGAATTTATATGACTACTGTGGTGTACAGTGAAGGCAGTCTGCTACTATGTCGAACACACTGTGTACTCTTCAGAGCTCTGGATGTTCATAGAGGAATTTGATTAGGTCTCAAAGAGAGGCCTTTGTACCCGGGCAGTGAAAATGCACAATTTGGTTTTTTGGTCACTTTCAGAGTTTCGTTTCCACTTTTGTTAATTATCAAGGGATATGGATGTACACAAGAGCTTATTCCAAACATCCTTCATAGGCATAATGGTTCTGAAGTGAATGGCCTTGATTCTTTTTCTTGTGATGATGTAAATTTGAAGTATTGTTGCTGAGCAGAAAAGCAAAAACCACAAAAATTATATGACACTAAGCAGAATGTCAGGTGAAATTATTATAACGGTCCCTTTTGCCCTTGACCTGTCTGCATCTAAGAGTTCCAGCGCTGTAATATAAGAGTAAGTAAGGTATGGATGAGTCTGATTTAAGGTGTGGTGTTTTTGCTTAGGTTTGTTTTTTTGTGTCCCAATTCTGCAGCAAGGTTGTAGAGTTGCACTTCTCTGCTATCTCCAGATACATGGAGCATTCAGTAAATATGTTCAAGATATATGGACTGCAATTAAAACAGTCTGTAAGACTGTAAGAGCCTAATGGCCTAATTTTTCAATTATGTCAATGTCTGTGGGAATGGAAGTTGTGCTTATTGTCTTCCAGAAGGCACCTTTCAGACAGCATGGCCCAAGTCTGACAGGAGTCTGTGATTGTGAGAAGCACAGGCTCGATTCCAGAGCCACATTGAGACCAGCACTTTAACTGAGCACTTTAGTGGTGATGAGCTGTGTCCCACAGTGAAGGGTGGCACAGATCATGCTCACAGCACAGGCAAAACTCAACCTCTTCTGCAATAATGAAGAACGCACTGGTGCATCTCAGTAATCAGCCCTTAGGTTAGAAGCTTTTGGCTATTTGTTCCAACAGAAGGTAGAATACGTATTAACCTGCATAAATTTGTGAGACTCCATGTAACTGTAAAAAGAGAAGGGTGATTTTTGGACACAGCATAAGGCATGAGTACACTGGCCATGCTCAAAGGGTCCCCCACTGCTTTGCTTCCCACCAGACTCGAGCTCTGCTCAGCTGCAAGTTCTCCTCCATCCCAGCTCCACGTGTCTCCTCCTTCCCTGCAAACCTCCCTCTGCGTCCCATGAGGCATCAGTCCTGGGGCAGCACCAACCATGTGGAAACCAATCCATTGCATGTTTTGGACAGTGGACAAAGCACAGAATTCTTGTGTCACTGGTTTGCACGCATGGTTGTTGTACATCTCCAAGGGGCAGAGTAGTGTGGAGAGAGAAACATTTCTCTTGTCCTCATATAGCCTAACTTTTCCAAGACTGTTTCCACTAAAGCTGGTCATACAGGATAAATGTCAAGGGAGTGTTCAGATGTCCAGGACTGATAAAAAGTGGTTTGCCAGCATTTGGAGCCCTCAAATCCATGTTAGAATTTAAAAAAATAGAGACCAGCAACATTAAAACAGTTGAGGTACAAAAAAGAAAAAGGAAAAACCTCCTCAGTTATCTATGATAACACTATTGTTTTCATTTTTTATTATCTTGCTTGTTACACGCCAATGAAAAACAACCACAGATCGTCAATAAGGTTTTTAATTGCAAAGATTTCCTGTGACGTGAGTGTTAATGAATGTCAAGGCAATAACACAAAAGACATTACTTGTTTAATGATTGATAGAACAAGAAAAGCACGAGGTCTTTTGCAGGATAAATGACTACTGTTCTGTGTTCCTTTACATTAGCAGTATCAACACTTAGATCACATGGCAGGAGATAATGGTCCAGGAGATAAAGTACAGAATCAGTCTGTTATACAATAACAGACATAGTAATGATAATTAATGTGCATTTCGTTGGCCATTCTCATACTTGTCAGCGCTGAGCCATGGGGACCAGTGCTTTGCTGTTGACTTAAATGGGGGCAGGATGGAGCATTTGGTTGGTCTGAGACTTTTTGACTTTTGCTCTACTGCAAAGATATTAGACCTTGAAAGCTTTCCTCGTCAGTTGGTTTAGGTGGATGTTCACGTATGCAGATTTCGTGTGTTGTAATAGCAATATACTTCAGTTGCTCAGAGGAGTTTGACCAGAAAAAAAGGGCATATAAATACATAGTGTGGTGGCACACTTCAAGCCCTTGGGCTTTGGCCAGGAAGGTTCAACATCATGACGCCTACTAAGGGCTCATCACTTTTCCTTAATATACATGTAATAGCTGGGGGCTTTTCCAAACAAATAAACAATAAACAACCAAACAAAAAAAAAAGAAACAAATTAAAAAAAAAAAAAAAAGGCAAAAACAAAAAGAGAAATACAGAAATACCCTGGGCAAGCCACCCATTTACACAGAAAAGGCGACTCAAGACTGATCAGAATCTACAGTCTCCAAATACCCCCTTGTAGCTGCAAACTGAAGAACTCTTCACAGCCTGGGCAACTGGCCCAAACCGCACCCTCGCATGGCTTTGGGTATAAAGTCCATGGAAAAGTTGTACAACTTTGGTTTGGTTTATATGGTTTCTGACACACCAGATTTCATTGGACAATATGCACTTGGCAACTTTTGACCAGTTTGCACGGCAAGGTTTCAAGTGCCCCTGGAGCTCTGCCGAGTGAGCAACTGTCTCCAAAAATGTGCTAAATATGAGAAAGCCTTCGTGGTGAAAATTAGTTCACGGTTTGGCAAAATGTTCGGGGAGTCAGAAAAATGTTTGGATGGAACCTAGATGGTTTAATTATTGGCCTTGAACCACAAATTAATGGAGCTGCACATGGCCTTTGGTTTCAATGTGTAGCACTGGATAATGTTTCCTCCTTTTTGGAAGACAAATCGGTTTGCAGCTATCTGCATTGGCATGGATGTTGCTGCCAGAAAGCTGTACTGATAAAATTGTACATGTTTCCTCTAAAATAAGAATCTTATACATATTAATAATATAGTTTAAAATCTTCCAAAATATTTTCTTGAACTAGAGCATCTCAGCTTACTGCGGGTTAAAAATTCCAGAAGTTTTAAAAATCCCTTTGTAGATATTGTGAGTTGCCTGATAGGATCATGTTTGTCAACATTGAATTAAATTGTGGGGTTTTGTCCTGTGAAAGCTTGCCAAAGTTGTGTTTGAGCTTTACGCAAGTAAAGTATGTGCAGCCTTGTGACATTTGTCTTCCTTTAGAAAAAGCAGCTTCCAAAGAGTTTGTCAATAACCACTTTGACCCAAGGGTGTGCATTTCCAGCTGTACTTGCCCTGGGCAGTGTGGCATGGACATAGAGAGGGGTCAGAGGCTCTTGGACAGTCTGAAGGGGACATGGGGCATCCTCAATGGGCTGGAGAACAAGAGAGGCTTCCTGCATCAAAAGAGAGTCATTAATGTGCACCCTTCTGTGTACTTTGTTCCAACAAGTTCGTAGTCACTTGAAAAAATTCTGCTAGCCTCTTTGGTCTGCTCTACAGAGTCTACATGTATACAAGAGCAAGTGCTTGCCTGAGATATGTGCGTTCAGCAAAAAATTGGAAGAGGGGGAATGTGAAAGGACTGAAATAAAAAGCTGGTTTTAAAATAATCCATCAAGAATACTTTGGTTTAAACTTTGTTTTGGCTGTTCTGTTATGAAATATTGCAGAGGCAACCCCTTCAAAACAAGGGGGTAGATAAAAGTACTTCAGCTGAACTATAATAGTGTATACCCCAACACATAGCCCTGCATAAGATACTCAGAATGCCAGTTTTCCAAATTGCCTCATATTCAATTTAAACCCACCACACTTTGATCTCCATTCTGCAGACCAAGTAGCTTTGCATCTATGTTTCATTTGCGATTTCAGGGTGGGCTGTCAGGGGATAAGGGAACTTTTACCTGTCACTTCCAATTTTAGGATCAGGACTCAGATTTGGGAAATCACTTAAGCATGTGCCTGAGTTGAAGCAAAGGTTTCCTGGTGTGGTGCTATCTTCCCCCAAAGAGATGTCCTCCTCAGTCTCCTCAAGTACCTAATACTTGAAATTGGACCAGTCCAGGAAATTTGCTTCTTCCCCAACACCATGGAGGACCAAACCCCTGAGAGCCCAAATACTTGATCCCCTTGACCTCCCCGCTGCCAGGGAAAAAGGTTTGGGGAGCAGGTGGAGCCTCCTGACATTTGTTACCCCCTCGCTGGATCAGCGCCTGCTAGTCTCCTCGTGGGAGCATGTTAAGGCATTAATGAAATGCACAAAGCAAAGAGGCTCATCCATATAAATGGGTGATTTAAATAATGAGGAAGGAGGAAGGATGTGGTTCAGTGTCAGTACTGATTAATTAGGGCATAAAATAAATAACCCTTCTAACAACATTGGCTGCTTCCACTATAACTTACTCTATTAGCAGGTGATGGAGTTAATACAAATGACAGTGTAATTACAGGTTAGTTAAGTGGCCCGTTATGACGTTTGCTTAATTTCAGGGGATGGACCTATTTACACATTTTCCTATTGTAAAGAAACCAGCAAACTGATAAAAGTGGGTTGTTAATCCTGCAGTTTCACCATTCATCAGGCGCAGTTTTTCTGCTCCCCTGCTTTGTGAAAGTCAACCACACCAATGCCAAAACCATGGAATAATTCCCCCGTGTGCTTGTTTGATGTCATGGCTGAGGTCACAGTTAGGTATTGTGCTCTTATGAGTAAGCACGTTTATCTCATGTGTGGCCGCACAATGAAATGATGAACAGATGTTAAAAGTGAGTTTTTAACATCTTAGCTCTTTTGTATGGAATTTTTATTGAAGTGATTTGCCTGTTAACTCTATGAGTGTCAGGCAAAACCAAGAAAATACATATATACCGGGATTTATAGGGGATTTTGATTGGATTTTTTAAAACAGTGTTGCTGCACAGCAAATAACTGCCCATGTAACAAGCCATTTACATTTAATGCTTTTATGGCTGCTGGCCAATAGCTTCTGCAGCTTGTGATAGGGATCACAAATTTCTTAATAGAAAGAGAACAAATGCAAAATTAAATCTCCTAAATTATAATCCATTGCAACCCAAACTTCACATTAATATAGATCTTCAAACATAACATCAAATCCTTCATTTGTTTAATGTCTCTATGGAAGTCCTGAAGCTATTCTGATGTCTTCTGAGTGGTTGGTCACTGCTTTCTCATGTTTTTTTCCTATTTTATTTATTCCTATTTCTTTTTATTTGAGAGAAAAGGGGGAGGAGGAAATTGGACAATTTTCCTATGTTGTGACTATGTGACGGTGGCATTGATATGATATTCTTAAGGGCTCTTTAGGTCAACACAGCTGAAAACAGGATCTGTAAACAGGAATTTGTACAAGGTTTACTACAGGTGGTGCTGCCAAAGCCATATACAATATATTATTGTACAGGACTTCTGTAAGGTCTAGTACTTAGACAACTACAAAGTCATTCTGATTTTTTGTTTTGATTTTCCTAGATCATCTAAAATAGCTTGCAACTTTAGAGTGCCTCAGTTTCTCTAATTCCTCTGTATCGGAGAAGACTTTGAGTTTGAATTACTTAATATCTCCAAAATATTTTAGGATTTTTGATAAAACATCCAAATGCTATAAATTGTCATTCAAAGCACAAGAAAGCTTGATTCTTCAGAATTCAAGGCAAGTATCCATCTTTCTATTTCAATGCAAGTTATAGCATTATACTATTTTTTTTAGCAAGTCACTTTTTTACATGCTATAGTCACTTTGAATTCAAATATAAAATAAGGCCATCCATCATGTTAGCAATTTAATTACCTCGGTATATATTTTTGCAGCTAAAAAAACCCTCAAACACAACAAACCACCTCTAATATTTGTTGTGTGTGTATATCTTATTACAGATTCATTGCCCGAGGACAGGCAGGGCTGTCAGCAGGGCAGTTCTTGTGGTTAGAAATGCCGAGATGGGGAGCAGATAAGACATGAAGTCCTTGTGCCTTCTGTTTGGGTCCACTCCGCGCCGTGTTTGCTTGAGGCCTTACCTGTTAGATTCCCTGTAATCTTTGTTGCAACAGTGAAATGGTGCCTTGTAAAGCAATGAAGCGTGACAGGGATATTGAAAGGGTCGAATGAGGTAGAAATGTGATATTTTCTATCTTCTGCGGGCCCAGGAAACAGGAGTCCAGCTACTGAACTGGGATTTGGCGTTCACCGTTGCATTCGCGGTAAGAAAGTTCTGAGATTTATTGTTCAGTGCTTACAGAAGAGACAAAGTAAGCAATGCCTGCAATTTATCTAATTGTTTAACCATCTGGTTTCACAACGACTGAAGATTAAGTGTTGAGGAAACCTGGAAACTACAAATGGCAAGGCAGGGGAGGGAAAAGGGCTTTTATTTATTAAAGTTTTACTAATAATATTCACAAAATACTTAGGTGTCTTTCAGATATTGTGACAAATTTCATGATTTGCATTTTTTATTGAAGGGCTGGATAATTTCATGGCCAATAAAATGTGCAGTAATAAAAGCTGAGATAATATAAATAAAAGCTGATATAATGGGAAGTGTAACAAAGTGACTTGTTTTAGAGCATGAGTGGATTCAATAGTTGATGTGGAAAAGGAAATCTCGCTGCCATGTCCACATCTCATGGCACACAAGCTTTTTCTAAATCCTTAGGTATTAGCCAGGGTAGATATGGGACACCAGGTTTAATTATACACGTGATATTCAGAAGGACTCTGGTCCCATGATGTGCTGTTTTAAGCACTCAGCTGGTTTTCTCATTTTTAACATATTCTTCACAACCAAAACCAGTGGGTATTTGTCACTGCAAAGGAATGATGCTTTTCCTTCAGGAGTTTGAGTGGGAGATGAACTTGTCTATGCAGACATGTAGATGGGTGTATAGGTGAGGCTTGGCTGGGTTTGTCAGGTCATCAAAGGTAGACCTTTGAAGCTAGTTAGCAATAAATAACTGATTTTGAGCAAGAATAGAGACTAATTCCCTAATTTTGCAGCATAGTTCATGAAGCAAACAAGCAAAAGCATCTTTTGTAGGGCTTGAAAGAAGCAGGAAAAAGAACAAGGGTGGGATGACTTAAATGGAAGAGATAGGACAATATTTAAAAAGGACACCTCTCAATCCTTCTTATTCTCTTGGGTAAAAATCTACCCAGTGGAGCAGACAAGACCAGATACTGTTTCACTTCCTCTGTTGTCTTACATCCATCTTCATTAGGAGTTTTGCCCTACCAGTGTCCAAAGGTCTCAGACTTTTCATTAGTTTCAGCTGGACTTCAGTATCAAACCTGAAAAACAGTTATTTTGTCTGCACATGTTACTTTTCCACAAGCAAAGGCACATCCTACAAATAAAGTCTTCAGGGAGGTTTAAAATTGGCCTGCAACAGCAAGAAGAGAGAAACAAGCTGGCTTGCTTTATATAAAAGACTATGCAGGTATTGACCCCAGAAAATTTGTCAAGTCAACACCTAATGATGGCTTAGCTGCTGTCTAGGCCATGCGATATTTAAATCAGGCTCTGTTTTTTTTACACCTTGGTTTTAACATATGGGGCCTGAGTGAGTGAGGAGAAACAGAAGCATCGTGTGAGCATTTCTCCCCAGGAGCTGGAGTAGCTCTGCTGAAGTTTGGCCATAAACTCTTTAACCTCCTACATCTCTGGGGAAGGAAGGGGTGGGCAAGCCTCTCCACATCTGCCAGCAGCTGTGTTTAAAACCCAGTCTCCAGGAGCTTGTAAACCACCACGGGTGATGGGAGAAGACTTTTTGCAGAAGCTGGATGCTTATCACATGCAGTAAATGAGGTGCAGAGCCCAGGGAGAGTGGTCCCAGCAGTGGGATGGTTGCTCTGAACCCAGGGCGCTGGGAGCAGCTGATAAATAGCTGGTTCTTAAGCTGGAGGATCAGGACTCTACACAAAAGCAGTGTCCAACCTGGAGGTGTTGGTGATTCTCCTACTTAAAAAAAGAAAAAAAAAATTCTATCAAATAATCTGGATAAGTCTTCCCCCTATGCTGAGGCTTCCCATTGGAAACATTTCTCAGGGTTGGGTGAAGTGGGTATGGTCACAGAAGATGAGTCTGCACTGAGTGGTGAGCGTGCATCATGTCAGACCCCGGCCAGGCTGGTATTGAAAGCCAAATGAGCCAACTTCAGCTTGGTTAGGTGTTTGATCTGGAGTAGGGTGTTAAATCTGGCTCTTACACATCCCAAGACATGTGCTGACCACCATCATGTGAAGACACCGAATCTATCCTTGCAGTGTTGGTCTCCCTAGAAAAGAAATCACGAATAATAGAAAATTTTGAAAATAGAGGGATACCCAAGAAAATGAGCATGGGGGTTTTTCCCTTTGCAACTTGTGGCTTCACAGACACCCAGATCACTGAAGACATGAAAAGACAAGGTGGTTTCATCCACCTGACAGGCCTTTCCATTAATGAGAAACAAAATACGTAGCAGTGTACTATTTATCAGTCATATTCTGAAAGAAGGTGAATATGCAGATACCAAGAGACATCTGGTGTCTTCATCCACACAGCATCTGATAACAGTATTGTTTAGCTGTTGGGAAGATCACTGAGAGGTCTTCCATCACAGCATCAGCATTTTGGGGGAGATTGTCTACATATACATACTTTTTATGGGAAAAGTTGAAGCAACTTATTGAAAATTTATCCTTTTTTTTTCCTCTGGTTTCAGCATTTTTCCTTTTTTCTTTTTGAGAGACAGATGTACTTGAATAATTTGTTTATATTAAATGCAACTTTGTAATACAACACCTTTTCTCTCCACATTTTTCAGGTTTTTAAACAAAAATTAAAAATTAATTGAATTAACCTAAGCAAGTTGAAAGATTAAATGAAATATTGGCTTATGTGCTTAAGTGACTCTGAAACCAAGATTTTTTTAGCTATTTGTTTCAAGGGTAGTATTGGCCCTTTATTTTTCAGTCCTGATTTAGATTTTTTTTTTCCCTTCACTTATATTTTAGAATTCCTGGAAAGTTTCCTATTTCTAGGCAGCTCTGGCAATTATATAAACCAAAATTTCCAGGTATGAAAGGGTCATGTCGGCAGCTGAGACACACAGAGATATTGTGGTATAGCTAAAAACTGAACCTAAATATATCTTAATCTCAGTCCAGTGACTTAAACAGAGGGGTTTTAACATTTCTTTGTGCTCGAAGACAGTGCCAAGAGCTGGATGAAAGCTTTTACTGAGTGTAAGAATAGATGCTCCTGCACACTGTAAAGTGTTACTAATGTTGCTTTAATACAACATAAATTCTGGAATGCCAGCTTGACGTGGGTAGGCTCTATTAAGCATTTTTCGGTCGTGCTTTCAGGCTGGGAGGTTGCGATGGGGAACCCGCGCTGGCTGGATGGGATCCAGGGAGGAACTCCGCAGAGTACAGCCAAGGCTCGATGATTTCTTCCAGGTCCTTTAAAGTCAGAGCAGGCGAGAGCTCAAATACTCAATGGGAAATGCCAAGGCACCATGAGGCAGATTTTGGGGAGGGTTCCCCAGCTGTTTGGGGGGCCTTGGGTGCACAGAGCTGTCTGCAGAGGCTCATGGTAAATGAAGGTGATGAAGCACCACAGCAAACCTGTTGGGTAATGAGCAAATTCCTCATCCCTCTGCATCTGTGTGGTTTTGGGGTATGTTTGATTGAGCCAAATCCAGGTTTTCAGCTGCTTTCAAAAGGGGGTCTGGGTAAAATGTAATAGGCTGAGTTATGCAGTCAAACAGGATAGCTGCTTCTGCCCTTTTGTCTTCTGAATGTAATAATAAATCTGATTTAGTGTAAGCAGTTATTTCAGTTACATATTTGTGTATCCAATAGTAGTTTTTAAACTGGGCTGTTTTTCAGCATGTCTGCCTGAAGGGAATGCCCCAGTATTAAAACTGGGCAATTTTGGTAGTTGCACAAAATGTATGGGTGCAGTTACAAACACTGTCATTTTTTTAATGATAGCCCTTTTAAATGTAATGTGGAGGGAGGATCTATCATTTGTTTTTCTTTTGGATAATGGCAAAGAGAAAGAAACTTACTACTGCTTTAAACCAACAGCTCACGGGTTTAGCATTTGAATCAGGCAAATTTGTATGGTGTTTTTTTTAAACCAAGGAGGTATTAATCTTGACCGATTTATGGAGTGATCCAAAAACAAATACAGCTTTTCTAGCCAAAAGTTAAGACAGGCTTTTCCAACTCTGAGTTATCACTCTGCTTTTGATTTAGTGTCAGACAAACATACCATCCCATTGTTTTGTACAAATTAAAAATGAGGAGGAAAAAATAGTGAATGGGAATGAGAATGCAGCACTCCTCCATTTCCTTTCTCTTGTAAACAGCAGAGACACGCACTGTCTGTCTCATAACCCTGGGCTGAAATCCCATCAGAAAGAATGCCAGTTACCGTTGTTAGCAAAATGAAGAGTATTTGCTATTTAAGTTTAATAAAAACTACTTGAAAAACGAGTTTGGGTTCAAAGCGGGAAGTTCACTAATAGGTTTGAAGCAAACGTGTCCCCGATTACACCCCATTAAGAAGGTGGAATGCAGCGAGCGCTGCTTCCCCCGAGGAAGCCCCAGCGTGCAGGATTTGAAGTGTGCAGCCAGCCCAGCAGCCAATGCCAGACCTGCTGACCCTGTGAATTTTGCAGTATATTTTCAAAGATAATGTGTCTTTTGGGGTTCAGTGGCAAGGAGGGGAACAGATACTTCACTGCACAGATTTTGAAAGGGTCTGGAATAAGATCGGTTTATTGTACGTTTTGTTCTCATATGTGTTTGCTCATCTCTAATAACGTTGTAAAAACTCAAAAGTGTCTTAAGTTTTGCTATATTTTGGTGTGCTCATTTGTTCCACTGCCGGCTGTGTGCGTCCAAAGCAACGGCGCCTGTTCCAAGTGGTTTCTGGTGAGGCAGAGCCGTACAATTCGTTTGAATCATAATGTGGATCTGGTATGAGTCTTGTCATGATGTGTCCCTGTCTGTGGGATATGAGAAATTTCTTCATTATTTTTCATCAGACAATCCCATAGAAAATAAAGCTCACACGATAAAACTGCAGAGGCAGAGTGACATGATATTCTAGGGACTATTGTATATGTAGTGCATGCTGGATCGGTCCGTGTGCCTAGGGACAGAAAAGTATCACTAGTTTCTCTATGATTAACCATCACTGGAGGTGGCTGGGAAACCCACACATGCTGGTTCAGAGGTAGGATGAAGGGAAGGCTTGGGGACCTGATCAGAAATCACACCAGTAATGTCATCGGCATTTCTTGGGAGGAGAGCTATGTTATAACTCAACTTTATAACGGGGAATTTGTACATACGCCAGCTACCCCAGGGGGTGTAGATTTTAAATGTACACACATTTCATTCTAAATGACAACACCTTGAAAACATAGGTTAGTTAAGACAAACCACCGTCAATTAAGTTTATTGGATGATGTCAGTGATGTAGGTGATGTATATATGTATATAGATATATAATCATGGATTTAGAAAAAGGCTCACTCTTCTTTGGATCTGCAAACAGTTTGTCAATAATGGGATATAATTTACAGTGACTGTCAGTGTGGTTTTGCAATATGCAAAATGAACTTAATTATCAGTACGAGCAATCGCTTCATCAGGTGTAAGATTTTTGATTTGTGGTTTTGTTCTTTGTTTTCAAAAAATACCATCTGCAAATGGCAGTATTACTTTCACAGCATAATCCTATGGATTTACTAGAAAGAGACCCCCCCCATTGCCCTTCAGCTTGAGCTGGATGTGATCCCCAGCAAGGTGCACACAGAAGCGGCCTTGACTGGTTTGATAGACTTTTATAATCAGAGATTAGTTGGTTTAATTTTCCCCGATGTTTTTTTTTGCCCCTGTTAGATGACATTGCTAACAGTTGACACTGAACTGTAATAGCTTCTCAATTTATTTAGTTGCAAGCTATGAGCAGTGACAACTAAAAGAAAAAGAACAAAGCCTTCAGAAACAATCCCCAAGTTAAGTGTATCTGCTGGTTTTGGTAACTTCATTTTTGTATTTTAGGAGGAAATCATTAAGTTGTTCTTGTGATTTACATTGTCATCAATTATGGCTGAACTACCTTGCAGATTCCAGGAGATGGAATTTTGTGACAGATTTCTATTTAAATTCTAAAAATTATTCCTCTTAGCTCTCATGTGTGAATTCCTTCTACTCTGGATTACAAATATACTTCTGACTTTGTCACCTCAGGTGTCTTCAGGACTGCAGGTGTTCAGTCAGCTCAAATGAAAGCCAAAAATCTTGTGCTGCAATTCTTGTCTTCCCCAAACTCTCAGTGGGACCAAATGGTTCTCAAGAAGAATTTGATTCCAACTCCTTCCAAACTCATATGGGGTTGAATAGAATTGAATGTGGCCAAAATGTGTCTTAAATAATATAAGGAGTATGTAATAATTTTAATGAATTTGTAATTTAGAATATTTATTATGGTTACTACTGGTAATTAAATTGTTAAAAGCCAGAACGATGAACACAGTCCGAGTATGGGATTTAGAGTGCAAGGCATTGAGTATCCTGAAGGGTGTCCCATGTACTTGCATACTTGGAATTTAGGTATCTGGTTTGCTGAAGCGATTGGCATGTTTAGGGTGCAGGATTTAGCCCTTTGGGTTTCTCTTCTTCACTTCTTCTTTCCCTTGAGAGGGGGAAAAAGGCAACCTCAACATGTTGGGTATCAGCCAAGAGTTCAGGCATTGTGCTTAAGTGTGCTCTCTAGGACTGATTTCGTATTTGATCAATCTCTCCAGGTGGTTTTCAAATCCAGTATTGATGCATTTTTTTCTCAGGACTATAAGTTGTTTGATGATTCCTAGGAGCTACTCTTGTAAAGGCTTAACCCACTATTTGCTTATACAAAGTAAACAGTTCTAATAACAGCTTCAGTAATTTCCAAATCCCTGGTGCTTAGTTTATTAAGTTAATACAAATTGAGGACTGCCCCATTCTCCTGCAGGCTGATACCATTGTCATTATTGAACACACTAGTGATTTGTGCATTGGATTTTGATGCAGCATCCTTGTTGCTATAATAGGTAGCCTGACCACTTCCTCTTCAGTGTATTATGATTCCTTTGCTATTTGTTTGAATGTCCTCTCCCTCGGCTCCATTTGCTTAAGTCTATGCTTGTGATTGGCTAATGGTAAATTGATCCAAATGAAATTATACAGGATAAAACTCATTGCTCATGAAGAAACAACTGTGTGATTTCAGCTGGACTGATGAGTTTTCAAATCCTTGACTTTTCTTACAACCACTATTTTTATGATCAGATCTTAAATTATCTCCTTTACTTCTGACCCAATGTGTTTTGAGGTTTTTTTTCTCCAGTTGTTTTTATTCCTGCTTAGTAGTCATGTTCCAGTTGTATTCTCGCTTCATGGGGCAGAGGTGGTTAATATTACATGTACTACACAGTTCTTCCATTGGAGCAACTGTAATCTGTACTGAACATTGTGGGGTTTTTTGCACAAAGTAATTTTTATTCTTGTGTTGACTTATTTTTTTCAATACTGATGAATAAAGGAGCTTCAGCATCTCAGATGTGTGTTTTGACATATGTTTTCTTATGAAGTGATCTGTGTTTCAGAAATAGGTTATACTTGTAGGTCAAGAGCTGTTGCTTTAGCAAGTACTTATGCCTTGTGTTCATGAAAGGATGTAATTGATTCCCATCTCTTTTATGGAATAGTCTTATTTTCTCACTGAATAGATGCTTCTGGTTCTTTTAAAGGTAGCATTCATCTCAGTCAGCTTACTGTTGCTTTTTCACTACTGTCACCCAAGAAAGAGCCCCATCGGTGCCCTCTGCCTTCCAATCATAGCATTCAAAATTATTAATTTTTCGTTCTGATTAGATCTCTAGACTCGTTGGGGAGTTTCTCCTCAACAGCAGGCAAAATACCAAATGTTGTGAGATTTAAGATGTAATACTAGAAGTTGGTATCTCTGCTTTCAAGTGTCTTTGTTGTAGGTGTAATTTTGGGAGAGGAAGCTGAAGAGGAAGTGAGCTGAGGGATTTCCAGAGTCTGTACCTAATAACATGGGCTTTTGTGGCTACCTCAGCTTATTGTAAAACTGCAGAATCAAAGGCCTAACAGAAAAAAGTGCAAATCAGGTAAAATAAGAGAAGATCAATGTTGGTAACCATGAAGAGAGACCATTTAGTCTATCTGTTCTCCTGTTGCATTTTGGAAATCTAGTTACCCCGGTTTCATACCTGAAGGATCCATAGGTGAATAAAGCTGCATGTGGGGAATAAACATATTCCGTTCACATGGAGGGTGTGTGGATTGTCCCTCACTGCAGCATGTCTAAATACTGCAAAAAAAAAAAAAAGCTTGATATTGCTTATTTTTTTTATGCATGATGTGTTCTAGTTTAAACTGTTTCCTACCAAAAAGAATAAATGTTCCTTTGGCCACCTCTGTTCTCAGTCACCTATTTCGCAGGCACCTTCTTTGAAGCTTATGGGACAATTTCTTGCAAAAAGTTTTACTCCGTGAGAATAAATATGGCGCAATCTGGCATTAAAACAAGTCGCTTCCAGCAACATTTGAAAAAGAATGAGAATGTCTCAAGGTTTCAACTTTCTCTCATCATGGCATGTGACTCCATAACAGAGAAGGCCAGGAGCAAAAGGAATGAGAAACCAAAGCCCTGCAAAATATTTGCCAGGAAATCTGAAGTTCCATGGAAAGGGTTGTCAGTTGAGGTTTGCAAACTTTTTGCACAAATGTAAGCTCAGTTTCATGTAAAACCTGGCCTGATTTATCGCTCTAAATCAAAGCCAGGTGGGATTTCATGTGATTGCAGGTGAGATCCGGTGGCCTCTCAAGGGTTTCGCTCCCTGAGCTGGGCAATCAAACCCTTTGCGATACAATGCTGATTTTTTTTTTCCATGGGTTCCTGCAAACCAACACCAGCACGGTTTATACAAGGGCAAGGTTTTGGAGTGGCTGGAGGGCAAATTTCACTAGAGCAATGTTGTGTGACAACAGATTTGATGTTCTCCCACGGTGTGGGACCTCAGCCCCAAAGCCAGTGTGATATCCAGGGCTTGTGTTATATCCCAGGATGATATAATCTGTGAAAGGGCCATACATCTGATATAACTGCATTAAATCCTAAGATTTTTAAAATAGTGTGCATGCCATAATTGCAATTATAATTACCAGCACTGTTTAATACCACTCTTCATATAGAAACAGCAGAAAATGAATATTCTAATGGATTTTACTTTTTTCCATTCATATGGGCCTGATAGGGGAATAAGTGATTAAGAGTAGCTGGAAATTTCTTTGGAATTTTCCAGTTAATTAAGATATCCCAATCAAATAGTTGCAGCCTGCCAGCAGACACACTGAATTCTCAGGCTCTCACCTGCTTCACTTCCCAAGTTCCCTCACTTTTTTAGAGTTTGGCTGAAATTTTGGGCACTGGTGACTTCAAGCTTTGTCTTTGAGACGTTTTCAAAGGTTTTATGGCATTGTGTGGTGCTGGTTGTAGTGCAGAGGTAAACAACTGAGTCATATACTTCTGCGTTAAAACAAATCGATGTCCTATATCATACTATTTACTTTATCATTGGGGCGGAAGGGCGGAGAGGTAGAAATGGTTTTTATCTGGTTAGGGAGCAGAAGAGGGAACAGAGAGAGAGGTGTTGAAGATTCAGGTGAGTTGCATTTTCCAAAGGGTGAAAATACTTCCCTGACCTGATGGCACAATTTCATCTTCAGAATTGATTAATTCATGAAGGACCCATTCCAGCTTCATTTTACTTACAAGTCTCACTGATGTCATTAAAACATACGTTCAAAGGAACAGTTAGGATATATGGGCCAGGCTTAAAAAATCTATAAGGATCATTAAAGAGCAGATTTAAAATATTCATTTACCTATGAATGGCACACAAAGACATTAAGCCTTTGGTAGCTTTAGGCTTCTCAACAGAGAAACAAGAATTAAAATAGATTTCATAAATAAACAAATAAATAATCTCAGTAATGCCTCCACTCTAGCATGTCGAGACTCAATTAAACTGCTCTCCATTAGAAATATCTGTCCCAAAAGAGGTTGATGCTCCAGCAGAAGCTGAGTCAGGGTAAACACTTTTTTCAAAGTTCAAGTTTTATAGAAGAAGGAATGTAAGAAATAGACGCCAAATTAAAACACAGCTACTTTATCGGAGTGGGCCGGTTACTGTGGGTTTCCAACCGCCCCGGCTCCTGGCAGTGGGAAGCAGCCCGTGCTGGCGTGTTTGCCCATGGTTTTATGGGCCTGATTGTCACAAACCTTCCAAACACTTCAAAAGATATGACTTTACCTTGGTACTGTTTGTCCCAGAGGAGGATTGCAAGCTAACTTTAGAAAGCTCATGCTATTTCTAAAATGCTGAGTTCCTCAGACATAATTCAGAGCTGGGTAATTGTTTTATGGGTTACTTAGCAAATCCAGATATATTTATTTAGCACAAATACACCGATAAGTGAGTACTACTGAGAAGGTACCAGCATTCTGTGCATGTCTCCCGTTCAGTGCTTTACTACGTAATCTTTGCTATAATAAGGATCTTTGACATCATACTGTTTGTTTAAACTAGTATCCTACGTCAGTCATTGCATCTCTTGAAAGAATAGTTGGGGTTAATTAAGTATTTTAATACATGTTCCTGAAATGCCAGTTAATCTGTAAACACCACAAAATGGTGTGATAGAAAACGTAGTTGCTCCATTGAGAGAGGGTGTGTGTCTGCTCTCGAGTTTTGCTTGGTAGGAAAAGCCGAAAAATCAGATGTAACTTTTCTAGACTTTGATAATTCATAAATCTGTTGAGCAAGGTAAGTTCCATCATTACTCTTTAATCTTTTAGAAGCAAGCTGGCTGGAATCTATTTACCTTCACTAGCTTGTTCGCTGATAATGCATGATTTTAAAATTTCCTTTTGTGCATTCCTTAGCTGAAGAAAAACACAGCTGTGTGTGAGACAAATTCTATTTATTTTCTCATTAAGAAAAGTACAAGAAGATGGTATCATTGGAAAACTAATAATAAAGAACTACTAAAGAACGCCCTTCATCTGTTTGCTCTGCCACTTTACGAAGGCTTTCCAAACAATCTTTTCAGATGTATTAGTAAGGAAAGATATCTTAAAAGTCAAAGGAAGACAAAGTTAATGCATTTATAGAAGTACCATTTCAGATAACATTTTACCTGAGTGTTTAGATTAGTTAAATATTAGAAAGGTAGAGATAATAGCGTTGTTTGTATTCATAAATGTGGAAAGTTGCATTTTCAGGGCAGTGAAGTGTAAGGCATATCAAAGGTTTATCATCCTGGAATGCGCAGGGAGCTGCGTGCTTGTCCGCGGGCAGGCTGCGGGGTGCTCCCTCCTGCGCTCGCTCACTGAAGCCCAGGGAAGAACACGGAAGCTTTGGCTTACAGTTTTAAACCCCTTTCTCCCCATTTTTCTATCCATCATTAAATAATGGGAATTAGGAAAATTAGGTGGTGTCACTTGGCTAGCTGCCTGGACCCGGTGAAACTGTGCAAGCAGTGGAGCTCTTGGCTGAGGGACATTCACTGATGCATGGGGGAAAATGAGATTAGACAGAAGTCTGGGCATTTTTAGGGCCTTTGCAAGCCCCATTTTATAGGATAACCTCTTCTGTAAAAAAAAAAAAATAAAATATATATATATATATAATGAACATTCACCCTCCTTCAGGTATGGACAGTTACAGAAATGTCCAGGCATGATGCTGACAGCCCAGCCGCAAATACAGAGGTGTAGATGGTAGTGTGAGATAGAGAGAGCCTGGCCAGCACCCACCTGCTTCCGCATGTGCACACAAATAAAGTTGTGCACTCTGCATTACCAGCTCCTCTGTGCTCACTGAAATCTGAAGATGAGCCTGTACCCTTGCAGGACTCACCAGCAGAAACAGCCTCTATGTGAAATTCTTACAGAAGAGTGCAGAATCCTGCCAGTGATCCCAGCCAGTCCTTTCAGTCTCATTACCATCCTCACAGTCAAATCTTTAAATACATGTGCTGAAATGATCTGACAATAATGGCCCAGGCTAAAATATTATGTTGTTTTGACTGAATGTGGTTTAAACTGCCATCTGCTGGCTTGTACTTCTCAGGGCCAATATTAAAAACAATGTTCCCTCTTACAGTAACCCTCATTCATATGAAAATAAAGAAGGTTGAGTAATACCTTCCCTCCTGCGATGTACAGCTGAAATTTGCACCGAGGAATACAAATGTGGCCGAGTGCAAAGGTAAAAATCCTGGTGCTTATAGGTAGATTCTTCAGGGATGTTTTTGTTCCATTTACACCTAGAAGAGAAGTTCAGTTGCAAATGCACACGTGCAGCTTCCCCTGAAGCCAATGAGATACGCACGTACACATGGCTAGCTGAGACAGTTACTTACATGTTTTTTGCTTATAAAGGCGCTTTCCTGGAATATTACCTGGGATCTTTGCCAGAGCAAGGACTATAGATGGCCTGGCTTGTTCTGTTCAAAGTTACTTAAAAATAATTAAGCTTTTCTTTTTTTTTTTTTTTCCTTTCCCAAACCATGAGAGGAAACTTCAGCTATTTGGCTTGAAATCTGGTAGTTACTTGGGGAGGAGGATATTAATACTAATAGCTGCTTTGAATTATTTTCTCGTTAGTTGTCTTTTAAAGCTTTTGAAATATCAGGGCATTGCTGTCACTTGTTGCTGCGAGGCATTGGCAGGATCTCTGGAGGACATGACTAGCGATGGAGCGACGTGCAGGACTGTGACATGAGCTCAGGCTGCGTGTCCCTACTGGGAAAGGAACAGGATGCTCAGCTGGAGGGTGGAAGCTGTCAGCAACGGGAATGTTACTGCCTTGTGTCTCTTTGCTCTCCAGAAACGGAAAAATAAAATTCCCTAAGCAGAGGGAAAATTCTAGTATTTCTTCTGTTAAAACCAACTGAACTTTATTCAGCAGTTTTAGGGAAAACTGTGTATGCTTGAGAGAAATAGCCAGGCGATGAATGAGCACTGGGCTCAGAGGCAGGATGGGACAGATCCCCAAATGCCACTCAGAATCTTATTTGCAGAGTCTTGCACCAAGCCCACGAGTCTCCCAAAGGCCTTGTTCTGTTTATTTGTGGTGGCAGAAGGATCTTCCAGCATGGTGGGCCGGTGCAGGTGTGCCAGCATCCCACAGCCTGGTTAATGTTTGACCTTGGCTCCCATCTGTGAGTGCACATTGTCTCACACCCCAACATGCCAGAACATGCTATGCGGGCACCTCTGAGGAGCTGGGGCTGTGAGAAACCCCCTCCAGGTCCAGCATCACTGGCTTCTTGCACTTCTTGGTTGACACAGGCTGGGCAAACCAAGAGGGAATTATAAAACACCTTTCATCTGGGGGGTCTCAAGGTGCTTTGCAAACATTGAGTCATTAATTCCCCCGAGTGCCCCTTTGAAGTTGGCAGGTATTATTGGGGGAGCAAAAGGGAGAGTGACGGTGGCTGCACAGCGGCCGTGGCAGAGGAATGCAGTGACGACATTGATGACATGACTAATTTATTTAGCAAACTGAGTTTAGCATGGTAATGAGGATGTATTTGCCATCATCCCATCATTCATCAGATTTATGAGGCTCTCTAGGCAATGAGCGCTGCTGTGACTAAGTTTAGTTTGATTTGTTCAATTAATTCCTCTAATTCATTTTGACTGAAGAAAACCCTGTAAGATTGTTTGGCAGGTCAGGGGGAGCCCAGAGTTACAAATGCATGTGTGTGCTTCTATGCATCTATTTATCTATAGAGAGACCTATGGCTCGGAGCATCTATGACTATGAGGTGCATTAAAGTTTTATTTTTCACTTTAAATCATTTTTTAAATTTATTTTGACTGCATAAATCTTAGTTTATATGGTCTTATCTAGACTGTTTCAAGTCAAGGTAGAATCTTTTGGGTTTATTTGGAATAAATGGATATTATGGCAAGGGTTTGGTAGCATTCCTGTTCTTGCTTTGGGTATAATTCACCATCCAGGATGCTCAGGACAGTAATATATTTTATGTCATATGAAGAGCAAGTGAGATCATCATTCCTGGCACCAGAGACATCACGTGGCAAAGTTGTAGCATCACCATGTAGCTGAGGCCAAAGGGACATCTGGAGCCCTTTGGACCAACCCTCACTCAAAGCAGATGCAACACAGATTGGGTTGCTCAGGGCTTTCTCTAGCTGAGGCTGGATTATCTCCAAGGACTGAAGGTTGACCCAGGGTCTCACCACTCTTGTTTTGAAAACGTTTCTCCAAATATCTAATTGATGGTGAGGCAACATGTACCCGTGACCTCTTTCCCACTACTGGGCAGCTCAGAGGAGCATC
Source organism: Columba livia (assembly GCF_036013475.1). Classification (NCBI taxonomy): domain Eukaryota; kingdom Metazoa; phylum Chordata; class Aves; order Columbiformes; family Columbidae; genus Columba; species Columba livia. The sequence goes on along the minus strand of NC_088610.1, from coordinate 4,516,087 downwards.
CTGGGTCCCCTCTGGACTATCCCAGGAGGTAACTGGAAGAAGCAATGTGCCTCTTGTCTGGCTGGGCATTGAGCACATGACACATTATAGTAATAGAAAACAACAAAAGCAGTGTAAGGTGGATGATGCAGACATGGCCTTCCTCCTGAACCCTTGACACTGATGTCTTTTTCCATCCTTTCTCTGCTTGTTGATGTTTTGGACTGCTGATGCATTAGGGAGCATCGATTTCCCAGCGTGACCACAGCTTCCAGCAGCCTTTTCCTCCAGCTTTGAGTAGTTAATTGGGTGTAAGATTAAATTGAAACAAATAGATTTTGAACATATTTTGGTATTCAAAGCCTGAATGCACACCTGCAGTTGGTTCAGATATTTAGCCAATAGGAAGTTCCTTTTCCAGTTTGTTTTCAGGATTGATTTTTCTTTTCTTTTTTTTTTTTTTTTCTTTTTTTTTTTTTTTTTTTCTCCCTTCTCCCTTATTTTTCAGCTCAGCATATCCCTAAATACAAAATCTGAAAATCTGATACTCAAGAGCACCATGTGAACTTACAAAAAGCTTCAGATGTTGTGGAATCTAGAACCAATGAGTAGATTACGCCGATCCATAAATGTAATCTTATTTCAGCTGTGACTAATGCTGCTAATATTCTTCCTTTGTCTCTGGGGCTTTAGGACACTGCCTGGGAGAGAGCAGGACTCAGTTGTACCAACTTCAAGCCAGGTTCCAGCACCAGCAGCCTGACTTTGTGTGGCTGCTTGTGCTGTGGAAGCATCTGCCCACCCCAGGCAGAAACGAAGGCTCAGCTTGTTGGTTACTGTAGAAAATCCAGTGCCTTTAGAGTTTACCAATTCTGCCATACCTCTTATTAAAGTAAGTTTAAAAATATTTGTATGTAGAATATTATTGACTTCATCCCTAGGAAAGGTGTAGCATGGGAAAATCAAATGAATTGTGGTGAAAAAGCATTACCTTGGCTTTCCTCTAATGCTGAATTTTGAACAGAGACCAAAAGAAAAATTTTCAGCTCTGGTAACAGAGGCAACAAAGGGCAGCAAAGATGCTGAAGGGAGTGGAGCATCTCCCATGTGAGGAAAGGCTGAGGGAGCTGGGACTCTGGAGCTGGAGAAGAGGAGACTGAGGGGTGACCTCATTAATGTTTACAGATATGTAAAGGGTGAGTGTCAGGAGGATGGAGCCAGGCTCTTCTCGGTGACAACCAATGATAGGACAAGGGGTAATGGGTACAAACTGGAACACAAAAGGTTCCACTTAAATTTGAGAAGAAACTTCTTCTCAGTGAGGGTGGACCAGGCTGCCCAGGGAAGTTGTGGAGGCTCCTCCTCTGGAGACATTCAAACCCGCCTGGACACCTTCCTGTGTAACCTCATCTGGGTGTTCCTGCTCCATGGGGGGATTGGACTGGATGAGCTTTTGAGGTCCCTTCCAATCCCTGACATTCTGTGATTCTGTGGTCTCAGTCTCTTGTGCTGGTTTAAAGCAATTGTGTGCTTATATAGCTTTTGGGTTTGTCCTCTCACACAAGTGTGCAGTGTGAAATGTTTCACCTGTTCAAAATCAGCCAGATATGATTGGAGAAGCGATAGCCAAGATGTGTGCCAAGACCTGTCTACAGCTGCAGATTCTCCCAGCTGCTGCCTGTAGCAGCAATGCAGACACACAATGTTGGTTTTACAGGCAAATCTGTTCATGGAAATTCAAGGGAACTCAAAAAACAGATTCTGGTTGGGGCTCTCACTATGTAGCTCAGTATGGATAGTCAGCAGCTCCTTAAACAGCACATTTCTGCCCTGCTTGTAGCCTTTAGCTAAGGAAGCATATGGCGCCTGATAAAGAAATTGGTCTCCAAGCCATGCAGGATGCTCTAGCAGGCAGCCAGCAGTGAGGAGGGGAGGTATAATTTTAACAGATTTAACCAAGAACAATGACACTATTTGCAACCAAGGGGCACAGCCAAAAATTATTTGCTGGAGTGCCAATGCACATTCCCTAGTGGGTAATTGGAAAATGAGAACAACCTGTCAAAGTTCAGTCCAATTTCTGAAGCGAGCACAAGACAGTCTGATTTTGTTTATGTAAAAAGTGGCATCTAATTAAAACTCAGATTTGGGTTTCAAAGGTGGTTATTTAGAGCTTTTGACTTGTATGTAGACACTCAATATTGGTGTGGGCTTACAAAGTACAGCTAAATTCCAGTCAAGGTGGGTTAACCCTGCAAGAGCTGAGTACAGCATCTCCCAGGCAATGTCTGTCTCCCCCTAATATCAACACCAGCTTTACAGAAAGCAGCTGCTAATGCTCATAGGTTTGAGTGCTATGGTAAAAACGGTTTTCATTACCATGTTTATTTTATGAGATACATAGTATATTCTGATGAGGGCTTCTGGTAGTAAATCTTAAAGTTTTGGCTTGGTTTGTTTTTCCTTGTGCTGTGATAAGACCTAGGGAGAACGCGTGCCCTTGGATCTTGCGGAGGGATGGGGAAAGAGGAGACAGTGAGGAGAGGGAGGGCTTGGCCCTTAGCAACATTAGCAACCCAAATCTGCCCCCTCCCTGAGATGTTAGCATGGATTTATATCCATAAACCATGTCAATGATGGAGCTGTGTGGTTAGGAGCCAAGGGAAAATACAGTCCTGCCCGGGCAAACCCCGTCACCTGCTGTTGAGTGTTGCACATGTCCTTGGGCAGCACAAGCTTGCTCTGCTGGGCATCACTTGCCATCATGTTGATTTCAGTGGCTGATGGCACATGGCTTCCCATAGTGTACCAGCAGTGAAGGATAATGCCTTTAGACTCCAGAGAATGAAAACACATTATTTTTGTGTTAAGAAAGGGATGTTGAAATAGCCATGGAGAACACCTCCATTGCCCTGGATGTGTTTCTCAGCAGGGTGATGGCAGCAGTCCTCCCTCACGGCCCCAGTCCTCCCAGGCTCCCAAAAGCTGGTAGCTTCTGGACACAGGATGGCTGTCCCCATCACTGGAGGTGGCTGTGGCTTTGGTTGGACTTGGCCATGTCGAAGTGATCTCAGCCTGGAAAAGGGGTGAAATGTGAGAGAAGAGGTGAACACAAACTTCTGGCTCTCATCTTACTTATTTTATTGGTATTATTAAAGGCATCCAAGATGGAATACAATCCTGCCTTCTCAAATGCTAGTCCAGCACTGGGAATGTTGTGCCCTCCACACGCTGCCCTTTGAATCACATCAGAGTCCAATGCAAGATTCCACCTTTGCAGGACAGGTGACCTTCACAAATTCTGCAGTGTGACAGTAGGAAAACGATTTTGCTTTTACTGCATGTTCTACTTCAGTCATGGCATTTGTGCCCTCAACTTGCCAAAGGGGGTTTCCTCTGCTTCTTCCAGAGTAGCTCTTGTCCCCACACTCACCCACCTTATCTCTGTGAGGAGAATGGCCAGCTCAGTCACCACATCTGTGGATGGGTGGGAGATACCTCCTCCAGCATCCCTATGCTGTGCTGAGACAGCACTGCAGCCAGGTTACTCTTTGAAAAGCTAAACCCATGGTCTCGATGAAACATCTCCTCCTGCCAAAGCCAGCCCCAGCACTTTGAATCTATGTGCTTGTCACTGGGGCTTTTGCACATAACAATACGATGCATTGCAACTGCGTTATAAGAACCATAAAAAATCCTGGCATGCATAGTACATTCACTTCATATAAATATTTCCAAAAAATTCAGTGATTGAGGACTCAAATCATATTGCAGTGCAGTCTTGTTTATTCCATAACATTATTTTTATTGCAGGATGACTTATACATAACCTTGAATTTCAAGTTCAGTAGAACAAAGTATTTGTTTAGAGGGCAGGACGATTAAAACCATTTTTTTCCCTGTTTGAATTGGATAAAATTGTAATATATCCTTTACGTCACAGTAGCACCCTAGTGGTTATCATATTGCATTAGTTACATGAGTTTTCAGTGAACATTATACAGTACATACTACTTTCAGTAAATAGACCAGTCATGCTTATAGTTACATGGAAAGCTCCAGGAAATTTGTGATGACATTCCCTGCAGGTTAGTAATTCTACCCATTATTTATTTTAGTTTGATTTGAGCTCTAAAATAATCTGGTGAAACTAGATAAGGCCCAAAATTCTGTAAAAACTATATTTCACACAACTCTAGAAATACTTCATCTTAAATATTTGGGATTTACCAGATTCTAGCATGAAGAATTTTCTTATACCTTAGACAAAACTGATAAAAAACTAAACCAAAAAACTCCGAGTAACATAATTCTGGATCACTTTTTACATCCTTGTGCATCACTAAAAATAACGTGAACTTTAGTTTGGAGCAAAATTTGTTGTTCAAGTGGGTTGGAAGGTGCAATTCCTTTCTGGTACCAAATCACGACTAATCGTGAACCGTGTACTCCTTGCATCACCAGCATAACGTACAGCAACATTTGTGCTACAGTCCATCTTCAGCAAGCGACCACCTGCCCCCAGTAACCATTACAAATGGTATTAAATAACCACCTCTCCAGCATGACCAGGGACCACCCAGGATTTGGGCAGCAACTTCTCAGCATCGGGTTTTATTGCCCACACGACGTGTGCACACAGCTCCCTGTGCTCCCAGGGGACCCGCCTGCATGCACCCACGGGTATCAGCCAAAATCCATCCAGGTCAGAGTTTGTGCACAGGATATGGGCACTTTTCATTTTTCAGCATATTCCCTAGAGATTTTACATGAGGCAACAGTTAAACAACACCGTGCACTTAACACATGTCTGAGCATGTCCGTCCTGATTTTGCAGAGCTCTTAAGTATCTGCTTAAATTGGTGCATATGCTTAAGCTTATCCCTGTAGAGTTTAGCATGAAAAGTATGTATTTAACCTTAAACATATGCTTAAATGCTTTGCTGAATGGAGACCATAAGGCCTAATCCAGTGATCATTTAAACCAATATCACATTATTTCAGTGGCTGCTGTGTGTGTCCACTCATGGTATAAGTAGTGCAGATGAAAAAAAGTAGCAGATGTATCCGTGCTCTGTTGACATGGAACCCTTTATATGCAAAATCCTTTTAATTTTAAATATTCCATTCAAGTCATTTTTAAATAGACAGACAGTGTCAAAATATTTTTTCCTATAGCGTTAATATCCTAACATCGTTTTTCAGTTTTTCCGGTCTGTCTTACTCTGTGTGGCCTCTGCGTTCCTACACACAGCATCCGAGCTCCTGCTCAGCTCCGTTTAATGAAAAACCTGTCTCTCTGTGGAAGAAACTATTTGTTAGCCCTGCGGATGTCTCATGGTGTGTGGTTTACTGACAACTCTAGCTGAAGCAGGTGACTTTTCAACTGGAAAAGAAAAAGCAGAAAAAAGCCCTGACGATCACCTCTGCTTCCAAGCAAAGCCGAGCTCCTCCACCTGCCTTGGGAGCTGCAGTGGGCACATGTGGGGATTTCAGTTTGCCAGGGCAGTTCTTGAGTGGTTTGTTTGGTGTTTTTTTTAGGGACCTGTGGATTTTTTTAGCTGATGCATGGAGCTTTTCCTTTCTGGTGGCCACCTTTTTCTTCCCCATCCCTGCTGATGTGCGCCCTTAACCCTGTCAGCAGCCCTGAGCCTGGGGAGCAATGCTGCCCACTGAGTGCTTCTGCACCTCCCAGCCAGGCTGCTTTGCAACCCCGGGCAGCTGTGGGGAACAAGGGTCTCCTAGTCAGCATTGGCATAAATGCATAAGAACAGGCTCAACTCATGCTCAGCTAAAAAAAAAAATCCATTTCCTTATCTCAGGTAATACCAGTAACAGATGCTGAGGAAAATGTTTTGGGCATCAGGTGAGGATGGAGCGACTCTTCCTTTGAGATACTCTTTTGGTTTGCAGTGATCCAAGGCAGAGGTGATATTTTTCATTTACAGCCCTGGATGGACTTTGTGTCCATTAAATTGTCTAATTGTACCTCTTTATTGATTTCTACTGAAACTTCCCATTGTGTCCTTCTGCGTCCCAGAGCTGCAAATGCTCATCCTGATTTATTTGCTGCCGGTGGTGCCAGGTCCATTGCTGTGCTAGAGCGGTGAGTAACACACCAGAAACTGGGATAGCAGCACTTGGCCCTTCTTCTAAACCTCCTCTCATCCCACTGAGCAGGGGGTAGAGCAGCCTCAAGAGACCTGGGTCTTCTTGTAAAACAAAGATGCTTCCAGACATGCTCCTTCTCAAGTGCTTTGGGATTTAGGATTGAAAGGAAGCTACTGTGTGTTATTGTTTGTTTATTGAACTGATCGGTCAATATTTGGCTGCCAACACCCTGTGATTCACAGAACTTGGCTGGAATGGGTAGACTATAAAAGAAATAGGCTGTTTTGGCTTTTCCTTCCCTTGTAATTGTCACTAACAGCTGAGTTCCTAACTGAGGGAAGTTGGCAAAATTTCTCTGATTCATCCAAAATAGCTAGAGAAGGATCACAATCACGCATAACTTAAGTAACAAAAAAATTCTTCAGCGATGTGTAGTATGTTAAAGCTGTAGAAAACAGGACAAGAAGGTACAGCTTTGTATAAGAAGCAGCTCCTGCTAATTTTGCAAGCCTCCCAGGCTCTTTCTTTCACTAGGGCATAAAGGGAGATAACCCACATTTTACTCAGTTTGACAAAGCCGCTCACTCCCAGACTGAGAAGCTGTGTGCCAGCTTTTGGTCTGAAGTGGCTTTTTGTGGCTGAGTTATAAACCCTTTAAAAATGTTTGCAATGGAAATGCTGACAAATGGCACCAAAAGTGGCACTAAATGAGCAATGCTATAACATTTTGCAACTTTCTAGGAAGTTTATAGATAGTGAGCAGTGAGTTAGACTGACTGGAAATAGACTTTCAGCAACTCTGGTTCTTGTATCCCTTTGGTGCACGCGTGTAATTTTAAGCTCAAAGGTAGGAACAGGAGCTGTGATCCCCAACCTGGAGCAATCACTGCTGGGGTGATTCTGCTGGCAGCTGGAACCAGGAGCTCTGGGACACACCAATGCTCTGGCTCACTCCCCTGACCTATAAAATCAGGTTAAGATTTCTGTTTCTCTCACTGGGTTGTTGTAAACATGAACGGTCTTACCATAGTATCCTAGCTTTTATACCAGATATCGAAAACTTTGTGATGATGTCGTTTAATATATTACTTTCTTTCTCGAGGTTTCTTTCCATGGCAAGGAACACCTTCATGCTTTTTATTTTCCTAGATTCAATACTCCCTTTTATGCTGGATATGTTTTAGCAAGTGACATACCCGTTAATTATTTTGTATATGGATTGCCACTGAACACAGCATTTTATAAACCAAAGAGTGTGTCTAGGTGAGTAATGGGGATGATCTACCTACACATGTAACCCAATATTTAGAGAGGAGGATACTGGATTGTATGATATGGACATCGCTGGCTAGGGACATGCACAGGGGGATGCTTTTGCTCCCACTAAAAACAATAGTAGGTCTCACAGGTTTCAGTGGGAAGCGATACAAATTTTTAAAATGCTTCATTAAGAGCCCAATCCTGCCACCCTGCTCACATGAGAAATCCCGTTGATATCAGGGAGTCTATTTGCCTGATTAAGGACTAATTCTGTGAATAAGGATTTGCAGGAAATGGTCTTATCTCTTCTGCATACCACAGATCCCGCTCTCTAAAAGCGTTTGCTGTAAGCGCTTATCATTTATGTAAGTGCCCTTCAATGGACATTTATATAATGGGGTAAATATTTAAAAAGTTGTGCAGTGCTTTAGCTATGCAGGGCTAAAGGACGTGAATGGTGCTGGCTGGAGCGTCAGGCACCTTATCCCCAGGTGCCAGGATTTATAAAGGGAAGTCGTGTCACTGCAGCAAGGTTTGGGAAACACAGGGACATGCAAGAGGGATCTGAATATGAGCTTTTCTTAAGTGGTGTTCATTAGGGCATAAAATACACCTTTGCTGAAAATGCAAGTAAAACCAGTTCAGAAATAATGTGGTTGCTTAATAATAAAAGGTTTGTTGTAAGTTGCTTTCTGGTGAGCTGTCAAGTGAAACTTCAACCTTATAAATAATGGTGTTTCAAAAGGAAATCAAGAGGGTAAAATGCTTTGAGGAGATGGCGAAACCCTGAAGAGCATGTCTTTCCCCAGAATACAGATATGCTGTTATTTATGAGCATTACTGGAAAGACATATGCAGTGGCTAGGAGGAGCTGGAGTTTGTTTTTTCATTTGAATAAACTCTTTTGCATTGTTTGTTTTTCAGCAGCAGAAGATACAGTTAACAAATTAATGAAAACCAAGTGATGCCTTTGAAGAATTTTTAAATGAACCTTAACTGCTGCCTACGGCGACTTACTTAAAGTGAAAAAAAAAAAATTAAGGTGAACTAGCCACTGTTACTAAGAGTCAATTGACAGAAGGCATGGGTCATTAATTTTGTGTCCTTTGTTTTGTCAGTTTGTTTTTGCGAGGCCTGGTAGAGAAAGTAAAACCAGTCAAGCTGAAAATTGTCTGCTCTGTAGCTTATTTCCCCTCCCAGCACGCCCTGACCCAGGGGAGCGGCTGCGGGGCCGCGGCCCTCCTGCCCCTCCGCGCTCCCCCCGAACACACAGGGGTTTGTTAGCCGAACGCTTAATTCTGCCCCAGCTCGGCTTTAATCATCTGCAGGTTGTGTATGTCGGGAGGAATGAGATGGCTTCCCTCATGCAATAATTTTAGCAATGGTAAAAAACAAACAAACAAACCAACCCACAGTGCTTTGGGTGTTCTAGTAAACCCTGGCTGAAAGTCAGAAAGAAAAAAATAGCTGTGACCAAAGGGAAAAATAGATATATTGTTAATTTTCAAACATTCTCACAATTGTTCCTCAGCCTTTTTCTTCTCACCTGTGTGTCCTTCCCCAGGTTGCCAGTGTGAGGCGGAGATGCTGCAGGGTGAGGATCCTGGTGCTCAGCCGCTGTGCCCCAGCACCCAGGTGGGATTGTTTCTCCCACCATGCAATGCCCATGAGCATGATTTCTTCTCTATTTACATAAATCCTGCATATCTCCTCTGAAATAATCACGGCCAGCCCAGTTTTATGCAGGCAGGAGTGTTTTAGCCCTCTGATTGCGGTGGGATCTGGCACAAACCATGGCCCTTGGGCAGAGGAATGCATTGCTCTGCAGATAACTTTCTTCTTAAAACACAAGTATGGTCTGTGGGATTCAAAGAAAGCAAATTTTACACAATTGCAACCAAATCCCTTAAAATTAGCAAGGTAAAGACTTTTTCTGTACTGGTGATGCAGTAGGTGGTAGGTACTCATTGGATATGCAGGGCAGATGTTCATTGTTTTACTTTCCTATTCCAAGTGCAACCCAGCAGTCACTTCTGCAGCCACCGAGCTGAATCTACGTAAAGTCTCCCTGAGATTTAAAAGATAAATGCGAACCCTTGGTACGTCGTTATACCAAATTAACTTGTTTCTCCGTGCCTGTAAGGTTTAGGTGGATAATTGAATTCCTTTTCATTTTTGGTTCGAAACAATCTTTTTCATCATTAGGCTGGTTGCCAAAAGTGGGTGTTTGTGGCAGGGTGTTATTGCTGGGGCTGAGGGCCAGTGCGCTCATAAACAGAGAAGTGACATAATGTCTTTGGTATAATGAGACAGCCTAATGCAAAGCACTGCAGGAATTAGGGGGCACGCTTCAAGAATGGAAGTAATGCGTATGGAAAATGTGCATTTAGTGCTCTGTCAAAAAGACACTAGAAAAAAGAGACCTATTTGATTAAATACTCCTGGAATGTAGTTGTATTATGAAAAATGATTACTTTAGCTCCATTATCTTAACGTTCATTGGAAATAAATTGCAATTAATTGAGTAGCCTTTAAACCAATGGTTAAAATTGATTTTGACACGTGTCAAAATCTTGCAGTTCTGGCATTATTTCTTCTCTTGGTGGGAATGTGCTAAAAAGGTCTTTTTTCCTGTTGAGACATCACTAACATTTTTTTGTTGTATAATTTAATGTTGCTTAATATTTGTTTTTAAGAGACCAAAACAGCTTGCTGAATCACTTTCATGGTTCATTAAAGCAAAAGCTGCAGCTTCTGTTCTGACTGCCTAGATAACATTTTCAGATAAACACAGTTTCCTGGAGTTTGTGCTTTTTAGTGTTTTTGTTTTGTTTTCTCCTAGGTCAAGCCCAGAACCTTTACCTTATGAAACAGATTACGCTTTCAAAATATTATATGTTAAGTGTGTGTTGTTGCTTGTTATCTATAAATCAGATGCAGAATCTTAATGCCCAAGAATGTTCAGTTAACTCTAAAGAGAAATGTTCACTTTTATATAGGAAAGAAAGTCTTGGCAGACAAGTTGGAAGTACCAGATGGAAAAGGTTGTGCCACACGGATTATAAGATTTACCCCCCTCCTCCCTTCTTATTGATGTCTTAAATTGAACATGTTCCATCTGTCTGCTCTCAATAATGAATAGTTACTTTTTTTTTTTTATTATTGTAAAGGTAACAAATTCCATATAGAATAAATTAATTCAAGCATGTAATGAAACGTGCTAGGAGTATGTGTGTGTGTGTGTTGGAATTATGTGTAGAAATACTAGTGGCAGAACTGACAGCTACTCAGGGAAGGGCAGCTAAAAATTACTATTAAAAATGGTGCTAGGAGAGATTTGCAGCAAGAACCTCAGGATCTCATAGGAAGAGAAATTCAGTTATGTCACAAGCATTTATTCTGTTTAATGGTACTTGGATGTAGGGCTTTCAGTTATGTCAGGTCCCTTTCCAGCATAAAGAGGCTGTAAGTAGGTAGAAATGTGGGGTTTTTAACCTATATCAAGGCCTCTTCAGGCTGCTGGAAGGAAATGGACCATAATGTCCATTAGGCTCCGGTTCCTTCTACATCTCCTGAAGAGGATGAACATTGTGTTAGACAAAAAGCATTGTTAATTTCTGCTCGCTGAAATAAGTCCAAAGGCTACAAACTTAAAGCAAACTCAAGTGCTTCATACACTGAAGCAAAACCAAAATAACCTTTTAATGCAGTGATGAGCTGTTGGGTTTTAGAGGCTGATATGTTTAGTTTCAGATGATATCCTGCTCAAGAGCGCATTTTACTTTCTCTTCTTTACCCTGTAGTGGCTTCAGATAAAGGCATTGTGTCTTTTTTGCACACGTTGCTATAAATAGAGAAGTAAACGCAGAGCTTTAAATGCTAAAACAGGATCATTTTGCTGTTGAAAGTTGATTTTGTTTTTGTATGAACACGCAAATATATGTATTTTTGTTCTTGTATCAATGAATTTTGAAAGGCTGGCTCTTTAAACTTTTGGGAACAGTTGGTTTTGATTTTGAATGTAATAATCTTTTCTTTCTGTGACAAGGGTTTTTATCTGGAATTGGAAATTACTCTTTCTTTACTTACAGATAATTGATGCAGACCGAACTTGTTAAAGTTAAAACAAACAACTCTGTTCTTTATTACATGCTTATGTGCTTAGTCACCGACTTTATATTAGATTCTGCAAATGGTACAATTTATGCAGTGACATGTCGGAGACTTAATGTTGTAATTTTCCTGTTCCTAATGGAGAATTAAGAACCAAGAGAAGCTCGGAGGTTCACATGCGCGGAATCCCTACTGCTTGGGTGCAGAGGTCTCACAAAAATTTAGTAAGTGAGAAGGAGAACAAAGATCCTTAGTTGGGCGAAAAAAAATTGGATAGCCTGTGGCTGAGAAGCTGATTGGGACAGGTAGGCACAGTGGGGTGCGGGATAATGAGGCACATGGCAAATGTGATGCACAGATGTGAAGCCAACTGTAGCTTTGGTTCCAGGAGCCGCGCATGCCACGGCGCTGCGCCTCGGGGCTATGTCTACACCAGAACATTTGGAGCAGTAAACGACGGGCAACATTAGGTTCAAATTAATCTATTACTCCAGAGCTGTGAAATGTTGGTTGCTTGTTGCGGAATTACATTGCCTCTGGGTGAAATGTTTTAGGGAGTTTTTAATGCATGCTCATGGCTCGCAGAGCAGATTAAGAGGAGAAAGGGAAATTAGAAGGGTTAGGAGGGCTGTTGAGGTGCACATTTCTGGTTAAAGTATATGAAAAGAGTATTACATATTTCACAAACAGGCCTGCTCTCCTGTTGCCCACCTGCTGGGACTGAAATATCCTACACTGTAATGAAGGCAGGTTTGCAAAGGCCTTGTAAATAGTTTAAAAAGCAGATAAAGGCGATGTTGGCCTTTCCGGAAAATTTGGGAACGTTTCTTTTGTCCCATTCAGGGCTCCCTAAAGCCTCAACCGAGACAAAGCCAAACTTTGACTCTCAGCTATTTACCACTTCAATTTTGAACATGCCGCAAAATGACAGGTAGTCTCCTAAAGTTTCACAATGCGTTATTAGGATTAAGTAATCAGATCCAAGCTGTTTTCCCCTGGTAACTAAGTGGTCCTGGCAGGTCCCTTTAAACAGATCCACGGTCCAAACAGACATGTATTCTAAGCTGTAGCTTAAGATATTCTAAATCCTCATCAATTTAATAAACTTTATTCATTCAGCACAAACTGTTTGGAACTATCTATAAAGAATATATTTCTTTTACTATATTGTTGCTTTTCTTATAAAAACACTTAATTGAAATGCCTAAGAGCTGCTCGGTACAAAAGTCAATAAAAAGCCTAGAATAGAGTTTATAGGGGTTGTCTATGTACATAATTAAATCCTTCAGGCACTTTAAAACTCTGCAAAATAAATGGTTATGCAAGAATGGCCTGCTGAGAGAAGAAATGCTTGTATCAGCTTTAAGCAGCTGCTCTCTGCTCGGTGTTTCTGGGCTGGAATGAGAAAGCTATTAGAAGAGGGGATGGCTGCAAGTCCCATACAAATCATCTTTGTTACTGACACTTCAGGGTGTGCTTTATGGTGGCTGTCAAGCCCAACGCAGAACTTGGGCTGCGCCTGCAAAAGTCAACTGGCGTTTTTTAAAAAGGAGATGGTAGTGACAAAACTCTGCCACTACTATCTATGCCCAAATAATGCTGGGGGCCGGGATGGAGGGAGCTGAGCCGGGAGTTAATGCGGGTTGTAGCGAGGCGCTGCTGGGCGAGCGTGCGGCTGAACCCCAGGTCTGATGGAATAACAGAGGTTAATTGCTTGCAATGCTCTATTGCTGTAATAGGAGTAAAAGGGGAGGACTGTGCTTAGATTTGATTTCACTGTTCTTTAGGGAATACAGATCGAGGGGGTGGGATTGTTATTAGGGGCAGAGGAAGTAGTGCTAAAAAAAGAAGAGTTTAATGAATGTAACCAATAGAAAAATTGTAGGTTTGTTTCTCCCTCTGGCCCTCAAAGTTATGATAAATGATAGCACAAGGAAAAGATAACCTACCATGAGAGTAGGATCACCAAGGCCAAATACTAAAACTCCCAGCTGACTGCCCCATACACTGCAGCCTCTGTTCGTGTTTATTTTTTCTGCTCACTCTTGGTTTCGTCAATCAGTATGATAGACGATAACTCCTGACTAGAGCAGCCTGTGTCCTGCTCTCTCACGGTGGGTAGCATGTTGTGGTTGGCGCCGTGCAGTCGGAGGATCACCCGCATCAGAAGCATCAGGGGATGAGGTAGGGAGCAGCCTTCCAGCAGCCCAGCTCCTGGGAGAATAGCAGGCAGCGCTGTTATCAGCACGCAGCCGCGCTGCCAAGAAAATGACCACACATTAGTAGCTTTGTTTGGGTAGAGTCTAGGGGGGATGTCGCTCGCAAAAATTGAGACGCTCTCTTTCTGTTAAATCATCCCGGTTACGAGTGTTAAAAGATAGCTTGTTCAAAAAGAAACCATACGCAGCTTGCCCGAGGGGAGGCTGCGACAAGGCTGCAAGCAGCTCAGAATTTGTAATGCTTTATGTCTCAGGAGGCAGACGCACACCCATCTGTCTCAAGAAAGCAACAGGTTTGTCACTTGTTTCTGTACCAAACCATCTTCTGCCATGCTGAAGGGCAGCCCTGCCTTCCCAGTGCCTTGCCTTTCCCAATGTCTTGCCTTTCCCAACACGTTGCCTTTCCCAATGTCTTGCCTTTTCCCAACACGTTGCCTTTCCCAACGTCTTGCCTTGCTTTTCCTTTGTCCCCTGCCTTGCCTTTCCTCTTGCCTTTCCAGGAAATCTGTAAAAGAGAAAATGGGCTTTTGCCGGCCGCTGACATGTGAAAGGCTGCTCATTAAGCCAACAGCTCATCAGATGGATGGAATTTCCTGTGCGCTATCCGCAGATCACTAATGTTGTTTATCTCCTCTCTCAGCGCTGATATTCACTGTGTGTGTTGTTGTCGAAGGTTTTGCTCCCATTTCACTAATTAAGGAAAACAGAAAGTGTGTTTACTACTGACGAAACATCAGCTTTTTGGGGGGGGGGTTGGTTAAGACCTCTGGGGCCATTTCATTTTCGAGCTGAGCACACCCTACCTCCCCCAGCAAAGGAAGTAGCCAATGCAAAATTCTTCTGATATCTTGTGATGTAGCAGTGGTCAAACATTTCCTGTTCAACATTTTTTTCCAATGTATTTGTGGCTTTTTTCCAAAGAACAAATGTTTCAGGATTTTGGTGGACTGGGCTTTACCAGACAATCCAGGCAAACTGATAAACACATGCACCTCAGAGCAGGGCAACTGATGCGACCACACTCGCTCGGAGCATCCAAATGGGCTTTTTAGGAAATAACCCCACTTGTGCTTTCCCACTCGGTGTGAATTTCTCAAATGAAACACATCTTTCCTCATTCTCACCAGTCTCTCCCTAATAACTGCCGCTCTGCGTTGAGGTGAAATTTAACACTAGAATATTAGTTTTATTCCAGCTAATTATGTTACTGCTCATGAACCCTTGGATTTAAGGTTGGTCTGTTTCTAGTTATCCTGCCAAGTTTTTTACTTGACGGAGGGGGTCTGTTTCATACTACTTGGCCTCCCAACCTTTGTAACCCCTGGTTTCCTCTCTTTTCTGAATCACAAGTTTATGTTCTCCCCTTCTGTGAAAAGATTGAAAGCTTGCTTGAGTACAAGCTGACCAAAAAGCAGTGGCAATTTTTAATAGATCTTTTCTTAGCAAAATATTTTTACTGAAAAATAAGGTAAATGCAGTTATGACTGCTGATAGAAAGGAATCCGACTATTAATAAAAAGCAGAGAGGGGTTTTGAAACAGGGCTTCCACTGTTACAATGGAGACACTTTCTATTACTTTATTTAGTGCAACACCTGTGGCCGTTTACATTGCTCGTGGCTGAAATAGTCCAGGTCTACACAGAAAAAAAATACTGCAGTTTCATTAACTTATTTGTATTTTATGTCAGTGCTGTAGTGGAGGTTGGACTTACAGGGTCTGGAAGCAGAGCCGGTGTGTGATGGATGGGACCTGGTGAGCAGAGGTCCCACGCTGGGACTGCTCGGAGGATGTAAGTGTGGCCCCGAGTCCCATGTGCGATGAGGGAGTGATCACTGGTGTGACCTACCTGCCATCAGTGGGGTCTGTGTGTGTGCCCACCCCGAGCATCCAGGCTGGTCCCAGCACTGTGGATGCTTTGCTGGATGTGTACACCCATGCCCAGGACCTCACCAACTCCTGGCATGGCTCTGCCTACAGCTGGAGCTCTAATCAAAGGGGACAGTGGAGTTGAAAGCACAGTAGATGATAGAAAACTGTTAGGTATCTCTATAATCAGATTGCCCCAGGAAATATCCTTGAATGATTGAACTTTCCTAGTTGAATCACTTCGTATTCCTGCTTACTATAAAAGAGATGTTTGGTGTTTTCAAAGTCAGATATTGTTGCTTCAACTGAAAGGAGAACAAGTTACCTGTGTTTTGGTTGCTCCCTTCATACCCAGACCTCTGGCCCACCTGGCTGCATTTCCTGACTCAGAAAATCATCTGCTTTCTTCTGCTAATAGCCATGGAATTAATGTCTACCTCTCTCCTAAGGACAACCACGTTACCTTGGTGGGGTGTAAGCAAATGGATGTATTTGTTAAATCTAATGGTTATTTTTTGCCAACCAAAATTCCCATTAGGTTTTAGCCTCCAGTTTCCCAGCGTTCATTAGACTGTGACTTTGTGTACTGTGTCTGAAAGCTGTAATTGCCCATCCTACATGAGATACCTCTGAAAAGGATCTGAATGTGACATCTTCATAGTTGGGCTGTGAGAGGTGTAGGGGAGCATTTATGCAACAGGAATTAATTATTTCTTTTAAATACTGGGAGCAAGAGGAATTCAAATGTGTATCATTGCTGTTAGATTCTAATTGCTTTCAACATAGGAGGATCAGCCAATTGTGCTTCATTTGTTTTCGGATGGAAGTGGATTTTAAGTTTTTTCAAGAAGTTTTAAAAAGGCAAAAAGGACTTGGGTGCTTACAGCCTTTAAATGGGCCTTTTTGGACTCTCCTCTTGGTTTCTATAAAAGTTAACTCCTGAGATTTATCTTGGAAATAGAATGACGTGTCTAACAAAATAATTTACTTTCTGCTTGATAAATATATAGACAGTAAGCCACTGCTTGTCATTGAAATCAGGGCCAAGGAAAGAGATTCGAGTATTTTGATACCATAGTGAAAGAGCTTCTGAATTCAAAGAGTGGGAAGAAGTTGTTTTGGCTCTTTGTTATTCTTTTTCTACAGGCAAGATGTTTTATAACAAACAGGTTTAATCACTAAATAAAACCAACATAAACTTATTTAAGATAAATTAAAGCATGTTTAAAAATTATATATATCCAGCACTTCAACTCAGTTAGTTGTCTTAACCAACATAAATCAGCAATATGCACTTCTTTTAGCTCATATTTCAATATGAGTTTTATTGGCCTTTTATAGCCCTTCTCAATTCGAACCAGAACGTACTGGGGCTTTCCCAGCCCTGACTCCTCTGGGTCCAATTCTGTTTTTCTTCTTCAAGATCCAATTCTGCTCCCATTGTATTCTAGGACAAAACCTCCAGTAATGTCAGGAAACCAACAGCCTTTATTCCCACTGAGGCTGGTGGGAAGCAGAGCTGGGTAGGAATTGGCAGGTTCTTCCGTTTTCTTAAACTAAACAATCCAGACTCCTTTGGTTCCCTCTCATAGACGGTCTGTCCAAGTAACACTATTGTGAACCTGTTCCAATTTGGATTTTAGTCAATGTGGGTGACGCAATTGTACATAGTGTCGCTGAGATCCCAGCAATGTGTTGTGTAATAGAATGAATAATCCCTTGGCTTAATTAATCTGAGAAACACTTTGGCCCTTGTCAAGGTGTGCCTCATTGATACCATGTAGTCATCCCTAATCGCCACTTCATGAACCTTTCTCAATCCTAAAGGGTGAAGGACGAGTTTCAGGTTTGTAACAGATAACTTGCTATTTGTATGATTAAATGTCAAACAATTTCTACCCTTTATGTTTACACATCCCTACTTTCTGTCATAAAATCACTAATGAAATCATTTAACAAGCACAATGGGAAGATTGCCCTATAGCGAAATCCATTAATAAACTTCCTTCAGCTTACATCGCCTACCTTTTCCTTCCAATAACAACTTCTTGACATTTCCTGACAAGCTAGAAGACGTCTGAAAGATCATGTAAGAGAAGACCTGGAATAAATGCAAGTGTTGTATCATCTTTAGCATCAATTTGCAGAGCCAAGTGTGCAGTAAACTTATACTACAAGCTTTTGTAAATGAGAAAAGCCCCACCAGATCTGACAGTCTTCCTAAACAAACAAAAAAGCCTTGAGGTTTCCCTGAAGAGGCTAATGAAGAAAGACTGCATTGCTGGAATTGTAACATGTATACTTTACTACTTTGCAGTGAGATTTGATATTAGAAAGTCACACAAAAACTGTTCGCCTTCAAGTGAGGAGCACTTCTTTTGTGCAATGAGACCTTTGTTCTATGTGACATGTGAAATTTCACCTTAAACTTTGAAATCTTTTACTATAACTGAAGGAACACAAAGATTTGACCATCCTCTCTATCCAGTGGCTTTCTCTACATAAGCCTTCCCATGAATTTAAAGTGGTTTGCTTCCAAAATGTAAAATCACACTGAATTCAAGTAAAGTGACAGCGTGCACTGGTTCATTACATTGTGTGTCAGAGTAAATCAGTGGTCCCCCAGCTCCTTTTCGTTAGAGATCTTCTCTGCGATGGCTTGGCAGATTGGCACTGCTTCTGTCCATCTCCCATGTCACCTCACTTCCTACTCATGTACAATTACAGTCTACATATGAGTTGCTTCTGCCACTTGCTCTGGTTTTGGTCCCTGCGGTACCAAAGAGAAGCTGTTTTGCTGTCAAGGCACCAGCTGCAGATGTGTCCTTGAATGTCTTTTATAGCTTCCTTCTGATCTCCATCTTTCCCTCTACCAAGAAGGGGAGAAGAAAACACAGAGTTTGGGGTTTGTTCTGGGTTAACATTGTTATGAGTTGTGAATACAATGTGATGATTGCTGAAAAGAATTGGGAGTGAGAAGCAAAATAAATGACTAGACTATTAAAATATCTGCAGGCTTTTGGGTTACAGATGCATGAAGAGGGATGTGGTTGAAGTTTCTCTAAAGATCTTATCCTCATGCAAAACTTCTAGGTGCGAGATTTCACCTTTGCTGTGCCTTTTTATATGAAATTTATTTATTTTATAAAAAGTTGCTAACTCCCTTTGGCTGTATTCTTTGCCATAGTTTCTGCCATCCAGTGTGCAAACCCTGCTATGGATCCAGTACAGACCTGTTCACAGCTGAGAACATTATCTCACTCAATTGACATACCATGAGTTTCCTTACCATATGCTGTGATGCTGAACTGAAGGCTGAACATTGTTTTTGCATTTGAATCCTTTAGGATTAGCATTGACAAGGAAGGGGAAAAGGGCTCGGGGAAGGTTTTTTTTGATTCCTCTCAGTGAGGATCCACCATCTACAGCAATAGGCTCCTACTCATTTTGGTGATTTTTATTTGATAAGATCTTCTCAAGGCTTTAGAGGTCATGATCAACTTGTGTGCATTTGTGGATGAGGATCTGCTAAGAGGTATTTTTTGTTCATAGCAAAGTTGGAGGCTGTGGATCCCTTTCACTGCCCCAACATGACACACCAGTGCTGATGTATGGTAACAGCAGAGCACAATGTGCTGATTAGATGCTGGTCCTGGCTGGAACAAAGGGACATGTCCAGGCGGTGGGATGGGATGCCGGGGCTGGGCTCCTGTTCCCCGGCCCCTTGGGCTTCATTCAGCAGCAGTGTCTCGCGGCCGCTTTGTTTATTTGTTCCGCGATTACGTATATGAGCTTCCAGAATTTATGAGATCAGAGGTCAAGTGAAAGGCCACAGTTCACAGGTCAAGTGAGAGGCTAAAATTTGTGAAACCAAGGAAATGACAGGACAGTGCCAAGTGAAAGGTCAAAAGTCAAGTGAAAGGTTCAGCGTGGATGAAAGTGAGCAGCCTGAGCGCCGGCTGGACCACACACCCAAGCAGGCCCATGCCAAGGCCCTCAGCATCAAAATGCAGCTCAAAATTCATTCCCTGGCATCAGAGCCAGGAGAAGAGATGGTCTGAGCAGGCACTGCTCATATCAGGTTCTAGCACTGGCTGTGGTGGAGCAGTTTGAGGAAAATTGAGTCTGATTCTGTCTTGGGCTCAGATAGGTGTTGACGGTGATGGATTTTGAGCTTTCCTCACAAAATTTCAACCAGGATGGAACAAGCTAGAGTCAGATCATCTCCTCTTGCCAGAACTTCTAGTTTTATTTCTCTAGAATGAGACAATGTCAGTACACCATCTCCAACCCTTTCTTTGTATTTACATGCAAAATCAGTCCGGTATACATGAAAACCGGATCAATCAAGATTCCTGTTATGCATTTCAACTCTGTTGCATCAGAGAACAATAATTTCCATTTGATTCTCATTTAACCATGCTTTCCTAACAGCAGCTTGTGCAGAAGAGCACGTGCTCACTTCAGGCTCCTGGTTTGTCCCATAGGGCTCTGTAATTAGTTGCTTAAAGCTTTCTTACCTGTTTTGTGGGTTTTTGCGTTCATTTGGTTGTTGAGGGTTTTTTGTTTTGTGGGGTTTGTTTGTTTTTTTTTTTTTTTAAAAAAAACAAACCAACCAACAACAACAACCACCAAAAAAAACCCAAAAAACCAAAACAAACCCGCAACAAAAACAAACAAACGAAAACCAGAACAAAATTCAATGCTTGTCAAGACATCAGTTCATCTAAAACAGCTACTTTTAGACTTGCTGCTGTTTTGAGGTGGCTTTTGTCCTGTTTGTTTCACTGAGTCTAGAAATTTGTATGATCTTCATGAGCTGAGAGAAGAAAATATACAAAGAAAAAATGTCACCCTTCCTTTCCCCCAGTCATCCCTTTCTTCAAAAGGACTTCAAACAAAACAATGTCTGTTTTTTAATGCAGCACGTTAATTAATTAGCAGAACAAAGTCAGTATTGGTACGCCTTGTAGTGGTGTAAACGACAGTTTCGATAATTAGGCTCCATATTAAAAAAATTAGAGCCCTTCTTTCCTAATCTGCTGCCTTGGTCCCACTATAAGCCATGGTCCCTGGTGACATGACTCCTGGTATTTGTCTTCTAGTCGTCTTCTGTTGAGTTGAGCCCCTGAGAAAGGGACACATCTCTTGGTCAGGAAAAGAGGAAAAACAATTGTTAGTTGGGACAGTAGGGAAACACAAATCAGTGCATTCATTCCTAGAGCTGGTAGTCCTCAAAATGCTTTATCTGGCCCAACATTTGCATCCTTTCTAGATTAAACTTCAACCTCCCAGTGTTTGTCCAGCTTTCCAACCCCCTTCAGAAAAGGTGGAACATGAAATGTGTGCTTAATGAGAGAGATTGAATCATTGTGCCAAACCATGGCTACTCACAGTCTTCCTAGAAAATTGACACTTATGCTGATGAAGAGCAAAAAGGAGGTTCAAAACTGTAAGCAGCTATCAGTTGGTCTTTGATTTAAACCCAGATCTGTAGAAGGATTTAGGTACTACAGTGTTGAGGTCTTTAACATCTAATCATTAAGAACCTAGTTCCAGTAATGGCCTTGCTGAGGCTATGTAGGACTAATCTACTCCTTTGAGCAGTGGCCCATCTTCCTCAGACCATTCAGGCACACCAAGTTGGGGCTGGCAAAGACAATATGCTTTACTCATCTACATTCTTCATCAAGGACCACAATGACATGTACGACATCTTAAATCCTTCTTCTCTGCCTCCCAGTACAGAGGTATAGGATGAAATTAGTTTAAAATATTTAGATTGTATTAATTCTACGTTTGTTCAATGGGGAACACAGTCATCTGCTGGCTGGTATTCCCCTGCTCCAAATTACATGGAGTGTTACTTATTCTAAGAGTGGTTGTCTTGTTAGGAATGACAGTGAATTACATCACTGTTTTCATTTGCTGCACATTTGTTATCTGCCTTGCATGGTTCCCAGCAGTGTGGGGACAGTTTGTTGAGTGGCGTGTTAATACCATTTATTTTTTTTAGCCTAAGTAGAGGTATAAAATTCCTAGTGAAAATTCTGTCATGTTCTCTGAGCACTGGTAAATGAGTATCTCCTTACAACTGTTTTCTTTCTAGCAGAAAAGTATAACTTGGTGTATACATGTAGGAGTGTTCAGTGTTCTCTGGGAAATGGGAGCGACAAAGAAACCTCTGAAGTCATCTAAGGCCAAATTCTTTCCACAGAAATCTGTATGTACGGGACCCGCTGAACTTGCACATGTATATCTGAGGGCAGATTTTGACCCTAGGTAAGCAAACAGTTACGACCAAAGGGTTGTTTACTTTTCCTAAGTTTTTGCCTTTCCTGGGTATTAATATTACTCTCATAAATTTTGTTGAGCTACACTTTCAAAAGTTAAGACTCCAGGCCCCAGAGGATGAAATACAGCAGCCCAATTACACACAACCAGAGTCAGGGCTCTAAAAGACAGGAGTTTTTGAAAGACATGAACAATATTTAGAGAGCTGGTTAATATTAATTCCTTTGGGAACTATAAGTCTGGCCATTAATAGGCTTAGAGTGATAAAAATGGCAATATGGTGTGCACGTATAGATGACATTGTCAAAAAGAAGCAATTAGTAGCACAGAAAGCATGTGCACATATGGCAGGCAGGTTGAAATGAGAAATACCACCAGCAATATGATAACAGAATGAATGAAAAAAGAAGAATGAAACAGTAGCATGTTTTGTTCCTCACCTAAACAGAGCTGAGATTTTTTTTCATTCAAACAGATTTTCTTTCTCATTCTGTCTGGCTATCGCTAAGACTCTAAATAAGACATGAGGCAAATGCTTCTTGTCTTCCTTCCTACACGTATTTGACTGAGACTAGAAAATGTGATTATTTGCCAGAGGTTCTCTCAGAAATTGGGGTTGAAAGCCACGATCTGAGTCTCTCTGGAGTCAGTAGAAATACTGGCAACGGCATCCCAATCTGAAACATCTTCCCCACCCAGGTCTAACTTGTCAAGTGTTTCAAATTGGCCAAATATTATGTTCCCTCCCAACTCTTTCTTCTCATCTTGGCAGAGGAGTATTTGAGCCCAGACTTGCAGACTAATGGGCTCTAAGATCATGATTTCAACATTGTTTCAAGCAGGTACCGAAAGACTGGAGGGTGCTGCTCACAGGTTGTATAAAGCCCATTCTGACGTTGCAGATAATCGACCGACTTATCTTCCAAGTGCATTCAATGCCTCATACACTTTCATCTTTATCTCATTATACTCTTTTTAGGGTTAAAAACTAGGACTTTGCAGGGCAGCTAAAATACTGTCTGTATCCTTGGGGTGAAAAAAGAGAGTTATCATAAACATAGCTCTGCCAGCCTTTGAGCTGAGTGAGAGCTTTTGCATTTTGGCTTTGGAAAGTTATACACCTGTCACTCTAAAATGGAGCAGATGGGTTATAATCTTATCTGCTCACTCTAGATTTGTTGTCAGAAGGATGTGAGGTAAGGGCAAGTGGTAAACCCAATGCAGTTTATCTAGGCTGCGGGCTACGCTTTTCCCTCAATGCGTTGACCAAAGAACCTGGTGAACAGGAACATTTTGACTTCCCCAGAACAACTGTGTTCTCAATTCTTATCTTACGTTGTTGAACAAATAATTGATATTATAGGAACAAAAGATCCTGAAAGCAAGCTGGTCTGTCTTATGGTGTCTTGTAAACTGAAATGTTATTTTGATTACTTTTATCATTTTTATTAATATGCTTTGGCCTGTTCACTGCACTGGCTTCTAGTGAAAATCCCTAGTTTTTAAAAGTATTTTGGCCAGGCTGTTGCCTAGGATAGTGCCATTCTCTTCTTTTGGACATGAGAAAAACCCGTGCAACCTGTGGTATTGCTGGTAAAGAATGACTTTTTATTAGCATTGACTGCTGCTCTGTCCTGTTCCATTACTTTCTTTTTATTCTACTAATTATTTAGAGGGCTTTGCACAGACGGCAGCAATTGAATAATATAACTATAATATTAAAAAAACCTCTCTAGCAGATATCTGGAATGGTCTGATCATGCATATGCTGTGTGAAAACAACTTGTGCTTTCCTTAAGATTTTGTCTTCTAAAAGTTGCAGGCAACTTTAGAGATCCAGGTCTGATTATAGGGTCAGCAAAGAAAAGGGTAATCGCTCAAGCTTCAGTGGGCCTAATCACTCCCTGTGGAGTGATAATTATTGTCCTTCATGATGCTTGGACTGCAAGCAGTGTCTGCTCTGTCACATAGCTTTACTTGCTTCCTGCCCTCTATTACGATATTAAATCCTCCGACTGGCAAACTACTTTGACTGTCTAGAACAAAGAAAAACAAAAAGGAAAAGAGGAAAAAAAATGCTGTTCATTGAAGCAGAACATTGAGATATTCACACAGTAAAACACAGCACCTTATATATCATGCACTGAGAAGCAGCATCAGGAAAGTTTCCATCATGAAAACACTGAAAGCTATGTCAAATATGGGTATTTATCATTTGTATTTAAAAAACAGGAAATTATTTGGCCCATCTTATCCCAACTGGAATGTGGAAGGCAAATCTGGGACCATAGAGCATAAGTATTTGCAACTCGGAATATGAAAACTTGCACGCCACTACAGAAAGCAGGCCAGAAAATATAAAATGATCTGAAAAGGAACAGAAGGTGCCAAAAGGTTGAGAGCTTGTTAAAATTTACCTGCACTTAAGGGCTTTGTAGAAAAGCTCGAAAGGATTGGAACCAGTTTGGGGGACTTAGAGGAAAATATAAAACCATAGCCCAGCTTGGCAATTGTAAAAGACTGGAGTAAGTTGCAATTTGTATTTTTAATCTACTGGAAATATTAGATATCACATTGGTATGTTTATTTTCTAATTTCAGTAACATAAGAACATCAGCAGCATTCCGCAACCTGGGAATGTCTGCATGCTGGAGGTGATGCTGCTCATCTCCCAGGAATTTGCTGTCTCTTAGTTTTGGGACTAATCTGAGCGCCACTGGAGTCAACAAGAGTCTTTCGCTGGGATTTGGATCAAACTATTTAGTTCTATGTTTACATAATTATAAAAGTCTTATGTCAGGAGCAGTTCAATAGTGACAGAGCACAAGCCAAGGTTTTCATAAATCGTTTCTACTGCCTAATTACAGAAGATATTTCTCCTAGTCCCAGCTCCACTTTTGGCATTTTGCTCCATCCTACAATGTTTAGGTTGTCTCATGTCTCCAGGCCCTGCAGAATCAGTCTTCCAGCTGCTAAAACTGGCTCCCAAGAAAACGCTTGTTGTCGTTTGCTCCTAGCATGCTTCAGAAAGAGAGCAAATAGCAGCCTGGAGGACTGGAGCTGGTTTATTACAAAAATATCAATTACACTTTCCAAATATCTTACAGCTGCGAAACAGTCTTGACATGGCACGATAGCAGAGGTGTCAACTCACTAGGATGCAGATATGGTTGCTGATGTGAGCAGGTGCTGGAGTAATCCTGGAGATTTTCATGCTTGAGTCAGGAACTGAAAACCTATAGAAAGGTTCAGTGTGGGATTCACTTTTGGGAGAAAGCAATAAGAACTGCTAGGAAATGCAACAACAGTTTTAAAAATGGATGTCTAAAGTTATACTCCTACACTTATATTTAGGGTTCTGAATAAGTTTGGTCTCTTTGGGCCATGAAGATGATCAGAGGACTGTAGCACCCCTCATACGAAGAAAGGCTGAGAGAGCTGAGGTTTAGCCTGGAGAAGTGAAGGCTGCAGGGAGACCTTATAGCAGACTTCTAGTACCTAAAAGGGACCTACAAGAAAGATGGAGAGGGACAATTTTCAAGGGTGTGTAGGGATAGGACAAGAGGTAATGGCTTTAAAGTGAAAAGAGGGTAGATCTAGATTAGAAATAAGCAAGAAATTCTTCACCACGGGGGCAGCAAAGCACTGGCACAGGCTGCCCAGAGAAGTTGTGGATGTTTCGTCCTTAGAAATGTTCAAGATCAGGTTGGATGGGGCTTGGACCAACCTGGTCTAGTGGGAGGCGTCCCTGCCCATGGCAGAGGGGTTGGAACTAGATGACCTTTAAGGCCCCTTCCAACCCAAACCCTCCTATGATTCTACAGTTTAAAAAAATGCTGCTGCTGGGGATAAACATGCCTAATTAAAAGCTCTTCCCAATATATTTTAATGAAAAAGTAAGACTTAAAAACTAGATGATGTCTTTCACAAAGAACCATCTGTAAGATTGAGACTTACTCAACAATGCAACTGCTAGAGCTGCAAAATGACCTTAGGAATTCACGTACTGCAAGTAAATATTTATTGCCATTAAACAGTTGGCCCCCAAAGCAAGCATTCATATTCTGGTTAACCATGTGGAAACTGAGTTCATGCACATGTTGTCAGCCATGGGCCCTGCACCACATCATTAATCTGCGATAAGTATTTGGGAGGAAGAGACTGCGTGTGCAGGGAGGCTGCACGATCCGTCCTGTGGTGCGAAGGGGAAGATCATATAATAACAGAAAAGTAGAGTGGGTGTCACACAAACCAAGCTACTTGCTTCCAGCAGCAGTGAAATTTATGGCACTTTTTCTCTTCTTTTTCTAACCTGCATCAAAGGAACACTGCAATAAAGATAAATGTTATGTTCCGTATGAATACCTGCTTTCGTGACACCCGCTGTAACACTTTGACGGGTACATTCCCCCTCTGAAGGACCAGAGCAACATCTGCTAAAACTTCAGTTATTTCCTCACCACCTTTTACCTCGATATTCACGTATTTACGAGATATCCTTTCTGTTCCGTCATTAACTGATAAACTTCACTTATGTATTATCCTAGATGTCTTTAAAAGTGTAATAGAGGTTTTTGAAGTCATTTCATCTGTGAGATGGTTGATTACCACCTTTTCATGAGCAGCTGGAAGAACTGATTCCACTGACAAAATCAATGAGTGCAGATCTTTTTTTTTTTTTAATATATGCAAATGTATCCTACTAAAATCACCTTCAACTTTTGGAGTTTCTTTCTAACTTTTAGGAATTTGAAAACTGATTAAAACAGGTTATTATTGTGCAGAAGCCAAAAATGTATCCCTGAGGTGTTAAATTATCTTTGTTCTGAGTTAAAGCCCTTTTTCTGTTATCTAGAAAAAAATAAACAAACAAACAAAACCAAAACACTCCCCCCAAAAACCAACCAACAAACAAACAAAAACACCCCCCTGCCCCACATGTTATTTTGGCAGAATATTATCTAGAATATGCATTTATTGTTTAAGGGATTTTGAAGATGGTGACTATGGGCTGCAGTCTGAGCAAAATGGAAGAGTACAGTTTTGTATCTCCCCATATGTATCAATACTAATCTATTTAGGAATTGCAACTTACGTTTTATAGGAGTAAAGTCAAATCTACCAGTTCACTAAGAACTGAGAGCTGTGCACATAAGCAGCACTTTCTATATGCTGTCCAAAGCTCTTCTGTCTTTATGGTTGACTCAACTGGGTGAATGAGAGATACAATATTAAATTTAAAGTTGAGTTTTCCTGCACTGCTGCTACTTTTTCTTTTCTGGTTGGCATTATGAACATGTGCTAATTTCTGTGGGTATCTGTTCTCTGTCATTAGTAAGTCTTTCTGGTGTTTTAAAACCTATTTCCCATTAATTCCTCATCTTAATGAATGCTTTAAAAAATCAAATTTTTTTTGACCAAAAGTCATTATTATTTGCTCATACAGAACCTATTAAGGAACCCTTATATGACAGACCACTGCTATGAGAAACAGGGTTTTTTTTCTGAGCTACCACAGCAGAAGTATTTTCACAATTGTTAATAAACTGTTGGTGTGTAATCTGCCATTTATAGCAGCTCTTTCCTCCGTCAGCCTGAATTATTAATGCTGCCTGTTGGCCAAGGCAAACACTCTTCCAAACATCTCTGGAGGCTTAATTCAGGCTTTTCTAACCTCTGTGTTTCTGAGTTGAGAGTTTTAAGTGTTTTAATCCAACACAAAAGCAGTGAAAGGGTTTGCACTCATTTCTCTGAGAACTGAGTCTGGCCCTAATCCCATACAATAATTACATTTCCTAGCTTTTTCTAGTGAGGGACTTGCAGATTGTTCCCCATGATCAATACGTGATATGAAGAACGAGTTCAGGGATGGAAAGTTGCAATCTGAGACAATGTATCTGTTGCCATTGCGATTGGTTAAGGATAAAAGCTGGTGGAATACAAAACCCTTCTGAGTCTTAACTACAGTGCTGAACTCTATAATTATTTAAAAAAATACATATCCTGACTCTGCTTAGGAGCCTGTTTGCTATAATTCACCCTTGTGTTAATAGCCTCCTAACATATATGAATGTATGCTAAAATGGGTTTTAAACTACTAGATTTATGGCTTGGCAGACTGGTAAATGCACAATTATAGTTCATAATAGGTAGGTATCTGCTGTCCATTGATTTTCTCTTGTTCTATTTCCTTCCAGAGTGATGTCATTAGACATTACGGGGATGACTAATAGTCGTAAGGAATGACATTCACGTGCCAGAATGCCACATGTTGGCGTTCCCGTGTGGGCCCCAGCACCGGCCGCCGTAAGATGGCAAAAACACTCTGAACATTTGTGCTACAGCAAATCCCCAGCCTTGCCAAAATCTGTGGTGGATTGGCAGCACAGAGGCAACTCAGCTAGGAAAAACAAAAAAGATGAAACCACAAAAGCTATTTAGGAGCTCTGAATATCTTTCTAATCAGATTGCTGGGAGTGCGTTTGGACTTGTATCTATTCATTCTGCGGTGACGGAAGTAAAGGAACTATCCAGTGAGCTATCTGGTTTTCCCAGAATTGTTTGTACTGCTGACCTTTATATCTACTCATTTATCCTAATTGTTTTTAGCTGTTTGAGGAGGAATCTCAGATGAGAAAAGCAACCCAATATGTATCAGAGATCCTATCTGCTACAACTTTTGTTCTTATTTAAAGCAGACCCTGCATCATTTTGTGCACTGGTTGCACAGTACCAAAGGCACGAATTTGTCATGGGAGTCTTTTAATAAAATCGTAGGCCCAAGACAAAGGTCTGGACACAGTGACTGTGATCTGGGGGTGGGGTTGCTTAGACGCTTCTTGCCCAAATGTGTTTCCTGATGTTCTTCAGCTGGGGCAGCTTTTGATGTGGTACTTCCTTGTGGGAGAGTGGGGAGCACCATTGCAGGGTGGTGGCCAAGCTGGCTCCATCAGCTTTGCTTGAGTCCAAGATAGGAGAAATCTACTGCCAGAGTGTTATAACAGGAAATCTGGCTCTCAACATCCATAAAACTCTCTCTCCAAGTGGATTTTCCCAGATTAAATGAGAATATTGATTTTTCTCAGTATCCCTTGTTTGGAATTGGAGTTGGGCAGGCTTCACTTCTTCCGGGGGATGTATTAAATCTATAATAGTCATGTTTTTCTCCCTCCTCCTATCAAAGCCCAGTCTCTTGGAAGGGAGCGGGAGGCTTATGACATATACAAAGTGTTTGCTGATGGTTAATAGAAAAAAAACCTGGTGTGTCCAAGAAACATGCCCCAAACTTTCAACTCATAGAGAGCTCAGCTTCAAACAGTAGCTCCAACTACTGCGAAACGGTTGTGGAGTAAAATAGCAAAGTGATATGCAAAAGCTCACACTAAGTATATCACTTTGCTTCAGAATTCCTGCATTTACTGCTAATGCAAGAAATAGCCTTTGAACTCTAATCTGGTGTCTCCAGAGTAGTTTATAACCAAAGGCACTTCTTTCATCGTAACAGGGTGACAGTGATCCAGGCTTGCAGAACATTTGGTTCAGTCCCAAAGCAAGATAATAAACAGGATAATGCTGTAGGCTTTGCATTTCTGAGCATACCAGACTTTTACAGAGACATTTCAGGGATCCTGCCTCACAACTTCCATGTGACATAAAGAAGTATTAGTGTCATTGTCTTGCATGAAGAAATATGAATATCATTGTTTTGTGTACAAGGAAAAAGGAAACATGGCATTTTTGTGACTCACCCTCATTTTGTGCATTAAGTCACTGCCAGAACTATGACTTCAGTTTTTTTGAAAAGAGAGCAAGACCAGAGAGCAAAGTGTATGTTTCTACATTGCTGCAAAGCACTCACCTGTAGGGAATATTCTACCTGTTTAGACTATAGAGTTAACCAGTGGATATTGTCACGAGGGTGGTAATGAAGATCCTGGTCTTAAACACCTAGGATTTAAGAGAGCTGGATATTTCTAATTCTTAGTTGGGTTTGTCTTGAAACATCGTAAAATACCATGACACAACTCAGTTTTTCTTTTTATAACAAGTATATTACCATCTTCACTTGCAAACCATTAGTTTGCCTTCGTTCAGGCAGCAGACGTCTCACTTTGCTCTTGGCAAGGGCTGGAATGTCCCCTGGAGCCCTGGGCCGGTGGTGACCAGACTCTGCCACTGCCAACCAACCTCTGCAGAGCTCCCAAGAAGATGCTCAGCTGCACCCCAGCGTGACCCTGTGCTGGAGACTAAGTAGCAATCCACTTGGGAGAAAAATACTGAGATTTTAAAGAATCATATGAGACACCTCAGATTAGTTTCATACAACACCACAAATGTTTTTCTGGTCTTTTTAATGGGGCACATCCTTTCTGCTTTTATTAAAAAGATGTTGCAATCTCACGGTTTAGTTGAGTAAGACACAGTTCCTCCATAATAGCATTAATTTTTTATTTAGCTTTTATGTGTCCTCAACTTGATTATGAAGACAATAATGTAATTTGAAAAACCTTCCTTTTTCTTTCAGCTTCAGCAGTGCTACTAAATGTGGGTGTAGATAAATGACCACAGGAAAACTTCACAAAATTAGTGTTTACACATAATCTGGCAATGAACTATAATTTGATTGGTAAAAAAAATCATTATATGTACCTCTGCCCCTTTTCTGCTGGATAATGAAAATTTATATCTATGTTTCAGACATCTGGGGAGGATGTGACAGCTTTGGGGCTGAATGAAAGATTATGCCACAGTGACCCCTGTCAGCATTTCCTCACGGACTGGTTACCCAAAACCCAGTGGCAGCTAGACTGCTTTTTTATTATATCATTCTTTCTTCTCTCTTTCTTCTCTCTTTCTTCTCTCTTTCTTCTCTCTTTCTTCTCTCTTTCTTCTCTCTTTCTTCTCTCTTTCTTCTCTCTTTCTTCTCTCTTTCTTCTCTCTTTCTTCTCTCTTTCTTCTCTCTTTCTTCTCTCTTTCTTCTCTCTTTCTTCTCTCTTTCTTCTCTCTTTCTTCTCTCTTTCTTCTCTCTTTCTTCTCTCTTTCTTCTCTCTTTCTTCTCTCTTTCTTCTCTCTTTCTTCTCTCTTTCTTCTCTCTTTCTTCTCTCTTTCTTCTCTCTTTCTTCTCTCTCCTGATCTTGTTCTCTTTTTCTTTCCTCTTTTATTCACTTGTTCTCGTTTTCCTTTTTTGTTTCTCTTGTTCTCCTTTTTCTCTCCTTCTCTTCTTCTTCTCTTTCGTTTGCCAGAGCAGACTTTCATGTTATTTTGGAAGGTTAATGACACTCTAAATCTAATAGGCCATTTTAGTGCCATCATGTGGGTATTAAAAGTCATGTGAGTGGTCAGGATCCCATATGGAGTGTTTTGGGGTTGTCTCACACAGGAATGGCAAGGCTTCTATATGGCTATAAGATCTGGATATGTTTCCAATTACTTTCTAGGACAGAGCTGCTTTGAAATTAATTTAAAATCTTTGCTTATAGTTGTGTTTGCCACCTCTCTGAGATTTTCTGTAGTAAATGCTTGTGTATCAAATTCACCTTTGATTCTCTCCAAAGATAATCTGTGCTGTTTAATTTATTTATGCCTTAGGACTATGAACAAATGTATCTTTGTGCTTGAGGCACAGAAATGGGTTAGAGAAGGAGAATTTTTCCAAAGTTGGTGTATTCCCCTGTCTGTCCCACTGCAGAGGTTTTTCCATGCTCCTTGTGCTCTGTTTTTCGCCCCTAGACCAGCATATGTCCCACGTACTTCTACAGTAACACCCCTTAAAAGCCTTGATGTTTGTAAGTTGCACTGGGAGAGGCATTTAAGATCTTCTGGAATACACATGGGTTTTGGAGGCAAGAAGAAAATGAAACAAATAGGTGGGTAACAAGTAGAGAAGTGGTATCTAGAGGGTACTGAGAGAAGAACATCCCATGGAAAGAGAGGAGGTCTGAAGATCCTGTTGAGAACCACCATGAGTCCTGGATTTGGTGCAGATAAACGCGGACTTTGGTTCACCCTTGTGTACGTGGTTCAGTTGCATAAAATACATCCAGATGTTTTCAGGAACTGAGAGTTTTTAATGAAGGATTTGGGTGCCAAGGCTCACCTTCATAAATTGCATTTCCCTCCTGCCAATGACAAGATATTGAGGCCATAGAAATTTAAAATGTATTATGTTCATTTGATTGATGTGGGCCTGTTCCAAAGTCTAGGTTTTTCTTCCCAAATATCCCTTTTTTTAAATCACTTTGTCTGCCACAAAAGATTTTCACTGAGCCCCACCAAAATTTGTTTACTTTGGGAGGAGAATCTCTTAAAGCATAAGGATGATATAGAGTTCAAAAATGTGAATGATGTCGTAACAGAGATAACTCCCTTGTGTGTCGTACATTTGGACATTTTGAAGAACAGTGACTATATCATTTCCCATGGACACAGCTCCAGGAAATGAATAATGCTCAGGAATAGTCAGAGATGAGCCTGCAAAGATTCATCCACCTCCTTTGCTTCTCCTCCTCCTGCTCCACTTTGCATTTGTACTTCTGAAATATACTTTTCTATGGGAAAAAAAAATCTGAGGAGTTTGGAGCCTGGAGAATGAGATGGTTTCTGAGCTCCTCTGAGCCTTCCCACTCTTACTTCACTTTCTGTTGTTTCCTATCTATAACATGTGGGTGAGCACACAACTGATGTAGCACAGGTCCACAGCTCAAACAGTCCTGACTTTTTGGGTTCTACATCACCTTCCCCCAAAAGACATGCAAATTTGGGTGGTTATTTAGCAAACACAATGCTTGAAAGAGAGAAATTGTTTTCAAAATGCCAAAGCTTCTCTTGGTCATTTGCAGCCTTCTGTGTCCTTGAAGGGAGACAAGCCCAGGCTTGTTCCACCAGCATGTGCTGGGGCTGCTGGTGAGTTCATCCATTAAGGAAGTCAGAATAAGTGTCCTGCTGCTCATGCAGCTTAAAGTGCCTCTTGTAAGGATAGCTTTCCTTTCAGCCAACATCAATGAATGGCAAAGGTCTTTGTCCCATGGTTATCAGGTCTCTAGTGGAGCACCTCATGGCTCCCAGGGGACCACGCAGGCAGGTTTCCTTTCCAGAAAAAAAAACAAAGAGCAGAGACACGGGATATGTCCTGTGTCTTCCCTGATATACTGCAGGATCACCCACATTAGACACAGGCAAATAGCTGAACACACTCTGAAATAAGAGACCTGATGGTCTTTCAGTTGTTGCGGAATAAGGAGCAATGCTCCTTTCTCTGGCATCCTCTGGGGTGGATCTGGTTCAGCAGTACTGTAGTGATCTCATCCCTTCGTCTCTTCTGTCTGCTGTTCCGGCAGTTCCTGTGCAGCTCTTAGCATCTACTTTTCATGTTTGCTCCTCATCACCTGCCTGGGGGCAGCTGTCTCTGCCTCCAGAAGGTCCAAGAGTTGCAGGATGTGCTCTGGAAATGAACATCCCAGGGAGAAGTCCAGGTCATTGTGCTCTTTTACCATGATCCTACCCCCTACCTGCCTTGGTCCTGTCCACACCTGGCCCTAAAGAGTCATATTGCTGGGGTGGATCTGCACTGCAAATGCTGCCAATACTCCAGCCCATCAGTTTTCTGCGGTGTGTAATGCTTAAATCTTGATCTGTGAGTGAGGTCCCAGCCTTATTGAAATAAATCAGAGTTTTGATAGTATTTATGCTAGAAATCCTTGAAATGTTTTTTTTTTTTCTATCTCGTATACAATGTCTGTAGTTCTCCAGTAGCAAGAGCAATTGTATCTTTTCATTTAGGTGTTCCTGAAATCTTTTTAGTGCACAAAAGTTTTCAGGGAAAACTCCTCAAAGTCCACAACTGTGACCCCTCAAAAACAGCAGTATCTGTCATAAAACTGGTGTATTCAAATGTTCATTTGTCGTTTCATTTTAAGCTTTTATTTCTGCAACCTCTTTCGGAATGAATATCCTTAAGTTTCACATTCACAGCCCGTGGCACCAAATTTCATCTTAGAGTGACTTAAAATATTCACACTATCAGGTCTATAAGCATTGCATCCACATTTTTTGTGGAAAAAAAAAAAAAATCCAAGTTATAAACCATAGAAAAATAGGGTTTGTAATGAAAATGCTGACAGCACCTTAACTGTCACTGGGCACTGCTATAAACAAGCATTATGTTTATGTGCATGAGAGCAGATCTGTGCAGTGCTGGGCTTTACCGACATTGGGGACCAGCAGCACATGCTTATACAACTTATTTACTAGTTTTTCATTAAAAGACCCTGGATTGCATTTCTGCATTGCAATATGTTGCTAATTACCTAGTGCTCCAGTGATATGGAAACTGGCTCACTGTATGCAAGTTAGAGTTTGGAAAGCCATGGATGTGATTTTAATCGCCCTCTTAAAGTACAGAACAATTAGTTGTTCTGTAAGCAGTGATCTATTCCCCGTTTTCATTTCTAAATCGGCTCTGGCGATACGTTTTGCACCAGGAACCTGGCATATTAGGCAGTACTTAATGTTTTAACAGTGCCTATAAATTTATATTTGTCATTTTAAACCATTCCCATAGCTGATTTTATGATTGGAAAAAGAGTTTCTGCTTCTCCACTAAGCATTTGAGCCTAAGATATCCTGGTGTGCTCTGAAGACACTTGAAATCAACCCCTGCCAAGGTCAGGTCCATAAACACCCCTTGGCTCCCGGGAAAATCTGCCCATTCGCCAACAGGCTTCCCCCTCCTGTGGTGGTCGGCAAAAGACGGGGCTGATGCTGGGCTGAGAGGTAATGTGAGGTTCTCCTGGTCCTCCAGCTGTTTCCACAGCTGGGGCTCTGCAGGGTGTTTCCAGTGTAGCCAGTACCAGCTCCAGAATGCATATTTTGGGGCAAACATCTCCTGCTGGGAAAGCTGGGTGTTGTGTTTGCATATGAGCCTGGCCTGGAAAGCAAAACCATTTACAAACAGGTCATTGTCATCCGGCATTGTCGGAACTGGCAGGAGGAGGAGAAATTTTAAGGAATTAAACAACCACGCAGAGGGAAAGTTCATGTTAAACAACACAAAGTGCACGGGGCAGCTGAGTAATTCTGTATTTACATGTACATTGCAGCAAATGCCTCGTAATAACTTCTTTTTTTTTTTTAGCTCTTTAGGTTTTGTGTTATGAGAAAGTATCAAACATAAATCACATGGAGCTACTTCTGGCCTTAAGCCTTCAGGATGCATTTGTTTGAAATCAAGAGCCAAATTCCCTGGATCGGAGTAAACTGTTAGGTGCCAACTGGGGCGAAATGCCAGCCTTTGAACTCCTGCACATTAGGGCTGATGTGATCCATATGCAAGACTTGCGTCGTTCTCCAAAGTGGTTTATTTTAATTGATTTAGCAAATTAACAATATTAGGCCTTCTGTAGGATAGAAAGCATATTACTCACCTTGCCCTTATATTACCTTGAAAGTAAATCTATTGTTCTTTTGTAATGAAATGGTATCACAAGGAAAAAAAAAAGGTAGCAGTAGCAGGTAAAAGGAATCACATTCAGCTGTCAAGCATGTTTAATGAGGAATTTTAATTATGAGCCTGGAAATCAATGAGCATAACTTTAGCAATGAAGTCTTAAAGGGAAACTAAATTGTGTTCTATTTTGCAAAGTTCACTGAAGCAGTTTGAGCAGCTGCCAAACATCATTGTTCTGAGAAAAGGAACTTGAGGAAATTGCAAGTCACACTGTAGCATTTATTGTAAGAATATTTAACAACAAAAAAAAAGGAGGATTTCCATGGATTCATGTTTAATGGGTTCTTCCTAACTGATTCATCTCTGCCTTAGTATTCGTAACAACTTTAGGTTTCACGTACCGTATGAAATCTGCTCTTAGGAGGCTGCGGATGAAAGGTGATTGGTTGCACTGAAAATTGATAGTTGATGATTCATCGGGGATAAACATTATCTTATTTGTTCCTTATTCTTTGAGAAGATGGGCTGTGAGGAAGAGCATGATGTAAATATTCAATGCAGTAAGAACCTTCAAAACCAGAGCCAACATAACAAAAGCATCTTTGGGGCTCTGTAACCTGTGGCTGTGTTGCTTGAGCACAAACTGTAACGGTGTCTTTGGGATGTTACTATAAAGTCACAGCAGTGTTTCCAGTGTCATTGAAACTTTTGTATGTTTGTAACTGTACTGTAATATTTTGTTTAAACTATAGGACACTATGTAAGGCTAAATCGAGTGGCTGCTGGAAAATGGTCCCCACCTTACTCAGCAGCATCTGTGAGGCTGGGCTCAGGTGTTTCAGCACAAAATCAAGCTCAACCTTCTCTTTAGCTCTTACTGGAGAAACTATAGGGCAGACTTAAGCTGAAATGATTTGCACTACCTACAGATGTGCCAACACAAGTGGTAGTTTTGGAAAGCCATGTTTCCATCTCCTTTTTAGGCATTTTTTGGTGCCTCATGAGAGGTGCAGTATCTCAGTGTTAAATGAGTCATTCTTTCCATTGCTGGTTGTTGCTGCTGTTGTTTGGGGCTGCTGCATTGTTCCCAGCTGTTGTTTAAATCCAGGCACATCTCTGACTCCCCCACTGTCCCTCAGAGCCCTACCACCACCCGGGCACCCTGATTTTCAGTGCCCATCCTTGGGGATCAAGAGTCTGAATTAGCATTTGGATATTGCAGCAATGGGTGTTTGAAAAACCCTTAATGCAGGTAGGAGAGAAGTGGTTTTGAAACCAATCTAGTTGCCATTCCATAGGAAACCCAAGTCATAGATCACAGTTATTGGTATTTTAAAAGTGGCAGTGCCTGTTAAAAGCTGGCTATTCCCTAGAATATAGAGGTATTGGGGGCTGCAGTGGAGACACATTGGCAGCGGAATGGAAGCTCCAAACTCACCTGCCAATGCTCTGCCTAGCTTAACTGCTATCAGTCGCTCACTTTAGTGAGTCTGAAATTCATGTAGCCCCAAAAGAAAGATAAATAAGAACAAGTCGGTTTTTACCCTCCAGACACAGGCCGAGGAAATTATTTCAAATAAAATATATCATCTCAAGCAGGGGCAGATGAAATAGTTTTCTACTGAAGTTGTTCTCCCAGTTGACAGAACAAATTACTGAATTTCATCTACTGGATATATTAAGTATCTTTTCTAAAATCATAATTACATACAACTCCTTAGCAAAGATACCTAATACTGTGTTTGCAGTAAGCTGTTTAGCAATGCCTGAAAATCTTTATGGTGAAAAATAAAGGTAGCTTGTGATCTCTCTGCTGTTAAATACTGTGAATCAGACCTTTAACAGATATATAATTGATTTAATAATGATTTTCATGGCCTCAGTAGAGCTATAGTTGTTGATACAGGATGAGGCTTTATCAGTGTAGCATAACCGCTTTGAGTTCAGTAGGAGCACAGCCAAAGCCACTGTTTGTTCTTTACTACCGTCCACTGAAACCTAGGCCAGCTCTATTAAATAAGAAATAATTTTAAAAGTCCTGGATCATTCCAATCTGGTTTAAATAATTTCAGAGAAAAAAAGCTCCTATATCTACCCTTCATCAACTCTACAGGTAGCAGCAACGCTGGGATTAAATAATAATGAAGATGACATATGAAACAGCATAAAGCGCTAAAATACTTCTGCAGAAATGAAAGACATTCCCCAAAATCAAGTATGTTATATAGACAATATTAGTGGTTTTGTGCACAGCTGAAAAGCTTTTAGGGTCATGTGTTTATAGCACACGTATTTGGCTTTCTGTGTCTCATGTGGGAACCACTCACCCTGACTGTCAGTATATTTTTGATAAAATTGAGGTAGAGATGAAGCAGTCTATATTCTATGAGAAATCTCACTCACTGTATCTATAAATTCTCTCTCTCATCTCCTGTGACTGTTGAATAAGCCTTCAGGTGTCGGGTGCTATTTCTCTTATGGTGCTCCAAGAGGCCACATGAGATTGAGCAGGGGCTGCAAAGCCCAGAAAATTTTACTATGGTCAAAAATAAAGAAAAACCTGCTTCCCTCTCCCTTGCCTTCACCCTTCAAAGGCAAGTGTGTTTTCTCATCACTGATGCATTTTATACTCCTGTATTTATAATGAATATAGAAATCCATGTTGCTTCAAAGCAAAGATTTTTCCTTTGAAAATGTTGAGATACACTGTTTTCAAGAATATGCTGCTTTTTTGTTTGTTTTGTTTTGTTTTTCTTGTTATATTGGGTAGGCAAATTGTTGATGTGTACATATCATATATCCAAGCAAGACCCAGCTGTCTACATGTGGAGTAGCTGGGGACCAAGTGAGGAAATGAAAAGTGACCTTGTGATAGAGATGTAACAGTGGAAATGTATTTTAAGAGTATTTTTAATTGCTTGAAAGGGTACTTGTGGCTACAAAATCACTTGCTGAGTGATGTATAAGCCTGTAAGAAGCTCATTTTAACATCAGCTGTCAGACCTGTTACTACATTTTGGCTGATCCTTCCATTCTTCTGTAATTGGCAGCCGGGACTACTGTCAAAATAAGGTGGTTGTTTTGTGTTCACGTAATCAAATACTAAGTTATTGGGTTAATGACTGATTAGTCTAAGGATTTTGCAACTTTTCTATCTTTTCACAGTATTTCTGAACCTCCTTGTTACTTGTTCTCCTGTAGAAACAGGTATTTGCTGTGTATAGACTTAAATTTTCCGGTGTGCTCACTTGTTGATGAGTCACTTCTGTGTCTATTCTGCCCTTCTTGGCAATTTTGCTGAAAATCACAAAATTCATTCCAGCCCATGCCATCAACTGAAATCCTCATCAATTTTTCAATGAATTTCTAATGCTATCTGAGGGCTAATATATGAGATGATCCCAGTGTTGTGTCAGAGGAAAACCTTTTGAGCAGGGGATGGATGTACAGTATGGCACGTTATATAAATCATTTTCAAATTAGTATTCTGTACATCTGGAGAAGAGTACATTTGTGTGCCTGCATAAATTGCCTGTGAACACATTTCAAACACCTACGCTTAATCTTAGCAATGAACATTTCAAAAAGTAAATTAATATCTTCAAGGAGAAGAAATACAGTATATTAAGCAGAAGCCCAGTGGAAACTGTATAGTTAAGAATCTGTCAGCCTTTCCATTATAAACCCTGTTTTTTGAGGGGTTTATAACTCAGTTATAAAATTTCACACTAGGCTAAAGGTTGGCATGTATCGTCTCAGTTTGGCAGGGTGACATTTTATTAGCTCTGAAGGAGTTTTGGATCCCACGTCAATGGGATATTATTTTAAACCACAGAAATGAAGTTTAAATAACTTGGGGTATGACTTTAGCTGTAGAAAGGTGAGACGAGTGAGATTGAAGCCCCAAGCGATGCTGGTGACTCACGGAGGGTGACACCAGAGGTGCCACGGGGCTGAGGTCGGGATCAACGCTGAATTTCTTTGCTTTTGTCTGTTCTCCTTAATGTGACTTTAATTCACATCTTTATGGTTAAATGTATAACGTGCTGAGGGTTACAGGTCTAGTTGGCGGTTTATAAATTTGGTTAATTAACGTTGCAACAGTACTTTGAGAGTGTGTTTGTGGGTGGATAAGTGTGTATGCAGACAAGGGCACTCCTTGGAAGCAGAAACAGGATTAAAGTGTCTGCAGGAATTGTAAATTTATCGTGTAAATAGTTTTATGATTTGTTGTGTGTTTGGATTAATGCAATATATATCCATTTTAAACATTGATCTTTAAGCAAGTAATGTAATAAATCTGAATATTCCTTCAAATTACTGTTTACACTGGCCATGCTATAGATTAAAACAGACAGTCGCCTTTATAAATTTACTTGTAGGGTACATGGGTGCGTATAAATACTTCTGCTTCCTATTATACCAAACAATGATGATAAACTGTTGCAAGTTGCCTGGACAATTGTACACAGCCTGAGTCACAAGGAGAGATGGTGCTGGGCAGTGACTGATGTGCATATGGCACAGGGCGGGACGGAGGGGGCTATTGTTTAGACCAGGAAAAGTGTAAATAGGCACCTAGAATAAAAATTCTATAAGTGTATTGAAATGAAGACATAGTTCCTTCCCAGCTGTAACGCTTCTAAAAGGAGGAACAGTGTAAACTTGTCAAAACACGGAAACACGATCATTTGTTTTGTATCTACAGCAATGTTCAATGGTTTGCAGTAACGCATTCATGAAAAAGCATCTGGAGGTACCCCTTGGCACTGGGCTGCTTTTGGTTTTCCACATCCCTTCTAGGTTTATGATGGTGCCAGTTTTCATGGTCTGTATTATCAAACAGGTTTATTTTGACAATTGGGCAGCATCTCAGAGGTGAAACTGCACTATCGTTGTGACCCCTTAAAAATGCTTTTGCATCAAACACTGCAGCTTTTAAAACATGGGATTAAGACAGGCCAGAGTTCATAGACACGGAAACACACTTGAGGAGACAAATACATGAGCTTGGTTTTAATTTCAATCTTTAAAGAGAATTCCCTTGGCCATCAGAAGATGTCTGAAGAGCCGACTGGCTGCATCCTCACTGGCAGTTGGAGTGATCACAATAGAGGAGCAAGTGTCTTCCCAGGCAGGGTCCTTCCCTCCCCAATTCCCAGGCCAGCCATCCTGCAGCCACTTGCTCATTCTGCAGGTGTCCTCAGCCTCCAAACAGTGCACCAAAAAACCCCCAACCAACCAAACAAAAAACCCCAAAAAAACAAACCAAAGCAAAAAAACCCACAAAAACAAACCACAAAAAAACAACCCCCCAAAACCTCAAATAAAGACAAAACAAAAACCTTAAAATTGTTCCTTCTTCAGACACAGTGGGGAACTGCTTTTTGCCCTTTATAAGCAAAAAAAGGGAAGACGCTCTAAAGTGTTTGCATTTTTCCACAGTTCACAGCAATCATGCTTGAGTTGAGCTCTTACACCAAATCCATCCCCTGTATGAATGGAGGAGAAGAGCCGTCCCTGGCTGGTAGTTCCCAGGGAGGTGACACCCTCGTTGTACTGACAGGTTGCACTGACAAGAGCTGGCCAGACTCTGCTCTCATGTTAAAATAATCAAATCATGCAATTTTAAAGCTCACAATTGAGACCTACTGCTTCTTTCACCTTCTTTGTTATCCCGCCTCTTTCACATATATTTCTAAGAACAAGAAAAAAAACCAAAACAACAGTGATTATCATAAATTATAGGAAGCTGGCAACAGCAGTAATTAACAGGTAATTATCAATAAACAATTTAACCACAAAAACTTGGATCCCACCTACCACTTGTTGACAATAAACTCATGGAGGCTCCACAGGCCACTGGACAAACAGTCCACGGGGAGCACGGCCAGTGCTGTTAGTGCAAATAAACAACACTGTGCTGAGAGGCTAAACAAAAGCCCAGCACAGAGCGACCACAAGGAAGAGCGAAAGAAAAAGCTCCATCGGCAGAAAAAACAGCACAAAACCCAACAGCGGTTACAGTTTGAAGAGCCAGCCTCAAACCACTCGCAGTTTATTGCAGCCCCAAATAAGGATCCCATAAACAGCAGTCAAAGGGAGAGCATTTGGCGTCTTAAACAAAATATCTGTTTGAAAGTAGACAAAGAAAAGGCATTTTGTGGAAAATAAGGGGAGCTGGAAGGAGAGGAAACAC
Organism: Columba livia; assembly: GCF_036013475.1. Taxonomy (NCBI): domain Eukaryota; kingdom Metazoa; phylum Chordata; class Aves; order Columbiformes; family Columbidae; genus Columba; species Columba livia. Next base: position 4,474,600 of record NC_088610.1, on the reverse strand, counting down.
TGCTACACCAACTGGTTGACTACAGAACCCAGTTATGCCATGCCAAATTTGAAATCCCTGTTTTCATAACACTGAGGCAAAAGGAGATATGAGGGGCAATCACACATGTACCAAAAGGGTCCCCCAGATGTGCATGCAGGTGTGTTTGACCAAACATCCTCCCATCTTCATTCCTGGGAGTCAGCAGAGGTTTATCTGTGACTTCCAATGAGGCAAAGCAATCCCCTTCTTACATGCGCAGGGGTTTTACACTGCTGTACTTTCTAGCGATCTTCATCTTGCAGAGCTACATTGGGATTAAGGACAATTTTCTGTTAAAGGGAGTCAGATAAGGACAGCAGAATGAAGCAAGAATATGCAGAACACAGAATTAGTTTCTTTTGTGAGTGAATATAACATTGCAAACTGAAGTAATGAAATTAAAGCGCTTGGATATTGAAGCTTTATTAATTAATATCAGAATCTTTTGTAAAATGAGCTACTTACAAGCAAACTTTTATGTTAAACAGTTACTATAACTCTATCTTTAGATTTGCACTTAATAAGCCATGTGCTGGTATTCTCCTGGAATGCATATATTTAAAGAGAGTGATGATAGCTTAATCTGAAGCTCTTGTTGCCTGTCACTCCAAGGAAGCTCCCAGCATGTTTGTTGTGACTAACGCATGTCATCTGTGCCGTCAAGCTTCCTATATCAGCCCTACCTCACCTACCCCAAAGACCTGCTTCATAGGCATTTCTGAGACTGTATTAGATCCTGAGATGTGTCTGTTCATTTTTCCTTTAAAATGTCCATAGCCTGCTGTTTTTCCTGAGGTTCTTTAGTTGTTGCTGCATTTTTTGAGATTTTCTTAGATTTTCTTAATTCCATTTTTTTTTGAGAATCCTAGATCTTCTAACAAACCCTCATGCTGTGTCCCTCAGTAACTTAAAAGTAATTAAGCAAAAAGTAACGATTTTCGACATCTATCATTTAATTTGAAATTACATATGGATTTAATGGAGGGGGAGGAAAATGGTGCTTTGAGAGATTAGTTCTTAAATTTTGATTTAAGAACTGAGTTATTAGCTGAAATAATATGAAGCGGGGCTGCTTTTTTGACCTTTCTAAAGTCTAGCCTAGTCAATTATTACAGCAGCACAGGGAACCAGAGAACAGCTTTGAATCAGTCAGACCCAAACTGATTTAAGTTTGCATGGGGTCGAATAAGACATTAGTTAAAAATAACTAATGTATTCTTTGACCTCCATAATGAGAAAGGACATTTACAGGTTTTTCACTATACATCTGATCCTGTTTATTTCATTTTGTGATTTAAAGATGGACTGAACATTCTCATAGAGGTCTAGATAATATAACTTGTTTTTTTTTTTCAGTATCCTGTATCTAAGTATTCTTTTAATTATGTATTTTGTCCATCAGTTTATACCATGGCTGTATTTTGAGGTGAGATTGAATAAGAAAGACAACCATAGTTCCCAATGCTGGAAGGAGCAGGATCACTAGGGCTTCCACCTCCCTGCAACATGCTTTAAGAGTAAAGCCCAGGTTAGCGCTGATAAACCTGCTTTATCCTTGTTTTCCAGACAGCATTAGGCTGGCACCATGGCTGGAAGACTCCTTACTCCTGAGACCTTAATTATCTTGTCCTTCTACTTTCCCTGAGCTTCTCTGTGTTGAGGTGAGGGGAGAAATCTAACCCACAACCCTGTGAGCTGCAGGATAGAAATTTCTGCAAAATGTTGGTTAAAGAGGAGAAAATAGAGCAGAAAATAGAGCAAGATGTGGAGAAAAATATGTGGGAAAATGAGAAGGAACCAGAAGGGAATCGAAGGGGAAAGGAGCATTGATGGCAAAGCAGAACCAACCCTTCAGAAAGCTTTATGTTGGTAGAAAAGCTCCTGGGTTTGGCTGTTTCTTCGGACTCCAGCTCTTCCTGTGGGCAAGACAAAAAAAAGAGATGATGTTCCCATTTTATGTCTAGATTTCTTTCATTTTTGGACCCAATTCATTGTCATCATGCTGCCAGCTGATGCTTCTCTGGTTTGGTCCTTTGGTGTGCAAAGGCTCGGTAGCCCTGCATTTATGCATCTGCCTTTTTCTGTTGTATAACCTGAGAAGCTGCCTTTATAACTAGTCTATTTGGTGCTATAAAGAAAACATTAGTATGTCAAGTTTCCAAAGATTTTAAAATAAGCCAGCTGGCTTCTCGGAGTGCACAGCTTGAAGTGGTCACTTCCATTTTTGACTGAGTGGTGCTGCCATCAGGAGGAGCGTTGATTAAATTGACCACAGTCCAAGGTTTGTAGAGAGCATAACACAAAGTGAATTCTCCCCAGAGTGAACAAAAGATTTCTGACACACGCCAGGACAGAGTACGATCTTTTTCCCCCTTGTGCTGCAGTGTTTACTTCAAAATACTATGTTTCCTTAATATGATCTACAGAGAGAAGCATTAGCTTTTACCATTAAATTTGCTCAACAATTTAGGTTGTATTTCATTGCCTGTACTCAGCTTCACACATAAATGTTTAGCAACATAGATAGCCCATGTTCTCCTAAGCTTTCCGTCATACAGTATTCGGGAATAAAGTTTGCTTATGTGAGTAAGGTTTTGCAAGGTTAACAAACATAAGGCTTTGTTTCACTACAGAAGTTGTTCCTGTGCTTGTTTCTGTTTAATCAAATTGTTTTAGTGTTGTTTTGTTTCCTTCAGTGAATCCTTTCTTAGGGATGTATCATGGTCAATAGGAGTGAACAAGAAGGAATTTATTATTTGCATGGTCTGTAGCTCCCATTGCCTCTGTGCAGCACCTAGAGCAGCATGGTCCTGATGCAGCAAGGTACATTTAAAATCCCTAAAGAATAAACCATGTTAAAAGAAAATACTTAAAAGATGTCCACAAGAAAGAAATATTATAATGATACACAAGGATAGGGGGAGCTCCGTGAGGTAAATGCACTTCTGTGTGTTTCAGGAACAGCCCCATAAATGGAGGACACCCATCAAAAGCAGGAGCCAACTGAGGATCCTCTATTTGGTGGCAAAATGTTAACATGATGGTCCCAGAGCTTCCTCCAGCTTCTCAGCAGAACAAAAATACTGAGGGAGAAAAGATAGTGGCATCTCAATCTAAAAAACATTTCTGTAGGCTTTCTACCTGCTTTGCACCTGAAATATTGCCTATTGCTTCTAATTGTCCACAAAATCCAATTAATCCATAGTGTTTCTTCTTCCTATTCCCTTTTTATAAGTTTGGGGGTTTTGGTTTCTTGTTGTTGTTTGTTTCCTTTCTGGTTACATTTGCAAGTCTTTCTTGAAGCCTGAAAACAACTGAGTGTTTTAGAAGCAAAACACCTTAGCACTTATTGCAGATCTAACAGTAATCTTTTATAATCAGAAATAGGTATAATTGTGTGTCTCTGGCAAAGGAGCTTAACTGTCAGAGGATTAAGCCACATCCTGATCAATGGAAGTGACTTCCTAAAAAACAAACAGGGAAAGATTTCCTGTAGTTAACAGCAATAAGAGAGAGGAACTTTAAAAACAACTCTCTATTTGATAACTACAGAAATCTAGCTAAGTCTTAGGGATTTAGCCAGGGAACATATTGGTTCCAGCAGACTATGGTAAAGTTAATTAAGGATGATTAATGGAGCATTTTCCTTCCAATGATATCTGTGACAGAACAAAGCTGTCTGAGGCTTGTCAAGCAGAATTTGAGTTGAATGAGTATTTATGTGATCAAATCTGAAGGGCTGCCTCTTGACAGAGCAAGGATTCATCAATCAATTGCGCCAGCTTGCAGTGGTGGGAAATTGGTCTATCAGCATAGCTCTGCTCCCAGCCCCCATTTTTTCATTCAATCATCCCTCAGGCTACAATGCATCTTTAGCTTTTACCTCTGACCACCTTAAGGGCTATCAGAGAAAAGTAAAAGCAAGAGCTAAAACATCTATTATAGTGGTTATTTCTCAGCTGTACTCATACAATTGATTTCTTTTAAGCAGAGGCTCAGGCACTGTAAAGCGATACAAGCCTGTTCAATGAATTAATTGGTTTTAATAGAAGTATAGCTTTGAGCCTGAAGAATATATAGCCTCCTCTTACTAGAAAGTCTCCTATTAGGGAAGCCACCTGCACAAAAGGCCCCAATCCTCTCTTAATCCCACTGCCCTCATCATAATCACTTCTTTTAAAAAGGCAAGTTCTTTAATTTAGGAGGAAGGGGCACCACGTATGCTCCCATTGCTGTGCGTTCAGTCGCGTGTCAGTTCCTGGGAGGGGAATATTGTCTGTGTGCACTTGGATATGGGTTGCCATCACAGTCCTTTGATCCTCAAGATGTAATTCATGCCAGGATTTGGGCAGAGAAATGATGCCATTGTGAATATATCGATATCTTTGTTTAATGAATGCCTCAGTTGCTTTTACTGCTGTAGGGATTAAATGGAACTAACCAAGAATTATGTAAAATGATGTGCATCTTGTGGAAAACTCAGAAAAAGACAAGTCTTAGTCCTTCTCTGAATAAAGATGGAGCAAGTATCTTTTTTTTTTTTTTTCATTTTGGGAGGCAGAGATTTAGTTCTCTTTTCTAACCCAGTATGTAAAGACTTTTTTATTTGACTGCTGAGTGCTCAAGCTTTGTTCTTTTGGGCCCTGGCTGAGCCAAATACACAAATGATATTTGAAACTGAAACACCAAAATAATAATTAAACAACTCTGTCTTTATCCATGTAAAATGTCATCCTTGGACATCTAGCCTACCTTAGCCATTTATTGTTCAACAATTTAAATTGATCATCGATTTAAAAAGAGAGGCACCTCTTGGGGGCAATTCACCCATTTTCCTATAAACACCTGGGTGAAGACGATGGGGGGTTGCATTCAAGCAGTCTAAACACTCTCTAAGGGGAGCTTGGACACGACACCTACCTTTGAAATGTGTAAAGCCCCCAGTAAAAATAAAATCTGTGAGAAGTGGATTGCTTTCTTTGGTGCAGTCATAAGCTCTGTTGCGTGTCTCCCTCACTGGATTTGTACACTAATCTTCCTTCTTAAGTTACTGGTAGAAACCAGGTTTCTAGGACTTTTGTGAATTGGAAAATTGAAGTTCTGCCTGGTAATATTTTTGAGGTTTGGTACCTACCTCAGCTAGGCCAGCTATAAATTACAGAGGATAAAGTCAAGGCTTCAGGTTTTCCCTTCACTTACATAGTTTTACACAAAGAAGCACAGAGGAGAAAGCAACAACACTATGTGTTTCCTGACCTAAGGAAGAATAGCTCAGTCACGGGCTGTCATTACTTTTTAATGTAGGTTTCCATACTGGATTATTCCCCTGAGAACAAATATATTCCCTGTGTATGCAAATTTTATATAAATCCAAAGAGGTCTGTAAATGCAAATAGGTCCTACAGATTTTGTTGGACTAATATGATTATTGTTGAGAGCATTTCTTTCCATCAGTAGAGAATACTATTTCGTATGTGCAAGCAAGCTTAGTAACCAAATGTCTAAATATTTAACCAATGTTATTTCAAAGAATTTCATTATTTATCTTCTTTATGATTTATATTATCACATTCTTTGTCTGTAGTTGTGGTTTATCATAAGCAACCCATCTGCTGTAACAGCCAAATTGGAACATTCATATAAGATGCGTTCCGATATCATAAACATGACAAAAGATAGATTACATTTAGTCTTTCTCCATGTTTAACCAGTTTAATTTGTTTCCTATGCAGAAGAGGCTCTAAATTTACTTAATATATGTTAGCACTTAGGAACATGGTTAGGAACATGACTAGGGTCTTAACCTATTCGTAAATAAATGGGAAGCTTCCTGTCTGAGTAAAAGAAAAAGAGAGAATTTATGTCAAACAATCAGGAATTTAATACATAGTGCTCTATTAGGATGTCCAGTTTGTGTACATACTCTTAAGGCATGATTACGAATAACTTCACTTCTTATAAACAATGTGACTGAAGAAATTACTCACAGATACAACAAAAAGGGAAAGAAAGGTAGGAAGTTTTAGCTGCAGCCAATAAAGGAATTACTTTCCCTGAAAAGGTTAAAAACTCACACATTTATTTTTGTTGCCATAATATTTGTCTTTGCAGGTTTAGCTTTCTTAAGAATCCCAAAGAAGATGCTGCGTCGGGAAAGATTTTAGTGACCTGGGTTCAAAGTCATATCATAGATCCAACATTTTCTCCGACAGCTTTGGTTTTAAAGTAACCCTAGTGCTGGACTAAATCTGTGAAGTGACTGTCCATATTTATATCACTCTAGAGAAAGCTTTTAGTGATTACAGGCTTGATCCGGCAAATTGTTGAATACCTTCAACTTCTGTCGGCTTCAGTGGAAGCCAAGGGTCCTCAGTGCATGGCCAAGAGTGCTCAGCAGCCTCAGGACCTGGCCCAATGTGGTTTTTCACGTTGAAAGGTCAAGTAGAGGGCTTTTCATTTCAAGCTAAAGAGTAATTCATTTTTCTCTCTTAAGGTAAAAATCACATGATTAGAGAGTGTGTGATTAACTGTTAAGGAAACAATGTCCATAATGATATATAAAGGTGTTTCTTTCAAAAGTTACGGTTGGATTTCTTCAGAGGTGTTAAATATATGGTGGTCCAATACTATGCAATTCATGAATACTAAAAATAAATATAAGCTTATTTCTGTGATGGTGATTTACTACTAAGCAATTTTGAGCAAATATATTCACATTATAGGATATGAATACAAATCAAACATAACTGAGTTGGCCTTTATGAGAATGAAGTGTCAGTACATTTGAAAATATGTGTAATGCCAAACTTTAATCATTTTACCAGCACGTTAATATTGCAATTGATTATTCTGTGCTCCTGAATGTTTAAGGTTTTGCTATTGATTTGTCTGCTACAAAGACTGCACACCTTCCAGAGCTATCTGGCACTTGGTCCTTCCCAGACTGGGATACTACTGGTCTGATTCAGTTTGATAAAAGAGCTTATCCTGTTGCAAAGCCCTTGTCTCTGAAGAGAATGCACGCAATAAGAGTATAGAGAAAGAGAAAAATAACGATGGAACTAACAAGTTACACATGTGCCTTCACCAGCATCAGATTGGCTTTCATTGCATCTCTTCTCTGCTCATGTCATTTTCTTGGAATGCAGTTCCCAAGGTGGAGACTTCATCTTCGTTTCTCCATGTGAAATATTTTATAATATACACTGTCAGCACCAGGAAAAATAATGAGTAAACACTCTGGGGTTCTTATTACAGTAGCATTATGCTTGCTCTGATAGGAAGGTGGCACCAGGCCCACTCTTATTAGCTGAGACCGTAGCCCTTGGATGGGAGAAAATGGTTAATGAATTATTTTTTTCAGTCTTTACTCAAAATGATTTGGGGGCTTCACCACTAGGACAGCAGAAGCCAGGAGACACTTACAATGGGTGGGACAGAGCACAGAGTAGGTTCTTGCTTTAAGACCTTACAGTCAAAGAGGACGTTAATAAATGTATATAAGAGAGGAGGAAACCACGACTTGTCATCTTGACAGCAGCTGTGGCATACCATGAGATTAATCCTTATGAATTCAAAGAGGAATTTAGAGGAGAGTTGGGAGGAGCCCGGTGAAATAGCTTTGGCTGTGTTTGCAGGGAGAGACTCCTCCATCTGGAGGGCAGGGTTGGAGAAAACACAGCATTTCAAGAGTTAGCTCTGCAGTCTGTTCTTGGGAGGGGAGTTGACGTTGTGTTTCTACATGGTGATGGCACACACCACGGGGGGGGATAAAGCACAGAGTGCCATGAGAGTGGAGGTGGAAGTTTTTTCTTGAGAAGATGCACAGAGGAGAGGCAATGGAGAGATTCGGAGATGTCACAGGGCAAAGCAGTGGCATAAGGAAAGAATGGCAATATTAATCTGTGATCTTGGGTAGTTCACCTTGCAGTCTGGCCAAAATAGAACTACTTAGATTTTTTTTTAAGTAGTGTCCAGCCAAAGAATGTCGTATTGGTCATTAAAATGATGATGTCATTGCTAAAACCAGTAGCTTCCTATAGGAACTTTTAAAAGATGGACAGATTGGATTAAAAAAAAAAAAAAAAAAAAAAGAGGAACTATTTTGGAAAGGGGGATTAAATTGTGACCACAAACCCCTGACCATATAGTGCTGTTTATCCCAGCCTTGCTCTGCTTTCCTCACTGATAACACAGTTTAACATACACCCGGGCATTGTTCTGACACTGAAAGATGAAGCGGCATTTTACAATGCCCTCAGCCCTCAGTACCCCTCAGCCACATTTTCCCTCACAATACAGACTGGCTCACTCTGGTCCCTTGATCACGTTTTTCGCCCTCTAAAACCAGTGTTTTTATTGGGTCTGGGGCAATGGAAATTCCACTTCAGCCTTTATTTAAGGTTTCTCTTCTCTTCCTATATTTACCTGGGAATCAAGGCAGTATAGATCCTTGCTCCAAGCCCATGGCTTGGTCTTTGACTTTTTTCTGCATATTTTTCCCAACTGCATTTCCATGCAGCAGCTGTTTGTGTTTAAAAACCACCTGCACAAGTAGTTCTGTTTTCAGTGAAAGAAAATGTCACTTGTAAAAGGAAAAAGCCCTAAGGTGTTGGAGTTTGCTGGGAGTTTTAATTTGATGTGTATTTTTTCCTACTGATTGATGAATGTTCGAAGCGCAACTTTAGCCCTTGATAACTAGTGAAACTGGGTGGTACTAATGGTCACCATCTGGCATGGTGATGTGTAGTTAAACTGACCCCTGTGAAGAAAGAGTTTGGGTTTTGACCCAGCAAGAAAATACCGGATCCCCTATTTTTGTCAGGAGAGAAACAAAGAAGCAGCATCTCCATAGAGACTGAAGCTACAGGCAAAATGTTGAGCTCTCGCTTGGTTGAGCAAGCTGAGAAACTCACCCTCATTTAAAGCCCATGGGAATTTGGGGGACTTTTCGTGAAGGGCTCCTGAAGTTTAATGGGGAGCGATAACATTATTTCCCAGCCATCGCTAATCTTGAGGAGCTGAGGTTTGTATTACACTTGTCTATTGTGGTGGGGTGTTTGTGAAGCTGTTGAGTGCATCCAGGAGTGGCCCTGAGCTTGTCCCAGCTCTGGGGAAGCCCTGTTTGCCCTCTCTGTGTGCCCTTCTCAGCCTTTCTCCGGCCACTCCTGACGCCCTGCCACCTCCTTCTCTTCTTTCACTCTCCCCCGTATGATATTATTTTAGTTTAAGTTTTTTCCAAGTGATATTAATTCTTTCCTTTTCAAAGAACCAGCTGGACTAAGTGCCCAAATACCCTCCACTCTCCCAAAAAGTGCCTGTGTGGTTGGTGCTGCCTCTGCTTGGTAACATTGGATGCTTACAGGACAAGTAACCACATCAGGTCAACATTAAATGGCAGCAAATTCTGGCTTTCAGCCCCTGTTGATGCCATTAGATGATGATTTCTTGCTGCAAATCTGGCAGCGTATTTGCCTGGACCAGCACTACAGTAGAAGGTCATTTGTATGTCAGATGATGGACCAATGGCTGTGAGAGTAGTAGCAAGCTAAGAAATATATTGTACCAAAGTTTGAAGAGTTTTACACCATTATTTATAGAGATATATGTTTTTAAATATCTTTTCAAATGTATTTAGGACTTAATGAGTATATTTGCTCATTCTGCCATCAATCTGATCGAAATGGTTCGAAGAAATTGTCAGTAGCTCACAATTCACATCACAGAAGCCAGGCTGTCTGCATGTCCTAGCAAGATGATTTCTGAAGCGCAGTGAACATTTTCAGTTTTGGTCCTCTTTGCAGACTGGTTCTCTGCCTCCACCACCTCCCAGGCTTTCCCTCTCTTTATCTGCAGCTTTGCTGTCTGTGCGTAGCGGTGACTGTATCCTCCAGCTGGCGATTGGGTGGGATAGTTGATCTCCTGCCTTCTCCGTGCCAGCTAGACTCAGTTGCAGTAAACTGGAAATCAGAGAGGTCTTGGCATACCACGGCTTGTAAAGGCCTTGTTAATGACTTGTACAAAAATTTTTCCAAATGGAAAATGTACTGTGCCTTCAGTTTAAGTATCTTTGATAGGAAAGGGAGGTAAATATGTGCCTTTCTACCTCTGCGGGTATATTGTAAATACCAGACAATGGAAAACCAGTAAAGAAAAAGAAGAAAGTGTCTGAAAGCAAAGAAAGCACTTGGGAAGTTATACTTACTTGCTTTTTGGCTTGTATATCAACTAAACTCAGCAGGCTCTTCAGCCACAACTGGTTTTGGCATAAAGGCAGCTGCTGGGTGTTTGTGAAACCACTTGATGTGGTGCACTGGTGGAAGCTGCTATCACCATACAAACCCCACTGTAATCACCAGGGACTGGCAGCCACTGGTGGCATTTTAGGAGAGCTGTCTAAGCATAAAAGCATAACCTTCTCTTCATACTTAGTGCACCTTCTCAGGCTTTAGAAACTGGTGAAGAGTTTGGTGGAAAACATTCTGCTGGTGTTCTGGTCATTGCGACAGGCTGGAAAACTCCCCAAACCGTTTAGGCAGGAGGGAGGCAGGAGTGTCTGGAGTAGGTGAGAGAGAAGGGAATCCATCACAGAAGATGAGTTACTCTTTCAGCAGATGCTTGATCTGATTAGGAAACAATGCCAAGTCTATGTCCATTGGGAGACTTGGCTTCTTCTCTTGTTCACCTGCAAAGGTTTTGTACCAGACTAAGGAAGGTTTGGAGACACAAGGGGCCAAACTCATGTAATGGTGTTCAGAGCCAGGCAAGTAAGCGGTGGGCTGGGAAGCTGTCTGATGAGGCCAGATGAGATGGGCATGTGGATGGGTCCATAAGGGAAGGTGCTGCCGTATTACATTTCTGCTCCACGAGTGCAGTTCACCCTTGCATGAGCACTTACACCAATGTGCGAGAAGCCGATTCAAGCAGAGGAACTTTCAAAAAACAAACCTTAAAAAAGTCGGTAGTTTCCTGTCAAATTGGCTTCCTGAGCTGGCTTCCCAGGGCTCGAGATAAGCAGCAAGCTGGCCCCATGGAGAGGCCAGGAGCGGGTGGCAAGAGCAGAGGCTGGCAGCTGGCCAGTGCCATGGGGCTGGGGTCGGGATGCCGTGGCCAAGTGGGAAATTATCCCACACACCTCCTGCCCTGATCTCCCAAAGAGCCTGAGCTGGTCCCAGGTCATCCCCAGAGGGTGGGGAGTCTGCAGGTAAGAAAGAAATGCACTGCAGGCAGAGAAACCCTCTCTCACCTGGGAGGATAAGACTTTTATACAGTCCATGCAGTAGCCTGGAGAATAATAAAATATTAAAACAAACAAGTCTCAATCCTGAGATCTGGTGGCAAAGCAACTGGGGGATCCCAGGAGAGGTGCTTCAGCTGTGGCCACTGTCCTAAGGGGAGGTGGCATCAGTCTCCAGGACTGACAAGGACACTGTAGTCATATTTATATAAAAACAGACAGCTGTAAAACCAGAGCTAAATGTTTGCAGGGTAAAGAAGTGACTTCACTGGGAAGGCTTCCTTAATAAAGCAGAAAGAATAGTGAGCAAATCCATCATTGCTCCTTACTCACCCTTTGTGTAGGTTATCTTTCCATCAGTATTCGACTAATCTCCGAGTATCAGAGCTTTGTTTGTGTAGATGTCGGTGCTTAAATAGGTCTGAGTGCAATTTCAAATGTTATATTCATTTATAAATGTCACCATTCACAATCACATAGAAGAGAGAATCAGCGCTGCAAAACCTGCATGACTAGAAGTTAAGTTGCAAGCAACTACAGCAATGTGGGCTAATATGCTAAAGGACAGTTATTTGCTGAACAAATCACCATGTAATGCTTAATAACAACAGCTGACAGTATGGCTGCATATCTTTCATGAAAGCAGTGGGGAAAGTGCTGCAGACAACCTTTTCATTGCTATTTTGGAGCATAAATTCAGGATGTGGCTGCTTGCAAAATTTCTGTTGTCATCTGCTCATGCAGAACTTATCTGCAACACCTCCACAGGCAGGTGCTCTAAGTGTATATAGAAATTCATCTTCCTAGTGGCCACTGGTGCCACAACAAATGTCATTCCAAACAAACTCTCTGCTACAGGCTGTGTTGGAAATCATCATTTAACACATCATTTAGGGTACATCAGAGCGAATCTCACACAACCTGACCATAATAATTCCCTACTGAAATTACCTCTATATTTAGCATTTTGACAGTGAGAATAGAACCTAAGTCCTTTAAACATGTGAGTGCTTTGGTTTGGTGCTTAGCATTGGGAAATGAGGGTTTATAGTACAATGCCTGATTGTTATTTTTCACCTGAATTTCACAAAGTAAATCACAGTATATCTACTGATACTGTTACTGCTGTATATGAACAAAAATTACATGGACAACCTGTTCATTTGGTCACATATTAAAACTCAGCTTGCTGGGCCCAAGAGGGCTGCTCAGAAATAATACTCTCTGCTGTCCCAACCTATGCAGGAAAAATCCAGAAGACAGGATCTCAAACCATTTGCTGACATTTCCCTGTGGTCAGTGTAGATGCATATACTCACTTTTTATTAACACAACTGAATTCAATGGGTCCTTTCAGCTGATTTCATTCATGCATTATAAGTCCAAGGTAGCCGTTCAGGCATTGCATGCAGAGTTGGTGCTCTGTGGTGTATTTCTGGAAGGGGTCCATGTCCTACCAGGAAAGCGGAGAGATGCTTATGACAGACAGCCCTCCTACCCTTCATTTTGACTCACTGCAAATTACGATTTTAAGTAGTATTTTTGATCAGGTCAGATGAGCTGGGACTGTCCTTTGTTTCCAGTCCACCCGTTCAAGGTGTCTGTTTTCTGTCCTGTCTTGCTCTCACCAGCCCCACACAGCACTGTACTGTAAAATGACAGAGCAATAACTCTTTGTAGCACCCACTATCCACCTAGCCTACATTTTCACTCTTACTTTGGGGTCAATGTTGCTTTAGATATGAATCAGTGCTTTTGGTTCAGTGTGTTCCTGTTCCAGCTCTTTTGAAAGGGTGTGAACAGTTACATATTTATTCAGACTTGAGCCTTATAAAGTACATGACTGTGGTGACAAACTCTTCTGGTTTGTTTGTTTTATGGTGCTATTAAATAGGGTGACACTGGCTAACACCAGCTGATGAGTTCAACTGTAAAATTATGATAACGTGAGAGAAGAAACATCAGAAGAGATAGCAAAATTCAGGATGCTGAGCTGGGAGAGCTGCCACTGTCCTTCAGCCTATGCTCTTCTGTGGCATATAAAAAACCCCACCTTGCCCTGTAATTTTCCCATTATAAGCAATAGGAGTTCTGTGCAAATACCTGTTTTATAACATGTTTACCACAAAGCAGTGTGGGCTGTACACCAGGTAATGTTCTTTCTCTGACTGCTAAACAAACACTTGAATTGTTGCCCTCTCTGTCTAAAGGCAATCAGGGCTTTTCTATTGTCCTCAATGGGGTCAGGATTTCATTGTGGGAATATTTTATGCCTCTGCTCTGCACTTTAAGCATTTGTTTCTGGTGACTTTACAGTGGATATCTCTGTATGTTCCTGGTTGTCTTCTTCAGTCAAACTCTGACATCTCCAATATGCTAGAGGTATCTCCTCTACTTAGTCTGGCATGTCCCAAGCTGTGCAAACAGCATCACCCACTTCCCACAGCACTTCTGGGGGTTCATCCTCTCATGGGGGTCAAGCCTCACCCCAGACATCTTTGGGATGTGGCTGTGAGGGTCCTGAATGGTGCTTTGGGTCAGGTGAACAAGGAGATATTGGTATCAGACCAGCTTTGCAGCCTCCTGGAGACTTTGCCCAGAAACAGCTAAATATATTTTTCCTTGTATATGACTTCATCACATCAGCAGTGAGATACCATCTTGCCCTTTGTGTTCGGGCCGGGTGACATTTTCTCTTTCCCAAGCGGCCGGTGGCCCAGCCCCGTCCCGCTGGCAGGGAGCAGCGGCACAGCCTCTGCCCAGATACCTCGATAAGGAGCTGGGGAACTCCAGGCTGGTTTTCTCTTTGGGTGCCCAAGCTGGTGGTGTTGGTGCAATGTTCCGGATTTGAGCTTGAAGGGGATTATTTTTTTGAGTACTGAGTGTACTGTTTATGGAATAGCACTTGGCTTTGCTTTTCTTCCCCGGGAGCATCGCGTAACAGGCATTTCTGTCAATATTCAATCTTGTTTATTTGACGCTATCAAATGTAAGCAAACATTTGGGTTTGTGTATGTGTGTGGATATATACCTGTGCTGTGCTTATACCTACACACGTATGCACAGGCTGATGCTATATTTAGTTCAGTATTTGTGAGCCAGGAGTGCCTGAGAAAAGAGACAGGAGAAAGGGCGAGACGCTGGATGTGAACACAACCTCCCCAGCCCCACATTTGGAAAGGGTTTGAGGTCACTTCCCAATGCACCTTGTATCACCAGCTGATTTGCAAAAAGGTTAATTTTTAACTTGAAAATAATATCACTTTGACTAACTACAAGGTTCTCACTTTGTTCTTAACCCTGGCTAAATCTGGGTTCTGTAGCAAGGTCAGGTCTAGAGACTGGATTTACACCTGCATAATCTGGGTCTTTTTTGGTGGCAGGTTGGGACTCCCATGTGCAACTTGCGTGTAAAGTTCTCCTCATGTGAAGGCCCCGTTGGTTGCTTAAATACTTGATTTTCACAGCAAATATCACAGAATTTAGTATATGGAGTTGATGCCTCATAACACTTAAATTTTGGAGGGTCAAATACCTACTGATTGTAACTCCAAGCTCCCCAAAGATTTGATATATCTTGGCACAGTATTTTTGTAGCTGTTCATAATGAAGGAAATTAAACAAAGTAGATAGTACCTGAAGCAGTGATATATCCCAGAAAATGAGGGGCACAAGATGCCCCAAATTATTATTATGAGGGGCACAAGATGCCTGTTAATTATTATTAAATGTTACATGAAAGGTGTGCACTGGCATTTGTACAGAGTCACTGTTAAAACCAAAGGGCATCGTTTTAGGATTGGACCAAGTTGTTTATATTGAGGGAAGTTTTAAGTAGAAGCTACCCATTTGTGGGATTTAAAGACTTTGGTTCACTTATTTACTTTGGATTTTTGTGTTCACTTTCATCTCCTTCTGTACTTCCTTGGACAAAATCCAAACAGGCAGAGTAACTACAGAAAAGCTGTTCTCACCAGAGGGAAATAATGTATTATGCTAATTCCAATTAAAGGAAATTTCTTAAACAGCAAATATAGCCTTCAAGAGAGAAATGAAAAGTGTGGAAATTAACATTCTTGCCAGATTTCCAGCTCAATTCTGCATACTCAGGGGGTTTGGGTCAGGCTCAGATAAGCATCCAAAATTCGGGGATGTTTATCCAAACCTTATTTCTGAACCTTCTAAGTTCACTCCTGACTAAACATAATGGAGTTAGTGGTAGCAGGATATGAATGTACAACATTTAGCTTAGAATTTGGCAGCTCCTCATCATTTCACAGCTAGGAGCCTTTGACCAAATATCAACTTTGCTAACCAAAACAAAATAAAATAATGCCTTGACTTGGTCTCCAGCCATACCACCTTGTGCTACAGCCCTGCAAGATCTTCCAAGCAGGGCTAGGCCAAGGTAGGCTTTGCCTTGGGGATCTCACAGGAAAACAGTGATGTTACTGGAAGAATCCCTTGTGATTAAGGAGGTGATGCGGTTGTGTGTTAGGAGGTGTTCTTTCAGAGGGCCGGTAGGTCATTAAAGATCTTATTTGAAAGGCTGGGATGTTAACTCCACGTTCATCTGAAACACTAACACAATAACCAACTGCATTACATGGCCAAGGAGTTCCCAGCTGGGGGTGGGACACCTCACCTGCTCCAGCCATGAAGGATGAGAGTTCCCTGTAGAGTTCAATGGTGTAAAGAGCTTTGAACATTTTTTCAATGAAATGAGTGGGAGACACCTGAGTGTCACGAATTAGCTCCTGAAAAGCATGCTTTTTTCTCTGTCACTGCTTTTGCCATCACAACCTTTGCTTTAAATATCAAGGAGGGGAGCTGCATCTTGCCACCTTCCTATAGGCACCTCCCAGCCTATTGTACATTTTATAATAATGTGGCAAGTCATAATATTAGCTAAGGAGATGCCACAGGTTTATCCTCCATGGATATCATACTTCAAAACACCACCAGGCAACCTTCTGGACATTTAATACTTTTTTCTCCATACATTTTATTTTAGTCAAGGGGTGTATCTGATTTTTATTCTGGCATTGAAATTCATGCCAGGAACACATCCATCCAAGAGCAAATTCTTCTCAAGTGAAAGAAAAAAACCACTGAAATGTTTAGCAAAGCTATACCAGAAACAAAGTTGACCACATGAATTTGGATTGCAGGTACATACCCTATCATTTAAAATCCCTTCAGATTTGCTCAGGCTTGCCTCTGAATTACAGATATTAAATCTGCAAGATTGTAATAGAAGACACCCCATTGAAACTTCTGTTTGAAAGAAAACAAAACAAAAAGTCTGTCAATTAAGACTAACAACAGACATCATAAAAATACATTAAGAAACGTTCAAAATGCATTTGAACGTAGTCCTTATGGCTACAGAAAATGCTTGGATTTTAAAAGCTCAGTGATTACTCATTCAAGGTATTTTGTGAAACGCATTTCATAAAACATTGCTGATGTACTTGCCATTTCTTTCACATCTTCCTGAAATCAGCAGAAATAATTTCTTGATTTCTCCCATGCCCTCCATTCATTGGTAGCATAGACGTACAACTGTGGAAGATTTTTACCGTAGCAATGTGACAATTGAAACGAAGCACCTGTTTCCATCTAATGTAGATTTGGCAAGGTGCTAGCTTCAATGCAGCTTATGCCACTCGGATGTCAATTTTTTGTTCATTAGGCAAATATATTAGCAAACTACACCATGCTCTAAAATTCTCATCGATCTCCCGTCACACTTATGGTTTTTCTCTTTTTTTGTAGTTGCCTTCTTCTTCCAAGGGAAATGAGCAACTCTTCATACATTGCTTTTTTCTCTTCCCAGCACAAATCAATGGGTAGCTCCTCTTTGAATTTGAAGTGGGTATTCAGGTTGGAAAGTGGATTTTGTGTATGTGTGTGCGCTATAGAATCGGTGCCCCTTAGCAGTTGCATCAGGAGTATTTTGTCATCCTGCAGGATGGAAGCTTATGGGGGGGTCACTGCTCCATACATTCAGTAATTATTGCTATCAAAGTCATTGAGAGGTCTGTAAGGATGTGAGCAAGGATGTTTAGCAGCAACAAAGAGAAAACCTGGATTGCCTGATGCTTGTAGAAATAGTTCTTGGGAGTCATAGTTGTAGCTGGTTTTGATTTTAGAAAAAGCAGAAACAGGAGAAAACTTGTTCCTAACAGTTGTGAAGACGTGATAGGTTTCTGTAATTTCAGGGAGAAAAATCAGGAAATCTTGTAACATATGATTGTTGATAACTGCAAGAGGAACAAATGCTTTACATCCCAAAACACGTTGTACCATCATTGTTTCAACAGCACCTATTTAGACATTAAAAAGAAGACATTTTTTATTATGATTTCTGCCTTGGCCTCTGCTCAGCAATGTAGAAAAATAAAGCAGGAGCGTTTGGTTGCTTATCCTTCTTTCTTGTTTCCTTTTACTCCGAGTTCTTGAAAGGTCATAAAATAGAGAAATAAAAAAGCCACTGAAGTGTAGTTTTGTTAACTTTATCTTCTGAACATTAAACATTGTTTCAAATTTCTTACGGTACATAAAATGTTTTGCCTTGCTGTATCACGTATACAGAACTTCAAAAAGTAAATGAGACAGCTCAGAAAACGTAATGGATGTGTAATAACAGCTCTTTAGATCTCTTGTTTTTAGCATAGCATCTTTTCATTCCTAAAGGTGCTTTTAACATGATATCTCAAGCCATTTATGAAGTCATTTATTTTTGCATGGTGATAGGTCTTATTTTGTAATTAGCCCATGCTTTCTACCTTGCTGTGTGACCCCCCCTGTGAAGTGTTGTTTAGTCTTCATCAGCCCTTTTTGTTTCCCTTCCAGAAGGCAGTCACCCTAATAACTTCCACTTCATGGACGCAGTACATTCTAACTCCCTTCAGCACCTTCTGCAAAAACATTTTGTAATTGTTGTATTGGAACAGAGTTTGGTTCTTTTTGCTGGGCATTTTCAACATAAAGAAGTTTTCCTGTTTGCCTTGAATTCATTCATCACATTGATTTCAGCTGATGGTTTTTAACCACTTTTGTTCCACATCCTGTTACCGCAGGCCACAGTGGTGCTGCGTAAGGGCTGTCAGCAGAAATGCAGCTTCCAGCAGCAGACACATGGGTAGAGACTGGGTTTGCCCCATCTACCTGGAGCTTTAGGCAGAACCGAACTGCTAAATCCTTATTTAGTCTATTTGGGGCATCCCTAGTGTGTCCAGACACAATTTATTCTGATGCAAACTGGTGTGAGCGAGCTCAGTGGGAACTGCAGCCTCGCTAACGCTCCCTAATCTGCTATCATTTGCATATATGCAACCCAGAGAAGTTAACAGGATTTCCCTGACATGCTTGCCAGCAGTAGTAATGGTTTCCTCCAATATGTCAAGCAGGTCGCTGTTAATCAGTCACCATCAGGTTTCTCGTGCCAGCTCCTCTGCTTCTTCTGCAGCTGCTTGCAGGAGCAGCTCCAGTGGGAAAGGTCTTCAGGTCCCAGCACAGGTGGCACAAGCTCCAGAGGTAGAAGAGAATAAATGTTAATATTTAGTAGAAAATTTTGTCTACTTCATATCCTCATAAGCCAGCACAGAGGGGAGTTTGAAGGCACGGATGGGTGCCTTGGCTGCAAAACCTCCTTGGAAAGCTGGGCGGTGGCTCTGAATCCAGTGTGGGCAGTGGGGTCGTGGCATCAGTGAAGGAGGTTTATGAACTTTATCTTCACATATTAATGACCCTGGGTATCCTGTGGCAGCTCTTTGCACACAGAATTCCTCAGCATGGGACCAAGCACATGCCCACCGAAATGTGTGTGCGGGGGCCAGAAGGGGAGGTTGTGGTGGGACCCTACACAAGTGGCCCTAAAGCGCAGGGAAGCTTGGAAGGAAAAGTACAGAGAACTGCTTGATAAATAAGATGGTGTGAAGCTGGATCGCGGCATAGAGATGAATCAAAATTATAAAATCAATAGGTATCGATCTGTATATATCACACAAATAACTGTGCCTGAAGAGGTGCCCAGATTTAACATGCTGATTATACGGCAGTCAGTGGAAATAATTTGAGATTTGAAGAGCTATTACATTTTAGTTGTCCAGTGCTGCAGTCGAGACTGATAATATCTTAATTGAAGTCTCTTTTAAATTTTTTTTCCTGCTTTAAGTTCTTGGTAACAAGTATATTTAATCAACAAACCAAAACCAGAGAACAGATTTTTGGCTTACATAATGCTCTTGAGCCATCCAAAGCTGGATCCAAACACTACAAATTCTTCTAAAAATATACACCTTTTATTTTCACTTCCCTTTGCTTTTACTACTGGCCTCACCCACACAAGCCAAGGTCACTGAACTTCAGATGTGTCGAATGGCCACTTGGCTACTGACAGGAGTTGCAATGAACCCCCTGGACCATCACCTGTGGTCACAGAACCTGTTGTGTGGCTGGTTTGAAATCAGGACAACAAAGTCTGTATTATATCCCATTCATATAGATCCCATTTATATCTTACTCTTTTTCTACCCCGTAAAGCAGTGGAAAGCTGCACGGTGTGAAATGGAGCAGAGTTTTGGGGTTACTGGTCAGTCTTTGCATCTGGCATTGACCTTCCTCCCTCTTTCCTATCTGCAGATGTATTAACAGGGGATGTGCTCAACTCTGTGTAGATGATAGGTCTCATTATTGTTTTCTTCGAGATTATCACGGTGTTCTTTGTCTCCACATTTTGCCTACTAAACCCAGGGTAAATACAAACATGGTAGATCTGCAAAAAGCTTCAGACCAGTTTACTGGTCACACAAGCATAGTCTGAAACCTCTGCAGAATTAATTACTTCCCATCATTATTCACAGATTGATAATGTTCATCTTCCTTTGCTGGATAAGATTAGCTGAGTAGATTTCTGGGCATATAAATGATATTTTGGAATGAAACTCTCACATTTTATAATTCATTCAAGCCAATTCAGTTTCTTCTTTCTGTAGAAGTATTTCCTGATCTGAAACAACCTAGATCTAAGCCTACCATTTTCTGAGACAAAATTAATGAATTAACTTAGAGAGTTAAATAAGAATTAATTAATTCTGAAGTGCTAATGAGCACTCACTTCTTTTATAACATTGCTAAATATACCACAAGTGCTAGGGAAAATTGTGGTCATTCATATTGTAACATATATTTGTTCTTTATCACTTAAGCTGACAGATTTTCTTTGTAAAATACATGACTGTCTTGAGCTTCTGTTCACAGTGTCTGACAGGAGAGCTTCTATCTTCAAGTTTGTGGTTTTTTTTTCTGGTGGTGTCACAAATATTACATTAAAACGTCAGGATGCACAAATATTTGGTGCATTCTTTGGTTTGGTGCAGCCCTTGCCCAGGGCTGTCGCCCTGATGTGCTCTATCATGCCAAGATCCAGCACCGCATCCCAGCCTCCTGGTCCTGCAGCTCAAGAGGGGCTGAATCTGGAACTCACTTTTGTCCAGACATGCAGCAGTTTCTTGGGGCTGAGCATCCTGTCTGATCCTGGGGCTACACAGGAACTTCAGATGGAAATTGCACTCTGTCTGGGTTTGGTTGCTAGTTTTGTCCACCAGTTCAACTCCAAGGTAGCCAGCTGTTTCATGTCAGCGCTGTCTTCAGCATTTTGAGCTGTTGGTGCTTCCCTGATGAATGTGTGACCAGCTTCCCAGGCACTGATCTAATTAGAATTCCTTGCAAAGCCAACAGAGACGACCACTCTCCTCAGTCACTACATCCCACAATAGCTCCCTTAGCCTCAGTGAATCTCCTGTTTTGTCCAGCATGAGAATCTGGCCTGAAGGAAGCACCTGGTGCAGCAAGGAAGAGTTTTATAAAGGGAAAGAAATGACCTGAAGTGCAATATTTACCATACCCATTCTCAGCAATACAGATCATACAGTCTCTGAAATCCGTCCTGGTGGAAAGACACTGTTCTTAACACATTGCCTCATTTTGTTTCTACAGACCCCCAAAACTGTAACCTATCTTGAGCATACACTCACTCCCTGGTGCTTTTTGCAGTCACTTGGTGAGATTTAGCAGCAGCTGGTGCTGTATGTGGGACGGTCTCTGCCTGGTGGGGATCATGATCCATCTTATGTTCCGTGCTCACATGATTGCTAGGTGACTCCTAGCAACAAGACTTGACATCACGAACTCCATTTCACATTTCTCCAGCAAAAGTCGAAGGCAGAGTTTTATACATCCTTCCCAAAACTGCTTCTGTAGGAGGAGCTTTCATTCATGGTACCAATCAGCATGATGTGCTTATGTTTAAAGATCTGTTCCAAAGCGTCAGCTGTTCATTTCCAAAGCTGAAATATTTTCCCAGCTAAAAAGGGGGGATAAAGTACAATTTCTGCTACAGATGAGCCATATTAAAACAGGCAGAGCTGTTTTAACTGGCAGAAACCAAGCAGACTTCCCCTATTTATCCACGAGAAGCTGTGAACACCAGCAGGCAGACAAGAGTTTCTGTTCATTGCAGTCAAATGAAAGAAGTAAAAAGCAGCTTCTCCTGGAATTAAAGTTATGGAGAAATACTGCACAAGGTTCCTTCCTAGCCTGACATCGATTTTCTCCATGAGCAAATCTTCATGTTCCATCTGTCAAAACAAAATGATCATCTTCCCATCCGGTACACTTTTTATCCCATCCATGCCCACGATAAGCTTTCCAGGGCAGACTTGTGTTTACTATTTCTCTACCCACAAAGGTCCTAGTTTCAACTGGGACCTCTAGGTACCACTGTAATACTATTAATACTAATACTCATGATTCTGCTAGTGGCAAATTTAGCCCAACATCAGAGCCTTAAATAAGTTATATGGAAAAATGGTTATAAACCAGTCTCCATCCTCCTTCAAATTCAGCAGGTCATTTTGCATCTGCAAAACTCAGTTTATGGATTGATATGCATCTTACATATTGCATCCTGGGAATGTTTTCTCTATGAATCTCGCACAAAATCTGCAGTACGACTTGTGGATAAAAAAGCCACAGGAAAAAAAGAAATGCCTGAAGCTGTACCGCTTACTTCCCTCCTCTTTGACATGCACATATGCCCAACTGCTTTTTTGCTTTTTTCCCCTTTGTTTTATCAGTATGGTGCTAAATTACCAAGTTTGAAATTTCTTCAGCAAATAAGGGATGCATGCCAGAACACAAGTGCCCCGAGGGATCTGAGTCTTAGGGGAAAAAGGCCTTAATTTCCAAGTTTATAGGTAGCAGCACTTTCCTGAAATTGGAAAATGTTCGACTCATTTATGAAAGAAATCTGCCACAAGGATATGCTGATGTGCACATCTATTTCATTAATAACCCATTGTGATCAACACACATTTTTTTCGTTATAGGACAGGTTTATTTTGTACACCTGTATCAAATATGTTCTGCCCCCTCCCTCCCCTGCTAGAGATTTTCCCAGTGAGCAAAACCTCCTTGTGTGAAATCTCTTTAGTACAAACCAGGTAGCTCTTGGAGTGAGGTTTTTCAAAATGAATTGAGCACCTTTACCCATGTGTGACTAATTTATGTGGAGAAGCACTTCACACAGCAGGCTGCTCTACAGCACAGGGCTAGTTAAGCATTTACTGGTCAGGTGTTTGCTCAGGACCCCTGTTTCCCCATCCAGGATGGGCGCACACATGCAGCTCTCCCTGATGATGGTGGGGAACCTGAATCACTTGTGTGGCACCTGTGGTCCACATACCTTACAACTTAACTCTGAGGAGATTGCCGGAGCGCAGGATAAGGATCAACCTTGTACGTTCCTCCACTGCCTGAATAAATTAGCATTCCTGTATTTCAGTCCTTGGACTCACCCACCAAGCATGACTCGTGCTGTTGATGGGGATTTTAACCTATTTATAGCTTCCTAACAAGCCCGTAACAAAGAATTCTCTCTCTCCTCCCCACATGTAAATAATATCTAGTGCTACTGTCAGGGCTTGGCACAGCAGCGATGTTTCCAAGGCAGTGTGGATTCTTAGGCTGCCTTCAGCAGGGTATTTCTCCACTTGTAAGCAAGTGCCTTGCAATAGAAGGAGGATTAATCGTTGCTATTAGAGCCCTTGCTTTCCTCTGCAACCTTCTCTTCCCAGGGATGATGAGTTAATTCAGCTGGAACAATGTTAGTTCATCAAGTTTTGTGGTTTATCTGAAAATCGAATTGCAGTAATTTTATATGCCAGCTGACTTAATGCCTGTTTAGTTCAGGTTTTAGACAACTCCGGTCGATGATCACAATGGGTTTAACACCAAATGTAGGTGGGACGAGACTGTAACACAGATGATTTCAGGCAGGTTTTTCTTCCATGCTGGTTCCGTTGGCTGCGTGTACACGTGTTTCTGTGTGTAGGATGTGTATCTGCCTCTTCTGAACCTCCCCTAGAACCATCCACACATGTACATTTAAAACAGCAAATGCAAACCTGAAAATTTTAAAATGAGTGTTTGACTTTTTATTGGGTGATAAATTGCTTCTTACTCTTATAAAGTCCGCAGGTGTTTATGTCCACTCTTGTATGCCTAGTTAAAACCTTGGCTACAATAGGAATGCTTTGAAAATAGCCAGTCACTCCTAAAATTTATTATTAAAATAGAATTACCTGTTATGCATCACATTAATCCATGTAGTGTAAAGTTATGTTGTTTAACCCTTCCAGTCCCTTTCAGCCTGGCATTTTCCCTAGTTTGGTATTTAATTTTCCATCCTTTTGCTGTGCAAATTCTGTTGTCAAAATCTGGATAGTGCAGAGACTGGAACAGTACCGTAGAGCTTGCTGCCACGCAACCTTCCTGTGTGGCTCTTCCCCATGCCACGACAGGCTCTGGGGCTGGAAAAGGTCTTCTAAACCAAGCCCTTGGACTATTTGGCAAATGAAAAGGCTTGGAAATCAAAAATTTGAAAGAAGAGTTAATGCATTCCTGTCAAATTCTTATGCACGTACATACAAAGCAAGTCCGCAAAATCCTGTTACTGTGCTTATTATCCCCTGGGTATGGTGCTTTCTCAGGAGGCATTTTTAAAAGTTCTTCCATTTTTAGAGCAGCTTCTGTAAAAAAAGCTGTGTTTCCAGGCAGAGCAGCAGTGGCTACAGCAGGTGGGAGCCTCCGGCCACCCCACGTGCAACCTCCATCTGTGGGATCCCACTGCTCCATCTCTGGATGAGCAACCTGTGGGAAGCAGGAGCAGGCACAAACCTGCATAAATTTATTCAGTTATGTTTCAGCAAGGATGAATGAGAGTGCGCTAAATAAAGCCAAATCAGACTTCTTTTGATCATGTTGGTAGATTTTAGAAGGTCTTGCTCTTTTACTCTTTGGGTGACAGAGAGAAAATAACCCTTCCAGGCTGCCCAGTACATGGAGAAGAGATGCAGAGTAAGGGCATTGCTGATGAAGCGTCCCAGATTCTGCAGAATTTTGGCTTGCTTTCAAAACACAAGAAAGGTAAAGCACAGGAAAACACACAGCTTCTGGGTGGACAGGAGGCCAGTGCCCACATCAATCAGCTGCTGCCTTAAATTGCCCAGTCTCTAGTAGGTGTTAAAACAATCTGGCTAATGTGGGCTTCTCCTCTGACTTTTATCTTAGCCCGCATTTGTGCCAAACTCAACCAGAGGGGATTGTCTCGCCTGCGGGTGCAGTAACCCTGAGTGAGAGAAGGGCCCAGGCAGGATTTGGAGGCTTCCAGCCCATTCTGTAATGGAAGTAATGAACATTGCAAAGGAAAACAGCAACAGTCCTCAACATCCAGCACCAGAGCACACGCCTTGGCAGGGAAACACAGGGGAAGACTTGGAGAAACAAGATTTGTCCTGGTGGAACCCCCTTTCTGCTGCCGGTGCAAGGAGCAGAGGGTGGACAAGCAGGTCCATATCCTCCAGAATAACATTTTGGGGTCCTCTGCAAGGACCATGGTTTGTTTGCAATAAGACATGTCTTCCTGCCACGAGGAAGGACAGTTTCTTACTGGGTCTCCAAGCCTTCTTCCTCAAGGCAGGAGCAAATTCACCCAGGCAGCTGGATACCAGTCACTGACCCATTTTTAAATCTTCCTTATTGATGAAGAAGGTAAATCTGCTGCAATTTCCCTTCTCCTGCTAATGCAGTAAGGCCCAAGATCCAAAGATGTTCAAGCTCGAACCCTGGCAGCACAGCTCAGTGCCTGCCAGAAAACTCCTTCCCACCTGGCAGCCCCTGCTCAGGAGTTTTCCCCCCATCAATCAGCTGTGATGGTACCTACACCTGCAGGGACACCCACACCTGCAGGGACACACTCACCGGTGGATGTGATGGAGCCACCAGCAAAAGTGGGTGCCCAGACTGGGGGCTGCCCACCCTGGTTCTTGCACACTCGTGGGTTTGCACTTGTGATAGTGGTGCAGGACATGAGGGCAGTGAGTCTGTTGGGACCCTGCTCACACCAGGACCATAGGAGACTAGAAAATGGGGTTGGGTTGTCAAGATCAGACTGGGGTAAGAAGGAATTTGCTATTTGACTGGATTTTAATAGGAGAGAAAAAGTGGGGCTTTTCTGCTTAATACTTGGGTAGTTGTTTGGGTCCTGCCAGTGGCAGCATTGCGGTTGCTCCAGTCTGTAAGAGGGAGTACAAACAGGAACCAGCACCCATGGGAGCACAGGGACAGCTTCAGCCGTATCTGGCACCCCACCACCAAGGTGGCACCATGTGCATGTGCCTGCCATGCATCTGTTCCAGTGGGCACTGTGCATTCACTGTATGTATTTATTTATCCCAGCCGTAAAGCACCGTGTGGGGGGTTCACACAGCAATAGGAGATGAGTGGACATAACTGCACGCTGCCTCTGTGTACGGCTGGGGACTGCCTGTGTTCTGCAGTTCCCCAAGTGCATGCAAAGGTCTTATATTTTTGTAATCGCCAACACATGCACTACTCTATTTTTTTTTTTTTTGCAAGAATATATTTATCTTCTTATCTTTCCTGAAGGCATTTGGTATTTTTGGTGGGGGGCATGTGTCTTGTCTGCATGCTGATTTCAGACTAGTAAATGCCCCTTGCTGCCTGGCTATGGGGAGATGACAGCCTGGCTGGGTGCCGCCACCACAGCTGGAGGCTTTGGGCTTCACACCCTGCAGTCGCTAAAAGAGAACCTCCATCCACTGGCGGGGGGAGCCCTGGGGGTCCCCAGAGCCCCACGCTGCCCTGGGGAAGGGGGTGCAGGACACAGCAGAGCGCTGATCCCCCTGCGTCCTGCAGCCAGACCGGGGGGAGGAAACCCACCCTCCAGCAGTGCCGGCAAAGCCAGGCTGACCTGAGCAAATGAAAATAATCAAAAGTAATTAGAAGCGTGCTGGACTGCTCCTCGGAGATCTGTGCGAGAGAATAAACATGCTGGAGCCCTCCGAGCCACTGCAAAGGCCCATGTCTGAGCTGTTAGGTGCCCTGACCTTGTCCACATAAAGACGTGATTTATGAAGTGCAGGGCACAGCAGCAGGGCTTCTGTCTTCTCCAGAAGAACCAAATTACTGAGGTGGAGATTAACATGCTTTCAGTTGGGCCCATTTCCAGACCAAGGGAAATTTTTTATTTACATTTTTTTACCTTTAATTTCCTCCTCCTCTCCCTTGCTTGAAAACTGCCTTTTGGCCAGGAGGGACCAGCCCAGCAGTGTGTGAGGGCAGGAGGGGCAGCCAGGATGGGGCATGGGGGCCACGACAGCACCGCAGTGCCCACCAGCACCGCTCCTTCATGTGAGGGCTGGGAGAGGTCCCACTCTTCCCCTTGAAATAAGCAGCAACACTTCTCTGGTTTTGCTTGATTTTTTGTTTAAGTTAATATCCACAACATGGTGTGAGAGGAATTAACGTGCAGAAATTGTGTTGCTTTTCCTGCTTGTTGCTGTTTTCCTGGGTCTGTCCCAGGGTATTTGGATATGTCAGAGGGCTGTTGTTTTCTGTATGTTTGTCTTGCTTTGCTTTTCCTTTCTTCCTCCCCACTTGATATAGTCGCGCAGTATTTTAAACACTCACCACAGTGTTAGTCAGGATGCTCAATGTTGTGTTTAGTCACCTTGAGAAATATAACATTAAACCCCACTTAAAAATGTGGTTATGAAGTGGCTCGCTCTATAAACATAAGGATAATATTAAGCCTAATATGGACATTTATGGTATTTAAAAAAATCGCCAGCTACTTGTCTGATTTTTCACCATTGTCCTCTGCAGTGTTTGTCCACAGGAAGCCCATTAAAAGTGGACAGTGCAGTTATTTCATCTGGCTTTTGCTGAGCTGCTTTGCTTTGCTTTAATGATGTGCTGGAATGCACGGTGCCCATAGGGTCTCCATTATGAGAACTTTTACTTCTGGGACGACCATGAAGTTAAAGGCTTAAAAGAGGCATCAGTTTACAGCCTGGTGGGAATTACTAGCAGACTCGAGTACTAACTCCTTACTGCCTCCACTAATATAGCGACTTATTTTAAATAAACAATTGCAAAAGGGACTCTGTGGAAATATTTAGGCCTCTTGAAGCGCCTACCAAACTGTCCAAAGGGAGACAGAAATCCTGTAGATGTATTTAAAAGATTTTTGCTTGAAAGAGGAAAAATAATATGTATGTGTAGCTCCAATGTCCCCTTACACGACCGGTGGAGGGGCTCAGTTCGGTTCACCTCCCAAAGCCCCCGCGCTGCCCAGCGCCTCTCACCGCGCTCCGGCTCGGGGGCATGTGCCTTCCTCCTCCTCCTCTTCTTCCTCCTTGGGGAGCGCTCCCTCCGCCCGGGCTGGGGCAAAGCATAAGCGCTGCATGAAGGGGAATTACCAAAAATGGGGTTTTCCCCCCAAAAAAACCCGGATAACGGCAGGTCTGCAGCTGCTCACCGCCCGCTTGTGCCGGTTCCAGCCACGGTTCCTCCCCAGTCCCGTTCTAGTCCCGGTGCCTCTCCCGGTTCGTCCCCAGTCCCGTTCCAGTCCCGGTCCCGCTCCCTTCCCCACCCGTGTCCCGGCGGCCAGCGCCACCTAGCGGCTGCCGGCGCCTCCTGGCGGCGCAGCGCCGGTGCCGGCCGGCCCCGCTTTGCCGGTACCGGGAGGCCCTTTTGTTTATCCACCGGCGTTTCCTCCTTTTGTGGAAAAGCCGAGGGAGGGGGTAGAGGAGGCGGGGGGGGGGGTGCGCTCCGGCTCCTATCGGGGCCTGTGATCAGGCCTATGGGCTCGAGCAATCAGTTTCCCAGATTACTTGTATTTAATACACAATGCATCATAAAACAAATCCCTCATCCTGACAGGAAGAAAATAGAACAGCTCATAGCTCGAGCCTGTCCAATTTATGGCTAAATTAAAAAAAAAAAAAAAAAAAAAGAAAAAAAAAGAGAGAGAGAAAAAAAAAACGAAGGAAAAAAAAGCTCCAACAATGGGCGAGCGGAGGGAGGGCAGGAAATCAATGGTCCGGCAAACCGGGCGGGCGGCGCGGTTCTCAGGCCCGGGTGCTATGGGAATCTCCCACCAGGTTTTTTGAGGTTATTGACAATGGATTTTTAAGAATTATTTTTATTTTTTCCTGTCCTATCTACCGCTCCTGAGTGCGGGGTTTTTTCCCCCTTCTCTTTCCCCTCCCCGCCTCGAACAATAGCTATTATCTGAAATAACAGTTCAATGTCACAGATAACAGGCCGCTGAGACGAATTAATCATCATCTCTTGTCACCCGGCTTCTCGCCCTCGCCCTCCCCCTGCCCCGGCCCCCCGGGAAAGAAAAATCGACTTTTAGTCTGAGAAATATATTTGCACTTAAAAAAAAAAAAAGTGGGTGGCACTTCTGGATCGTGCAATAAAATACATAGTTCAGCCCTCTTTTTTTTTTTTCCTGCCCTCTTCCCCAAAATACACATATAGACATGTATTTTGCCGTAGTTAGCCCGGACGGTGCCAAATTTTGCGGGCGGGTGTGCGGCTTTGCGTCGCGGTGGGATTTCGGGGCCGTTTAGAGAAGCAGGGAGAGCCGCGGAGCCGGCGGGGGCTGCGGGTGGGAGCGGGTTCGGCCGCTGCTCCCGCCGGCAGGCAGAGCGCAGCCGCCCGCCGGCTCCATTCATGGGATTCGTTACCAAATAAATAAAGAAGAAGAAGAAAAAAGAAAGTTTAGGAAGCGCCGGCAAACGGGGCGGTGGTTCCGCCGCACCAAACGGGGTCGTCGGGAAAATTGGCCAGGCAAGGAAAAAAAATTGCGTTTCATTAAAAATTGTTATTAATAACCACAGTGACGGCGATGACGAGGATAACTCGAGTAACGAGCCGGGCGCGCTGGCTCCTGGAGCGCCGGGAAAAGCCGTCGGGGCGAGCGCAGCGCGGCTCTTGCTCGCCCGGGTCCCGCTGCGGGGATGGCCGGCGTATAAATAGAGGCGAGTGGCGAGGGCCCTCGGCCTCGCGCACCGCCGCGCAGCCCCCCACCGGGGGATGCGGCCGGGGCGGGGGGGCCGCCCCCGCGGGCTGCCGGTCAGCCCCCGCGGCGGGGCCGCTCCTCCGCGACCTGGCGGTGACCCCCGGCCGCGGGGCCGCTGTCGCTTTAAGCGCGCCGGGAGCGCCGCCGCCGCCCGGGACGGGAGGGGGGGCTGGGAGCGGAGGGGGGGCGGGTGGCTGCCGGCGCGGCCGGGGCTGCCCCGCTTTAAAGAGACAGTGCCCGAAAGTGGAGCAGCGGGGCTGGCAGGACCCGACGGGGTGGGCGGGGAGGGGGGGGCGGGCGGGTAGGGCCGGGCCGGGCGCTGCCCGGGGGTGCGGCGGGGAAGAAGCGCCGCGGGCAGGCTGCGGGGGTGGGGAGGGGGAGAGTCGCCCGCCCACGCACGCACACTTTTCTCCCATCCCCGGCGGAGAAGTGAAAGAAGTTTGTTTTGTTGAGCGGCGTGCGGTGGGGTTTTTTGTTGTTGTTTTTATTTTTTTTTCTTTCATCTTAAACACGGTTGTGTGGGGTTTGGGTTGTTTTTTTCTTCTTTTTTTTTTTTTTCTTTCCTTTTCCTTCCCCCTCTCCCGATAACTTTCTTTGCACACACACACTAAGCCAGCCGATAAGACCAGGAGGGGCCGAAAGGGGAAGGTGATGGCGAGCCGGCAGAAATCTGCCGAGCCCCGCCGCCGCTGAGCCCTCCAGGGCCGGCAGCCTCCTCCGGTCTCCCCGCCCGGTGCCCCGGGCCCCCGCCGCCCCCCGACAAATGGTGGAGCGCACCGCGCCCCCGCACTGCCCGCCTCAGCCCCGGACCCCGACGGTCGCGGCCTCCGCCCGCGTTTGACGCCAAGATGTTGCTTCCAGCCGCCTGAAGGATATTTTTCCCTCTCTCCCTCTCCTTGCCCCCGCAGGCTGCCGGCGACACAAGGTAAGAGCGGCAAGCGCGGCGGCTGCGCTGCCCATGGCCCCGCGGGACGGGGCCGTCCTGTCCCGTCGGTGCCCGTCGCGCCGCCGGCCTCCTCCGCCGTCCCGGGGGGCAGGGGGGTGAGGCTCCCCCCTCCCTATCGGTGCAGAGCGGGGTTTGCGTTGAAAGGGAAGATTAAACGTCCTTCTTTCAAAAAAAGAACCAAAGGTGCGGCCGACGGTGTAGCGTGCGCGCCCGCGGGGGATAAAACATGACTTGCGCGGCCGCGGGGCGCTGGCGGCTCCGTTGGGATTCGGGATGCCGGGGGGTCGGGGGTATGTTTTTTCCCCCCTTCTTTTTTTTTTTTTTTGGTGGCGGGTGAAGACTGTTCAGGAAGAGGGGAGAAACCCGCCTGTCCCGGGGCAACGCTCGGCAGCCGCGGGTGGGCAGACAGGGACCCACTCGCACCCCCGTTCCCCACGGACGGGCCTGATCCTGGCAGCAGGGCGGGGGCGGCGGGGCTGGGGGCGGTGACCCTCCGTACCTGGGTTGCCCCCGGGCCAGGCCGACCCGCGGGGTCCGTTTAATTAATGAAGGTGAGCGGGCTGAGGCCGCATTGTGAGCCCTTGATAGGAAACTTCCGTGGGTTTTCATTAACTCAGTGACACACAATGCCGGGGTTCCCGGCCATTCAGCTCGGAGGCCAAAAGTGCTCCGGGGCTGGACGGGAATACAAACGTTTCCCTTTGGGGAAACAACCTCCCTCTCCCTTTTCATTCGGGGCGTGTGTTTAAAGTTGTTTCTTTTTTTTCCATAATAAAATCGGATATTTTGTTGCCGGTGCCAAGCCGGAGAAGTTGTAAATGTAGCAGTGGGCTCACTTGGATGCTGAGGAAAGTTGAGGATAGGCCGGTGGCAGAGCTTACAGATAAATAACGATACTCAGTTGTATGTAACGATTAGTAATTTGTCATAATACTAGAACAGAACATCCTCTTTAGCTTGTCCACAAGCAATCTCATTGTATTTGTTTATTGTCTGCATAATTGGAACCATTTATTGGTATGTATTGAATACTGCCATGTTTTGCATGAGTGTTAACATTGTTTTTTTCATTTATTTTCTTTAGTTGGGCATAGGGAGTTCCATTATTTGCTTCAATTAAGGGGAGTGATTTAAGTGTTGCACAGAGGGGCTGTTTGGGAAACATAATATTAAAACAAGACAAATAACTGCATACCAAGTAAAGTTTGGTTCAGAGCAACAAATATGAAGAGACCAAATGGGTGCCGCAAACAACGTAAATCCTGAAACAAAACACAAACTTAAATGAAGCTAACACAACCTATATTAATAGTTTTTGTTATATTCCCTGACAGAATGGTATTTAATTTAAATAATAATTTTAAATGTGAGGAGTCACCGATGAATTAAAAACAAAAATCAGATCCCTCTGAAATTAACATAGTGTTTCTTAGCAATAATTAGGCAATGCCTCAATTACATGTAAACATTTGTCAAAACCTTTTTCAGCACATTTATTGTCCTGTTATTAACGTGTATGTTTTCTGACCGTTCTTTTAAAAATCTCGCCAGAGGAGTGTGTTTCTGAGTAAATTTTTCTATGTTATTATTATTATTATTATCCATATGTATATCTGGAAATGTGTGGTTTATCTTTTGATTAGTATGCACAGACAGCAACAGAAAGATTTACTCTTTTCTATTTTTCCTTTTAGATCTTGGATGAGTTTTGCAATGTGAAGTTCTGCATAGATGCCAGTCAACCAGATGTAGGAAACTGGCTCAAATATATCAAGTTTGCTGGATGCTACAATCAGCACAACCTTGTTGCATGTCAGATAAGTGACCAGGTATGTGGGCTTCACTTTCTGGACTTATTTTTTTAAAGGAACTTTAAGGTGTCAATTAAACAAACAAACAAACAAAAAAACCCACAGCAGCAATTCACAGTGGATTTTGGCCTGTTTGTTGTTATGGCAAAAGATAAGACAGAGATGTGAAATGCAGAATAATTTCAATTATGGGTGATAGATAATACGATTTTTCTATTTTTCCACATTGTTGTTAAATTCATTTTTATTTCTTTTTAATCTTATAACTGCTAAAAATTGGGACTGCTGTCCTAGGAATATAAAGCCTGTATTTGCTGATTTTTGGATTAGCAGCATTTTCTGGCTCCTGTTCCAGTCTACTTGGATTGCTACATTAAACCGATGGGTTGATCAGAAGCTGTAATGTGAAATTAATAGCAAGAATAGGGGAGAAGACACAAAACTGATAATGCTGCCAATGTAGCTGCATGTATGGGACTTTAGATTTGAATGCACATGTGCATGATTGTTATTATGCCTTCTCATACACTTTGCTAGAACTCAGAATACTTTTATGTTGAACCAGGATCTTCAGTAGTTTTCTTTTTCTTTTCATTTGTTGCAATTAAATCCACTCGTTGTTGGGCTGAAATGTTATTTATCTTTATGTGTTGGAAAAATGGCTGGAATAGGCAGAGGAAGGACGCGGTGAAGCATTTTGTTTTCAGTTATGCTGATGAGTTATTAGGTGTTTGTTAAGGTTTGCTTTAGTCTGTGGATCATATATGCCGTTATGAAATATTTTAATGGGTGAAGTTAGGTTAAGCAAGCTGTACTTCTCTCAAGTAAAAATATCTAAAATAGCAAAGCAACAACTGCTTGTGAATTTTTGTTTCTAATTTAAACTTTACTACCTGCAACATAGGATTCGATTCATTTAATCAGTGTTTCATTTTTCACCACTTAATTAACTGTATCAGGTGAATGTTAAAGATTATCTTTAGCTGATTTGATTGCCTTGACAGTATTGAAAGAAGAATCACAACCAGGCACAAAGCTTCAATTAGAAATCATTCCTTCTAATCAAATTCTTTATGTATAGGAAATAAATGTGAGACAGCCTGCTATTTCCAGCACAGCAGTATGTGTTTCTCTTATGTGAGATAGTTGATTAAACACAGTTTAAATAACTTTTTCAGATTACTTCTTTTTCAAGTTTTCTACTTTTACAATTCAGCACATGTAACACAGAATGAACCAGCCAACTGGGATGTAATTTCTTTTTTATGTAGCAGCTGGTTTAACTGAAGAATCTATAAACATTAGTAGTAAATGCAAAATACATTTTCTGAGTTGAAATATGCTTTACAGTAAAAAACCAATGCATTCAATGCAGAGCATTTACGGATGCGGTGATACGAAAAGGAAACTACCCAGATCAATTGAAACAGCAAATTCAGATGTTTCATGTTTAATAAGAGCTGACATAGATAGGAAAAATTAGAAGTAGAATCACATGCGTTGGTCACAACAACTTACTGTCTTTGCATTGGTGATCTGTAACTTAGAGTACACGGGAGGCTGAAACAGCAGCATCTACCTCTGCGGCGTAGACACGGACCCACGTTTTGACGTTTTTGGAAGGAAAGTTATGGCGCTTGTAACTTTCTCTTTTTTTACTGTTTACATTTCTGAGATTTGGTAATGGTGGCTGTACTGCTGCCAATAATTTCTTTCATTCACTGGAGACTTGTTATTTATTTTGCACAATATCGTGCTGTTCATAATTCCATATTTTTATAGCTTATTGTTGCTGAGATTTGCAAATTAAGAATTGGTTGTCTTTCAAGTAGCGCTTTGTGAACTGGGTGCTGTCAGCAAGAGATTGTTGTTCGTTTGGCCCTATGGAAATGCTGCACATTTACCTACAAAAATTGTACTTGTAATCCAGCGTTTTATGACCAGAGCTTAAAAAGTTAATGCTAAAAATGTGCTCTCGAATCTTAAAGCAAAAAAAAGCCTTTCTAACAGCTCCTCCTTCTGCTTTCTTCTGGCACAAGCTCACCAGAGGTAATATAAAAGATAATAGGGAGGCAAACTGGGAAATGGACATTACATGGCCAAACGTGTGCGTGTACAAGGAGTGACAAATGCAAGTCAGGACTGAGCGTGCGTATGTGTGTGTACGGACTGCGTGGGGCTGCCTGGGGGTCAGGCTGCTGCTGTAGCTTCTAGGGGGAATAAAAAAGAAAAAAATAAAGAAAAAATAAAGGAAAAAATAAAATAAATGAAAAGAAAAAGGGTGAAAGCACTAGGATGTGTATCGGTGGTTGCAGCTAGAGCTGGAGGGCAGGGGTGATGCTGGAACCACAGCCAGTGTGGGGACACCCCGCTCCCCCTCGGTACCCCCAGGAATAAGAAGTGCTTCAGCAGCCCTGGTCACCCAGGGAGCATCCCCATTTTGGGAGATGCTGCTTGCTCCTGAAGCACAGACACTCGATCAGCAGTAATTGTTCACCTCTAATTGCTTCAACTCATCTGTAAAATTCACAAGCAAACATTGGGCTGTACCTGAGAAGGTAAAAGATCCTGCCGGCGCTCCCCGCCTCATGCTGCCCGCAAGTTTCTGCTGCTAAATTCGAGCTTGACTGACAGATAGGTATGATTCCCAGACTGCTTGAGGCAGAATTCAGATGAATCTCAGGGCGATATGTAATCTAGTTGCTCTGCTAAGCTCTACCTTCTGTATTTAACAAAAAGAGTGAAAGAAAAACATTTTGCGTTGTTTTCTCTGTTGGACTTTTAGCAGAGACATACCACCCCACCCCCTGACTCACGGCTGGGGTTAAGTTTCATCACTTAGGATCAATTTTACAAAAGGCCTGGGCTCGCTCTTATGACTGTATAAATGAGCTTTCTAAGACAAACAGCTCAATAATGGTGGGATGCAGTCAAAACATGCACACTGGATACAACTCATGTTTCATTTGATTGGAGGTGGAGTAGGGTTTAAAAGCTGCATTTTATTTTATTTTATTTTTTAATTTCAAACAAAGTTGATCTAGGATTTCTCTTTGCTGTCTTCTTCTTATCTCCTGTCATACCTAATCTAACCTGAATGTAATTCAAGATGTATATGAATAATAAAATTTCACAAACAGGGCACTCTTATTTTTAACTTTCCCTAAAGACCCTGCAGTGTGTGCAGAACTGCAGAGTCTTGTCACTGTTATTGCCCTGGAATGTGTTTTTTTTCAGCTCAGAGTCAGGATTCAATACCAGTTTCTGCTAACTTGGACAACTGTCCTGTGTTGTCATTAAACATCTATTAGTTCAACTTTTTAATATTTTCAAATGATTAGCCCTCTTAGGTTTTCTGTCAACACTGTCATTCCAGCAAAAGCATTTTAAAGTATATATATATATATATATATATATATATATGCTAATGAAAGTGCAGTTGCAAATACAGTAAGGACTATAGCCATAGTATGTCAGGGACTGTCACACATTCCAGGCACGTTTTCAGGCTGGGATCACTCTCACCTTCAAGCTATACAAAAATACTGTCTTTTTTCTTTATTTTTTTTTTTTTTCTTTTAAGAAACGTAGTTGGTAGCAGTTGAAGTTAAAACTCTGGAGTGTTTTCTTTATCTTGCTTATTGCTCGCAGAGCTCTGCCAGTGATACAGCCACATAATGCTGTGAAACTGCCCTGAGCTTCCAGGTCTCTTCCCCCTCCAAAAAGCAGCTCCTGAAATTCTCTTTGATTTATCCATAGAAAACTCCAAGTGGCACAAGATCAGTTTACTGAGGTTTTGCTCAAATAGGTTTTTTTGAGTTCTTTTAGTTTTTGGTCCGTGTTTTGTTTCCTTATACTCAAGTATATTCCAGCGCAACGAGAGAAAAACCAGTAGTATTACACTCTTAACAACATGCCCGATGTCAGCGATATAAACTTACACGAGTGAACCTACCGCTGTAGGTTTCACCAGATCTGATCACATCTTACACGTTTTACAAACCTTTTTAATCTGCAGACACAGCTTCATGTTTCAGGTTTTACTGCCGCTGCCCCCACCTCCGCGGCAGGCGGGGAACGGCACAGGCTCCTCCAGCAGCCCTGGACACACAGCCACCTGCAAAAGTTGTGGGTTTAAGGAATAGTTTTGGGGCTTTGTTGTTGGAGAGTGAAATTAAGGTTTTGGTTGTTGTGGGTCAGGA
Source organism: Columba livia (assembly GCF_036013475.1). Taxonomy (NCBI): domain Eukaryota; kingdom Metazoa; phylum Chordata; class Aves; order Columbiformes; family Columbidae; genus Columba; species Columba livia. Next base: position 4,437,921 of record NC_088610.1, on the reverse strand, counting down.
GGGCATTGGCATGCTGAGCTCATACGGGGCCCTATTCTGCCACGATTCTTCCTGTGACTTATTAGTTTATTAAGCAAATAAAGCTTAATCCGGCTCCCACTGAAAATCTGTCTCCAGTGGAGCGGGGTCGTGTTAGCGTAGGGCTGGTGGAACGAGGAGCTCGTCGGTGGTGATTTTCCACTTATTGCAGTTAGAGCTGAGGCCGGGGTGAAACTCCTGCCTGGTCTTTCTGTCTGTCTGTGTTATCTGGAGCTTAATGCTCTGGTGCTGTTACTGCTCTCAGTGTTGGCCTGTCCTGACGTGACCTAAAAGAAATCATTCAGAACCAAAACTGGCAATGAGTTGTTGCCATTTCTACAAAGTGATAAGTTTTTATTGGCGATTCGTGTTTAATAAAAGAGGTAAAGCATGTTGTCTTTAAGCAAAAATGCCCTTTTTGGAGATGAGAGCTGTCAAATCATACTCCTATGCTCACCAGAAAGAGTATCGAGGATTATTAACGTCCACAGAGCCAGGACAAGGCTGCAACTCACTTGACATATCATGTGGTTAATGAGTGAAGGTGGGATGTTAGAAGACAACCGCATGGTGAGGTCATCTCAGGAGAACTGGTGGGCACACAGAAGTTGTGGTCTGGCATTGGTGTCAGCAACCCCCGAGAAGGAGGTTTTGTAGGGCTGAAGCAGCTTGGCTGGATGTGGCAGCCCATCACCCAGACCCAGGGCTTTCACAGAGGCTGAAATTTGCCTATGATGGAAGAAGACATGACTATCACTGAGGAGGAGATCTACAGCCCCCAAGACACTGAAGAAGGTGCCCTGTGGAGGGACATCCCCGAGCTCCCTCCTCACTTCATGGGAGCAGGAGGCTCCTCTTGCCTCAGAAGGTGGAAAAATGGGGTTTCTGGTGCCATTTCAGGAGAACGTCCTTGCTCCAGCCCCTTCCTACTTGATCTGCATTGGCAGTTTTGGGGAGTTTTGGAAGTGAGGAAGGAAGGGGTTTGCAGTCCTGGTGCTAAACATGGTGATGCTCCTTCACCATCTCAGCAGGGTGAAGGGGAAGGTCCCTCCTCTCACGAGGCTCCCACCCGTGCCCCTGCAGCCACTTGCACGCAGACATTTGCTGAGTTTCGCCTGTGGAGTTTTGCTAAAGTTTTCTTTGGGTCTGATACAGCACTCAGGAAGGACTCCTCTACATTAGCCCTTGAAAAAACTCCAGTTCGTTTCAATTTATCATTTGCCTGAGTATGGCAAGAAGAACTTGGCTCAGGTTTCATCACATAGTTCTCCAGCTGCAGAAGTTGTTCATCACAGGAGCTAAAATTGAAGCTTTGCTGTTTGGACCTTTTTCTTTTCATTTTTTTTCTCCCTCAAATGCTTAATTATGGCTTGTTGTGAGGTTATGTGTCCGCTCGTCCTTCCCATTTTTCTGGTGGGCATAAATCCTGATTTCGATCAAGCTCCTTGAACACAACACCTATTATTAGTTTTGGGCATTTAATTTGTTTTGCTTTTCAGGCCGGTTCCACTCGTGCTCCAAAGCAGCGCAGAGGTCAATGCCAGTTGGCAGCGTGTTCCTCCTCTCTGGGTGCTTGTTTTCCTACCCAGGCTTGAGACATGCGCCCCTCCAGTACCCCAGTCCCCAAAAGTGGCGGAGAGATGGGACCAGTGCCGTGTTTGGGGTGTATGTACCCATGTCATTGTATTTAAGGCCCGTCAGTCGCTGGATGTCGGTGCATGAGCAGCAGCACAGGGCTCTGTGGGTGCTGGTGGGCTTCACCAGGCTTTTGTGAGGGTGTGCTCTACTTTTAGGATCCTCTGTTCCTTCCCACCATCCCATCCAGAGGGATTCCTTTGCTCGGTCCTCCCGCTTGCACCAGCGTGGTGCAGGACATAGTCACTTGGTGCCTTGTTCCACAGCAGTAGCTCTAAGTTCAATGCATCACGTTGGGGGTTAAAGTACAAACAGCACTGGCTCTGAGCAGCATCTCTCACCTGCCCTAAAATCTGAATTTCTCAGGCAGCACTGGGGCATGTGCAGTGTTTTCCAAAGCTCTTCTAGACACAGGAAAAAAGGGTTTAGTTGGGCGCAACGGAATACAACTCTTCTTCAGGGCTGAGCAGAACAGATGCATGTGTAGCAGCTGGTGTCTTTGCTGAAGTGTTGCTTTTCCCTCCCCAAACCAGCAGCCTTTGGTTAAACCTTCCTGGGGACAGGCTGGGCAGGAGCCGGGGGGTCAGACACGGGGGTGCGGGGCAGGCGAGATCCCGGGGCTCTTCAAAGCTCACAGGAGGCAGCGGCCAAGCGCGCGGCCCCGGCCCGAGCTCGTGGGGAGTGCGTTTTCGCTATTATTTCAATTATTACAACTTCCTGAATAGGTTGAAGGTCATTCATAATTCACGCTTCTGTCATCTTTACACATGCCAAATGCAGTCTATTAAGCATAAATAAAATTTCAAGTGCCTGACCAGGAAAAGTAAACTGGGATTCATAACAATGAGGTCTTATTCATCCATTTAAAAGTAAATTGCGTGTGTTCCTTTTTTTTTTTTTCCCCCCTCCCCTTTTCCTTTACAGCTTTGCAGTTTGGGAGCTTTTACTTCTGCTCGGTAGCATAAATATATATGACCTGTGGTGTAGGCAGGCACAGAGGACTGATGGGTTAGGCCTCCCCCAACTTCTCCCCACCTCAGACCCTCTGAACTTTGAAAGTGTTTCCAGATCTGGATCCGATTTTGCTCTTCCTATATAAACTGCAGTCACACACCGCTGATCCCAGGGCATGTGAAATGTGCATCTGGACCTTGCTTGTATTTCCCCCCCACACACTCTGTTTGTTCCTCTACTGTGCAGTAGCTCTTCCTATGCTTCTTGAGGCAAACTGGTGCTAAAAAAACTACTAGTTGGCTAATTTATGTGAATTTCTCTTATCCATAAATGCCTCTCCAAAGCGGCAATCATTGGGCATGTGCCATTTTTGAAATGAGAGATTCCAATTATTTTGCTTAAATGCAGGCTTAAATCAATGAGAATCAAGTTTTAAGGTCAAATATATTTGCTTATAAATTTTAAGTTGTTGTTATCTCTGTGCAAAAATAAATGACTTCTAATAGCCGATCCATAGCAGAACTCCAGAAAAGTGGCTTGTGCATTGTGAGTGCAGGTTAACCCAAGAAAGTTAGGTAGCAAAATGGGCTTGGTAGGCTAAAGAGGTGAAAGTCAAAAAATTAAAACCTTTCATTAATTACAGTAGAGTCAGGGCTGCGTTGAAGAAATCTTCAAGCTTTGCAATAGAAGAGTCCATTTATTTTACATTACCTTTTCCTAATACTGAAAATACTGCCTGTGGTAGAGGTTATTTTTGTTGTTGCACAGCAAGGGCAGCCAGGAGGGAACCTGGGGGGTAATTTCTTAGTTTTCCCATCTGGGGGCTGGCTGGACCCCCATGCTGTCTGCCTTCAGGAGGCTGCTGCTCCTTAAAAACTTGAGCAATATAGTACATTACCATGGGACGTAGATAACTTCTTAGTTTTTCTCAAGCAAGGTAATTCCAGGAGGTTTTAAGTGGGAAGAGTGAGAAAAAAGCTTTTCACATTAAGTAATAAGGACAGCTATAAAAATCAGATTAAATTTAACTGTGCGCTCGGTTTGGTTTGAAGTTCAATGTGTTTTGGTTTAGATTCTCTCCGGAACACAACCTGATGTATAAAATATTAGTGTACTTGGGGTTTTTTAAAACCTATTTTTAATAATAATAATTAAAGTTAGTATTTTAATAATAATAACGATGTCAAAATGCTAGAGCTGGAAATCTGTCACTTGGACCTTGTCTTTGGAGAGCATCAGTTCCAGGATGCAAAATACAGAAACGTCACTCAACCCGAAGCATGGAGCTTTTTGGGTACTCGCATCCTGTCTGCCCGCTGAGGTACACGAAGGCTGACCAGGTAGTTTCTGATGAGCAGCTTAATCATCTCTGATATTTTCAAATACCAACACAGGACAATTGGCTGCAGAGTTTACACCCTGGATAGGGATTTGTTGCACAGCTGCAAGAAAGACGCTGCATCGTACTGGGGCTTTCCGAAGAGATGTGATGGACCCCAGCACAGCACTTTGTGAACAAGACCGTCTTTATGCCACTGTACAGTCCACGTGTCCTCACTTTGCGAAGAGAGGTGAAAAGGTCTGTCAAAATACCGTTGACAGGACAGCATGAGCAGAGGAGGAAAATACTGGAGAAGGTTTTGCTGTGGTTTTTCTTTGCTCCTGGGTGTGGATGCACTGCTGACCTCAGAGGAACAGCTGAGCTTACCCGACTGTGACACAAAACCGGCAGCACCGAGGCAAGTTCCGGGCGGATCGGTCCTGGGCAGAGCAGGAGCTTTGGCACAGTCCCCTTTGAGTCCATGGCTGTCCCACCAGGCCAAAGGGTGGGCCTGGTCCTGCTCCCACCCCAAGTGGGAGCTGGGTGTTGTCATAGCTGTGAGGTCTGCAGAAGTCTCTTGGATCAGTGTCCAATGCTGCATGTCTTGCACATACTATTTCCACCCAAGGCCAGCCAGCAACTTGGTTTATCTTCCATAGATTGGACTGCAACTTGGATATGTGGAGACCATTATACTTCTGGAAGAAAAATGCTGGTTTTTGATATATTTAGCTTAAAAAATATTCACTGGATGCAGCACTGACCAGATTTATTTGCAGGAGTTAAAAGCTGGCTTCACTTAAATGTATTTCAGCCTTTGATCAAATTAGTTGCATTGCCCCAGCCGCATCCCCAGCACACCAAAGCCCACACACCAGCCCTGTGTCCTTCGGGGCAGCATCAGCTCCAGAGGGGATTGTGGTACCAAGTATTCACCCGGCTGCATGAAGAGACATGCATGAGACCCTGCTGTGGTTCTTTTGGCTCTTTGCACCCTTCAAAATACTCAGTGGAGCTCAAAATCCCCTCAACATGGGGTAAAAATGGCAAGCCCAAGCAAACCCAGCTGATGATGGTGTGAAAGAGGAGGGAGGTGCAGCCTGGGCAGATCAAGATGCCCATAAATTACTTCTCCTGGATTCTATGGGGAAATTTTGCCATAAGCAAGGGGTTGTGACATGGGTACCTTGTGCCCCACGTGTTTTTCCAGCACTCCTGGCACCTGGAGAGGGGCGAGCATAAGGGTGGTGGGATGAGCTGGCCCTGGCAGCCTTCACCACCACTCACATGTGCCTCCTCTGGAGCGGTTTTGGGACAAAGTGAAGAAAAGAAAACATATGTGAGGAAAATGCAACTTATTTCATTATTTTTAGGTATTTAGCCCAGATCTGTGGGCAAATGCTGCTTGTGCAGAAAGAAACGATAAGGCTATACGGCCACCTCCTGGAGGACATCGGTATGTGCTCGGCTGCCGGGGCCACCCTATGGGTGACAGTTCATGTGTGGCCTGGTGAGGAAAATACCCGCCCATCTCTAGATACCTGTACCTGCTTTGTGACAAACCCATCTGTTAGACTTTAAATGGTAGAGGTGATTTTCTGCCTTTCTCACATTGCCCTGAAATGGGTATTGAGAGTTAAGAGTTCGAGAGTGAAAAATTTAAAAATACATTCGTCCGAGAAAATGCAAATGCATCATTTTTTGGTGTAGGAAACAGAGATGTCATGTGTTTTTGTTTAACAAAGCCCGAGGAAGTTACTAATATTTATTTAAGCTGCTTCGTGGAGCTTTTTAGTGCTCTTCACATTTCCTGCTGAGACAGAAAGCAGCCACATGGATTTTGGGAATTTCCTTTCGGCAGAGCCTCCCGGTGCCGGCACGTGCTTGCTCTGGGTGCACAGATCCAGGGAGCAGCCCCTGGCTTCTCTACTGGGCTCCTTCCCAACGACAAACACAGACCCCAATATCACCTGTGCTGGGGGACCAGGTGCCACTGGCCAGAGTTCCCACCAGTGGCTTTGGCTGCTGGTGGCTTCTCTTCATCTGGGACTGATTTTTCCTTTGATTCTTGTTTGAAGCTATGGAGTAACCAGACACACTGGTTTGTATAAGTGACTTCCTGGACTGTGTAGATTATTGAAGTGGAAGGGCTGGATGCCCACTGTTTAACCAGCAGCATCTTCTCAGAACAGTTTTAGTAGCTTTTCCCAGTGCCACAGGAGTTATTTCACCTATGCAGGTTCCTCAGGGATACATTTTATGGCTACATGGGTTTGGTATAATGAAGCATGCAAATTGCTGGTGGTATTTGCAGTTGTCACGTAACCTATTTTGCAGCAGAGGCTGTTGAAAGCAATTGTCCTTTTGGTTTTCACAGCACCCAACATTCCAACGGCTTTGAGGCTGGAAGGAGCAGACCTGCCATAGCCAAAGTCGGCACCTCTCCAGCAACCAACAACCCGTACCCACAACGGGGCAGGGTCTGGCCATGCGGTTTCGATCCTGTAATACTCACTGGCAGTGGTTTATGCCTCTTTGTCTTTTGTGGTAGTCATGTTGCTGCCTCTTTTTATTTTCCAGATATTCTACAGAGTGGTAGCAGATATTGAACCAGGAGAGGAGCTCTTACTGTTCATGAAGAGTGAAGATTATTCGCATGAAACAATGGCTCCGGACATTCATGGTTAGCCACTTCTTACTGTCTAATCTAATAGAAACCATTATTTAAATAAGGCAAAAAAAGATATGGAGATTTCTCCTCTGTAGGAATTATTTTGAAATCCAGGATGGCTTCAGTTTAGCCAGGGAGCAAAGCTGGACCACAATTGTGTTTGTCTAACTTTTGCCTGTCTGTTTATCTGAAGGTATTCAGTGAATAAACTAGTCTGATATCATCATGACTCCTTCAGTCCCTCTGAAGGGTGGGTTTGCTTTCAAAAGTGATACTAATGCTGATGTGCAGCTTCATTCAATGTTGCATTTGAATGCAACTTATCTGACGTTGGATTTTCTACCTGCTAATCTGGCGATCTCTAGTTTGCACAGCTGATATTTCTCAGCATTGCATCCTTGCAGCTCCCAATGTCGTTCAGGTTTTACCCTCACTTACTCAAACCTCCACGACAGAAAGAGAGGTCCGCAGATGTAACTGAGGGTTGTAGTAGGCTTTGAGATTGAATCTTGATCATTTTGTGGATATTGCAAAAGGAGAAGAAGGGTTCCTGTTGTTATCTCTAGTCTGTGCTGTTTCTGCAGGACAACGACGTATGGACTTGGATTATAGGCTATTTTTTGTTAATTAGTCAAACAACTGTTATTCTGCCCTCTTGAAATGAGAAAAATCTCATGTTGTTAATGCTGCTGTCACTTGTGAGAACATTTGAGCCATTGTTCCTCCTGACACTTAATCACTACTCATCCAACACATGGATTCTGGGTCTGAAACTCCTGAGCTGTTGCTCATTCTTTGCGGGTTGGGTGACCACAAACCTGTCCCCCATCTCAAAAGCTCCTTTTGCTCCACTGCTTGTCGGGTAGTGGGTTATCCAACCATAGCAAGAGTGGGTGTGGGATATCTGCTTGATGCCCATGAGGTTGCAGTTCGTGCAAATGTGGATGTTTTAAAAATTCTCAAGGATTTAAGGACTGTACACAGTGGTTTTCCCAGGGCTGTCGTTTCTTTATAGCTGCCTGTACATGTAGAGGAATATCTTTTGTTCTCCTGAAAAAAGGTGGGGATTATTCATTCATTGTAATTTGGTTTTATACGTTTGTGTTTTTTTGTTTTGTTTTGTTTTGTTTTCCATAGCAGTAACTTTGTTTAGTCATTGCTAAAGATGTTCTCCTTTTCAAGCATTGTGTTTTCCATGCCTAGTCGCTATGGTCAAGTAGCTATTGTATAAATGCCACCAGAGGAAATCTTTTCAGACACACACAGGAATATATCACAAAGCAGACTAGGGCCAAAGTATTGCTCATGGACAGCGAACAGCAGAGCCCTGATGGATTTTTCTCTGGATCCACTCAGCCTTCAAGTAGCAACCAATGACACACATTTGGACTTCAGTCAGACCCCTCAGTGCCTTTCTGACTCAGAAGCCCTGGGCATTTATATCTGCAGGGCAAGTAGCACTGGAACCAAACCAGAGCATCTGGCTCCTTGTATGGACCATCAGGAGAAAAATTCAGCAGAAAAAAAAAATACCATGGGATACTCTTCTACAAGTTTGTTTTTGGAGATTTACTTTAGCTAATCTATTATTTTGCAGGAACGCAGTATTCACTCCAAAGTGATACCTGAGTGATCTTTTACACTCAGTTTTAGTAAGAAACACATTATAACCAATTTTATGGAATTTAAAGCAAGGTCCCCTGTCTTCATTAACCCAGTTTCACATGTCTCTGGCTTAACTTGAACAGGGTTGGGTGTCGGAAAAAAACTCTGATAGAAATAAAACTCTATAACCTTTTTAAAACTCTATAACCTTTTTAAAATTCTATAAGCACCCTTTTGGCTATTTTAGATGCTGATGTTCACATCCAAGTCAATCTACTTAATTCAGAAAGATAGAGACTGACAGGTTCCACTGGTTCTCCACCTCAGACCCTGTATATCACTATTTAGGATGGGCTATAAATACACCGACTTTTGTACTAAGCCGATGTTAGGGATCCCTAGTGGATGTCACCCAGGCAGGACTGCACTGTCAAATATTGTAGAAATAAAGCATTATTATTAAGTGTTCTAAGGCATCCTTGGCTTTTTTGAGGTTCTCCACCTTGCCATTGAATAGCCATTTATTTAACCACACTGTCGTGGATGGTAGTTAAAAATGACTGAAAACTGATGTGGTTTCCTATGCCCAACCTGTTTGTCTTCCAGAGGAGCGCCAGTATCGCTGCGAGGACTGCGACCAGCTCTTTGAGTCTAAGGCTGAGCTTGTAGACCACCAGAAGTTCCCCTGCAGCACACCCCACTCCGCCTTCTCCATGGTGGAGGAGGACTTCCAGAAAAAGCTTGAGAATGAGAATGACCTTCGGGATGTGCATGAAATCCAGGAGTGTAAAGAGTGTGATCAAGTCTTCCCAGACTTACAAAGGTAGGAGTAGATGCTTAAAACATGATCAAAGGAGGCAAAATCTGTAATGTCTTCAGTCAGATCATGCCGGGCATCAGCCAGGGCAGAATCTGTAACCTTCATCTTCTATACAATCCAAAGATCAGTATGGCTTCTGTGCTGGTTGGTGTTCTATGGCATAGAAAGCAATGGAGTCTCAATAAATCAGAAATCTGATCCTTGTCCGTAAGAACTGGATCTTCTGATAATCAGACCTTTAGCTGGCATGGATTGGGCTGATTGCAGTGAAATCAGAGGACTGATTATAGTTCAGATCAGCTAAGGTCTGGGCTCTTAATTTTGGGTAGAAATAACTTAGAACATCTCCAAGTGGTGTTCACTGGTGTTACCAATTTTGTCTTTGCAAACAAGCTATGCTAGTTAGAGGCTGGTTCTAAATGTTAACATATATAAGTCTATATGTTAATATATATTTATAGCCATACTATCTTGAAATACTGGGGTTCATTTTTTTCTTATACACATAGCTGTCTTTTTAAACAGACCCATGTGCATATGTACCTGAAATATGCATAGAATGGAAATAGAAAGTACAACTTCTATAAGCTGAAGACCATTTACATATTCCCTGTCACGGTGGGTTTTTTTGTGGCTATTTAAAAATAATGTATTGCAGTGCAGACCATGACAAATTTTGAAAATTACGGGAAGGTATTGAGAGTGCAGAGGGTTTTCTGCAGGACACCCCTTTCAGATTTACATCCTGATGCTTTCATGATGAGAGAAGGTTGACCTCAGGCGATATTTGATAGTAATGCTGAGATATCTCAGATCAGTGTATTGTTATGACATGATCTTTACGCTTCTGCCAAATTAACACCACCAGAATTAAAACATGGCGTGCCAAACATTGCTCCACACATACTTGGTCAACCCCACTGAATGGGAATTTGTGCAAGACACTAGGTCTTATTCACCGGCTGATGTTGAGCAGTATGCGGCTCTGCGTGTCTAATTTTCAATCAGAGTGATTGATTTGAAAGGGCTGATGGAGGCAGATCAAATCAAAAGGGTTGCAGCAATGTGGGCTGCAACATTTTTCCACATCATGAGTTACTTGGTGTTAAACTTCCTTTCTGCCTATGAACCAGGGGACGATATCTAACATACGGGAATCATTGAGGAAATGTGAATTTAGCTTAAAATATTAAATATTGAAGAGAAAGGGCAGAAAACAAAGAAGGAGTTGTCATAAATAGATGGTCAGTACTGTGAGAAAGAGTGAAAAATGAGAGAGAATGCAGTCATTCTCCGAACTCTTTAATTATTGAAAGGCTAATACACCACAAAGACAGTTCACAGCAAAAAAAGTACCAAAGTGTGCTAGATCCAGATTATATAAAACAAAAGGCCTGAAAGAGCCATGCTTGAGGGTGTGCGTAATTAAGTGGGGAAAGAGCTGAGCAGGAAGATGGAAATCTGGGGGCCAGGACTGCCCGGTGCTGATGGCAGGTCACGTACCCCATGGTGCCACAGCCAGGGACAAGAGTCTCTAGGTCTTACGGTAAATTAGTTTACCAGTGTATGATGGAGAGTTGATTGTTACAGAAGTATTAGGAGGGGAAGTCAGATTCTTTTTTTTTTTTCCCCATGAAGGAAGGAGTCTGAAAGGGGTAGAAGTAAAGAGCATCCTTGGGTTAAAGCATTTCCATTACTTGTGCCTGAGAATGGAGGTTGTTGTTTGGACTGTACAAACCAAACAAGACAGTAAACCCAGCAGGTTTTGTCCACTAATTCAGCAGAGATCAGTGGGAGCTTCACATGAGGAAAGATTCATACATTTTGACATCCCAGGCTAAAAATCCCAATTTCCAGTGGATTTTCTGTGAATCCACTCTTATGTTATGCAGTGATCTTTCCTCGAGCTATGCTGTGAGTTATGACCCTGTGTGTGAACAAGAAATACAAGTGTTTAAATATATATATATTTGCTACGAATGAATAATAATACAGGAATCCATAAAAATTCAGAGGCAAAACTTAATTCAAAGATGTGCAACAGAAATTAAGTGGTGATCGAATACCCTACTGATAGACTGAATAAACTGCTAAGGAATTAATAAACAGCTACACAACTGAACACGATTTATAATAATGAGTTATAACTGCAGTTGTAGTGTACTATATTTAGAGGCTTCTTATGCTGATTTTGTCCTTCTCCAGTGGACTTATTCCTCATCTATTTCTGCTATAAGAAAAATCAACTCCCATCAAAAGAGTGAAGTTATATCAGGTGGTGGGATCCAAGGTGTGGTTAGAGGGAAAGTCATAAAGCAGAAATAATTCAGACTGCAGGGAAGAATTACCAGAGTGAAATACTGAGAGGTGTATTAAATAATCTCCTTAGGGAACGATGGCAGCAGCATCTCCAGGAGCATTTGCAAGTGGCAAAACACGAGATGATGTGTTATTCTGGTAGGGAGGAGGATGTTCTGCTTCATGGCTGGGATGAACCTGGTACTCAAAGGACTTGTGTCTGTCAGGATTTGGCCTTTGGGGCTTTTTTTGCTGTAATTATGTGCTCTGCTGTCTGTGTATTTGACCTCACTGGGCGCTGTTCTTGTTCCCACAGCCTGGAGAAGCATATGCTGTCACACAGCGAGGAGAGGGAGTACAAGTGTGACCAGTGCCCCAAAGCTTTTAACTGGAAGTCCAACTTGATACGTCACCAAATGTCGCACGACAGCGGGAAGCACTATGAGTGTGAAAACTGTGCCAAGGTACAGTGAATTTGTAGGCTGCCTGGCAGTTCTTGTGCTTCTGAATGCATGGGAGCATGGAAGTAGTGAAGCCCAGGACGGGATGCAGGAGGGTGTAGGGCTTCTGCCATGCTCCAGATGGTTTCTCAAGGATTTACGCTTCTATTTTATCAATATGTTATTTTTCTACCCTTTTGGATTTGGAAATGGCTGTGGAGTCTGCAGTGAGCTCTGATGCAGGATGCTGAGCATCTCCAGGCTCAGGGCTTGGTGCCTTGTGAGGACCAGTGGGGTGTAAGAGGATCACCGAGGGGCAAGAAACCCCAGGGAGATCCTGGGCAATGGGTTCCCTAGGCTGAGTGCCAACCCCTGGGACCAGAAACTTCAGGACACTACTGCAATATAAATCAAAATAAGAAATAGCAATGGGACTTCTCATCTCTAGAGCATCTCTATCACTTCCCAGCACCAGGTTTTCTGAGTAGATTGTGTATATAGGATGTGGTGCTCTGTATTGCTTTTTATCAGATTCCCAAAGCTTGGGCCTTTTGCATGAGGACTTTCTTGTTTTTAAGTAGATTTGCTGCAGTAGTGGGAATTTTATATTGAGCTGACACTCGTAAGATGCAACCAAGCCTTGGGTGCTTGGATTGTGTCGTGTACAGGATTTCTCACTGTCACAAACTCAATTGTCACCATAAAGTATTTCTATTGCAGTAACGCTTAGAGGTTTCAAGCAGCCACATTTTGACTCATTTTCTATGAAGTCCCTGACCTCAAAAGCACAATTTCTAAAGGCAGGGTCAAATGCATCTGCTGCTGTGACTGCCAAGGGGTTAACAGATCCAGCAAATACTTGGCTGATTGTGGGAAACTGAGGCCCCATCCTGCAGGCACAGCTCCCATTGACGCCCATTAGTGAGGTTTTTAATCTTAAATACTCCCAAATAGCTCCCAGGTTTGAATTTTAAAAGGCTCTTATAATAACTGACTTCTTCCGCAGTCAAGTTTCTTGGTTAATCAGTACTCATTTCCTAGCAGGTTTTCACGGACCCCAGCAACCTTCAGAGGCACATTCGTTCCCAGCATGTTGGGGCTCGTGCTCACGCTTGTCCAGAGTGTGGCAAAACCTTTGCCACTTCTTCAGGCCTCAAACAGCACAAACACATCCACAGCAGTGTCAAACCTTTTATATGTAAGTCTTCAACTAAACGTCTTTGGTTAAGTGTTATTTCTTTTGTCTTAATGCAGCGTAATCTGGAAGCAGGAGGTTGCGCTGTGCTCCCTTTGAATTTCCCACTGATTTCAGGGGGCTGTGAGTTATTAAATGAGTTCTGGATAATGTGTCCGATGCAAAGTATTATTTTCATGTCATTTTCCTTTGCAAACACACTTTGTGTTGTATAAGTGTACCTGTTTTCTCTGTGCTGGATCCAGCCCTGCAGCACGGGACAGGTGTTGTGCTGGCACAGGGGGGAGGTGACAGTGCTAGGGTGGGCAGGGGAGGGTGACAACGGCTGCCACCATGGTTGGGACATGTTGAGAGTTTGGCAGAGCCAACAAAGACTGCGTTGCTTGAGGAATTAATTTTGGGCCACAGAGTTTCTACAGCAAATGTCATGACTTTTGCTAGAGCTGGAAAATAAACCTTAAGTCAGTGTATTTCAGTTGGAGGAGCTTGCCACCCTCCTTGAGGCTCCTTTGCATGTCCCAGGTCTAAGTATTGAGTTCAACAACAGCTGCTCCAGCCATAAAACTTGCCTCGTATGTGAGCCTGACTCTGTGCTGGGCTATAAATCGGATTCTAAGAGTCCCACGGGTTGTGTTTACTGCTGAGCCAGATCCTGCTGGGAGATGGGAAAGCCGGGTGCATGGTACTGGAGGGTTCTTTCTCTCCCTTTCACCAGGGAAGCAGAGGCAGAAAACACTTAGGAATATTGTTCTTGGTAGCACTATTCTCCACCATGGTCTTTTCAGGCACCTGCTATGGCTTGAAAAGCACCTTGTTACCACCTCCCCTACTTGTCTGTTAATCTTCTTAATCTTTTGCTGCTCTCAACAATAATTTACCAAAATTTCAATACCACACCCGAAGTGGTGGCTGTATGCTAAGATAATTCCTCAAGAGGAGGAATATTGGTTTGAAAGACTCATTTGTGTGAAATCTGTATACCCGCTATTGGTTAGATAATACTTTTGGTTTGGGCTTCTTCAATGAGAAAATGTATAACTAGATCCAATAATAAACACCACCAATAATTTTCACACCTTATTACAGGTTAAGTAATTACAGTTGAAAGATTATAATTATTAGAACATAGTAACTTCTGGCTAGGTTGGGAGTCTTCAGATAGTCTCATTGCAATGCCCTACGTAAAAGTCTCTAAGTCGCACTTCTCATAAATGAAATAATCTATCAAATGCTCTTTGTTACTGTTTGTTCTGATAAATCAAAACAGCAACTGGTATTCTTCACATGTATAGTGGGAGCGATGAAAACCTATTGAGCAACCTACAACTAACAGCCATGTAATTGCAGAACAAAAGGGTTTGGAGACCACATGTTTGGTAGGCTTTGCTGAGCACTGGGAGGGAGGCTGGGTCACCTAAAGGAGATATCTGTTTTCCACCAGAAGGCCACACACCATGATTTAGTTGTACCAGTCTGTTTATGGCAACTGTCTCTTATTACAGTACACCGCCCAAGCTTGAGTGAAAACTCACCAACACTAAGGTAATTACTCACTGCCGTCGCAAAATCTCCAGCCTCTCCAAATAGAAACCACATGCCATAATAGACTGAACATATTCAAAATAGTACCTACAGTAATTTTTTTAATAAGTAGAAAATATGCAGCTTAACCGTTGGCTAATTTGGGGTCCAGAGACAATCATGGTACAGAGTGTGCATAGGCAAGAGATGAATTTTTGTAATTTGGGAGCCAGATTGGGAGTTTGTGTTAAACCTGGGGTCTGTAGAGCAATAAAAGCTGCAAGCAGGGAAGCTTTCCTTACAAGTTAGTTGCTTAAAAGCATGTCTCTGAGATTTAAAGAGTGTAGTAAGGTCTAATAGGTGAAATCAAACCCAGCTTCTGTTGCTTTGATACGTGGAAGCAATTAAAGCTGATAACCGTCCCACTTCTACTAAAGTTCAAGCAAAGCTTTACTTGGAAATAAAAGTCATGATGAAAAAGAGGCAGATCTTATAACAGGAACTTATCTGAGAAGTCCTGGCTCCTGAGAATATCCATGAAGGTCACGATAGTGCAATTGATTTAGATACAGAATCTCCTCCCAAGTCAGTGGGGCGTTGGGTATGTGCTTCAGGTGACAGTCCCCAAGAGTAAGACTACTCCAGGGAGTAAGGACTTCGGACCTGGGCCCAAAATTGAGAAGCCTGTGGACTGAATAGACTGCCCAGTAAATGCAAGAGCCACCTTGGGCAAGCAGCATCTCATAAAATAGTTTTAAATATCTTTTATGCTCAAAAAGGTAAAGTCCTCACTACAACTGTTAATTGTTTGATTGAGATTATAATAATAAATATTTACAGATTTTAATGGTATTGCCATTATTGGTTTAATTTAGTTTTAAAACAGAGATAAAATGTATTTAGTCAAATTATTAATTTGCATCTCCCATATCAGTTTGTAAGGATATCTCTTAATCGTAAGTATTTTTGCTTTTCTCTGGGGTAGGATATTTCTTGGTTCTGTTGACTTTTGAATATATTAACGGAGAATAACAATTTAATAATATATCAATGTTCTTTAAGGGAGAACTTTCCAAAATGTAGGAAGACCAAATCTGTGCCAAAACACCCCTTTTCACCTGCTCACCACGTCAAGCCTACCTGAGTGAAGCTTTATATTTAATAGTCATGTGAATAAGGAGTAAGCCGTCAACACAACCTGGCAGAAGATCAGAACTTCACAATACATGATTTGTTTCTGATTATAGAGTAGCCTTGCCTTGTAAATGTATGCATTTGAGACTTTTTTTCTGGAAACATATATATGGTGTGATGCTCTGCTGCTATATGCTAGGCGTAATATATATGACATATATATATCTTATCAGTGTTGATAAGAGTTATCCTGCTTTACACATGGAATTGGCCCATAATATCCAAGATGAAGCTTGTGCAAATCTATGGATACGTCACTCGAGTTACCATTTTAGTCAGTTTAATTTTGTTTTCTGTGATTAACCTGATGGGAGCACGGGGAGCTCTTGGTGCGAGACCTCAACAGTGAAGGTAAGGGGCCTGATTCTGTACTGGGAAGTGTGGAGGTGACTTTTATTTGTGGGAGCAGAAACCTTATGCCTCCAACTAGGCTAAAAGATAGGCGAAAACAGAAAAATCAGAGCTTCGTAGTGCAGCAAATAAATGACGAATAGTTCTATATTAAATATAGTTCTATGTTAAATAGGCAAATAAAAGAAAATTCCAAAATAATTATACAGAAACTACTTATCCAGAGAAAATCAAGCGTTTTCAAGGGACTAGAATAATTTATCTCCTTTCCTCCTCATCCTCCCTCTACTCTCCTCCTCTTTATTTTTCTCTTCCTTCTTGTATCTCTTTTTGCTTTCTCTTCCATTCTGTTTCTTCTTCATTTTTCATTTGATTTTTTATTTGCTCAGTTTTCTTTCTTGTCTTTCCTCGTGAATGAAGATTTCCAGCGGGAACAGTAACAGATACACAGCAACAAACATTCTTCCTGAATTACCGCATTGCAAATTTCCTCTGTTTGGGTCCAATTCTGCACTCTTTACCCCACCAATTGTCCCAGGGATGTCAATGGGCTGTGAACAGGGAAAACGGAGCATCAGGCAGGATCAGGCCCTGGAACAATAGGAGCATTGTTGCCGAAGAGGTAAACAGTTAAGAGATGACAACAAGTGGTCAGGTTTCTCAAGGGCAGAGATTTAGAGGAGCAGGAAGGTTAGTGCGGCCCCGGTGCGAGTGGAAGTTAGAGGACGTGATTGCAGTTCATGGGAACCGAGAGTGCAGGATGGGATACATTCAATTGAGTTTCCTTTGCAAGCTCAAAATAGAGCCATTGTAAATTATGTCAGTCTGTCTCAAATCATGAAAATGATTGTTAAAAAGGCCTCGGAATACACAATGTGTATTGTTGTGTGGCTTTGATGTGTGAAAGATGAGAGCTTATGATATAACACAAATTAAATAAAAAATAAAGGGTCTACATGCTTTTTCCTGGCTGGGAAAAAAGAAATATATATTTATTACAGAGGGATAACACTGCTTACTGATAATGTTCCAGCCTTGTTTTTAAACAAGCCTGGAGCTGATACTGTTCGAAACAAGGTAGTGCAGTGTCACAGACAAAATTTAGCATAACGAAAAGCACAGCCTTGAGACTTGCCCAACACCCCTGCTCATGCAAAAGGTGCCAGAAAGGGACATAAAAAGCCTCTGGGGAGATTCATCCTTTCCCAAAGTGCATTTTAGCTTGCAGACTTATAACTTGGTTGCTGCCCCAATTTGCTCCCTAAGGTTTGTAGCAGCCAGAAAACCAGGAACCTGTAAAATCCCATTGGTTCAATGATGTGATTCACTCTTCATAGTGTCTCCCTGTACACCACCAGGACCACTTCCAGCCTCCTGCGCCTGGAAATGGTTGCTGGAAGCCGTGCTCCGATGTGCCAAGTCAGATAGCAGGTCCTTGAACTCCTAGATCTCCTCCCCTCTGAGGTTTCAGGTTTTCTCCAAGTGCTTCTTTTGTGAGGCTGAAGCTTTTCTCATCCCAGAGGAGTTTGAAAGGAAATCCATCAAACTGTTTTGAGCATCAGACACGCAAATAAATACAGCTGCATTCTTGAAGGAAATTGTTGTTGAAGTATAGTGTACTTTTTCATGTGCAAGAGACAAATAAGTGACATTATGCCTAGTAAAGTTATTAAGATGTGGAATTTAAAGTTAATGGTATCCCGGACACCTGTAGGGACTGTACATATGCACTACATGAATAGAAACACTTTGAACATGTGAGAGTACCAGACTGAGGTTACTCTAGAAGATCTGCCTGGAATTTCATGAAATTACCTTCTTAATTGTAAGTGGAAAAAAAATGGTGCTAGTAAGAGTACACAATTGGAAATACCTGGTTGTTTCCTCTTTCACCCCTTTCCTATCCTTTATGGTCTTGCAGACTGAAAGCTTTGTGAGGCTGCTCTGTCTGTCACCCCTCTGGTCCTGCAAATATTTGTTTTAATGACTTTCCATGTGTGAATAGTGACATAAATGGACGTCATTTGAAGATACAAGTGCTCGCTCGCTCAGGAGCACCATGGGTTTGTACGGTGTTACAGCACCGAGCCGCGGCTCTTGGTGGGGCTTTGGGTACTGATGCAATATGGATTAATGGTATCAAATACACAGCGTTTGTGCAATGCAAAGAGCAAACAAGTACACTTTGTCTTTTAGTGATTTCAGACCTTTTCTGGTTTGTTGGAATGGGTTTTGGTGCTGACTTTAGATATTTGTCTGCTTGGGTGCCTTGCTTTTGAAGATTACAACAGTTTTTTGTATATTTGTGCACTTAGAGCTCTCCTTACGGCTTCCTAATAGATATTTGGTGGGTAAAAAAGTGGTGTTATTTGCAAAATTTTGAGGGTGGGGGCAATTACCATAAAGCCTGAGATGTGTTGTTGTTGTTGTTTACATACAGGTGAGGTCTGCCATAAATCCTATACTCAGTTTTCAAACCTTTGTCGTCATAAGCGCATGCATGCTGATTGCAGAACCCAAATCAAGTGCAAAGACTGTGGACAAATGTTCAGCACTACGTCTTCCTTAAATAAACACAGGAGATTTTGTGAGGGCAAGAACCATTTTGCAGCAGGAGGATTTTTTGGCCAAGGCATTTCACTTCCTGGAACCCCATCTATGGATAAAACGTCCATGGTTAATATGAATCATGCAAATCCGGGCCTTGCTGACTATTTTGGAGCCAATAGGCATCCTGCTGGTCTTACCTTTCCAACAGCTCCTGGATTTTCTTTTAGCTTCCCTGGCCTGTTTCCTTCAGGCTTGTACCACAGGCCACCTTTGCTACCTACTGGTTCTCCTGTTAAAGGACTACCGAGCGCAGATCAGACAAACAAAAGCCAAAGTCCCCTCATGACAAATCCTCAGATACTGCCAGCCACCCAGGATATTTTGAAGGCACTAAATAAGCAACCATCAGTAGGGGAGAATAAGCCAGTGGAGCTTCAACCAGAGAGGTCCTCTGAAGAGAGGCCGCATGAGAAACTCAGTGACCAGTCAGAGAGTAGTGACCTTGACCTTGACGATGTCAGTACCCCCAGTGGCAGTGACCTGGAAACCACCTCGGGCTCTGATCTGGAAAGTGACATTGAAAGTGAGAAAGAGAAATGTAAAGAAAATGGTAAAATGTTCAAAGACAAAGTAAGCTCTCTGCAGAGCCTGGCTTCAATAAATAATAAGAAAGACCACAGCAATCATTCCATTTTCTCACCATCCTTAGAGGAGCAGACTGCGGTGTCAGGAGCGGTGAATGATTCTATAAAGGCTATTGCTTCTATTGCTGAAAAGTACTTTGGTTCAACAGGACTTGTGGGGCTGCAAGACAAAAAAGTCGGAGCCTTACCTTACCCTTCCATGTTTCCCCTCCCGTTTTTTCCAGCATTCTCTCAATCAATGTATCCATTTCCTGATAGAGACTTGAGACCGTTACCCTTGAAAGTGGAGCCCCAATCACCCAGTGAAATAAAGAAGATCCCAAAGGGAAGCTCTGAGTCTCCCTTTGATCTCACCATAAAGCGTAAGGAGGAGAAGCCACTCACTCCCATACCCTCAAAACCAGCAGCCCCCTCTGCAGCAAGCCAGGACCAGCCTCTAGATCTCAGCATGGGCAGCAGAAGTCGAGCCAGCGGCACAAAACAAACTGAGCCTCGGAAAAACCACGTCTTTGGAGAAAAGAAAGGAGGCGACCTCGAGCAAAGGAAAGTTTCGGAGTCCTCCTTGCAGCACGCCAGGCCCACCCCGTTCTTTATGGATCCCATTTACAGGTAACGGACTATGTGCATCCTTTGGTCCAGACAGCTGTGTCTGCCAGGGCCATCCGCCTGCAGATGCAGAACAACCTTGTCAGTGTCCCACCATCCCTGGAGGTGACATCCCACCACCTGGGGATGGTGTGGCCCACGTAGCATGTTGAGCTGTGCACACTGCCTCAAATCCGACCTGCTGGGGCAAACTCTGAGTCCAGTGATGCTGCAATTAGCAGGTCTTCATGACTGTCCTTGTTGCAGCGAGTCATTAGTTTAACCTGCACAGATTGACATGCAGGTGTTGAATATTTTCTCTTACCCAGAAATGAACTGGCATCAGCAATGAATATTTCTATATTTATGGTGTATTTGACATCACTGGTTTACCCCAGTTTTCTTCCAAAATGCTTCCCACTGCCTTCTGCCTTCCCTGGGAATCAGAGCATCTCACTCGGTTGCCAGTTGTACACCACCTTTTTAGTGCCTCCTGAGTTAAGTAAGAGTATCTCATAAGTACAACAAAGAAGTAAATTTGTCCTAAGTTGTATAAAAAGCATGGAAATTGAGAGTGATTTCTGCCTTTTTTTTCCCCCCACTGATTTAAGCAATGGGCATTTCGTTAATATAATTGAAGGCACAGTGTCTTTGTGTTAACGAAGCTCAACCAACAGGCTAGTTAATCTGAGCCACCTAATGAAATCAATGGGAGCCTTGTTGTTGGCTTCAGGGGGTGCACAAGGAGACATTGTCAGTGAGCCGAGGTTTTAAAAATTGCTGGTAAAATCCTGAACCTGTGGTGTTTCACAGTAGTGCTGAGATGGATCTCACTGGGATCTGGATTTCACCTGTGTCCTATGCATGTTGGCCCCTCCTTACCCTTTGCCTTTTTGCTCATATATCTGTAACCAACCAAAGTCAGGCATCTAAATTAGTTTAGAGAAATATTAGCCATAAAAATATTTGTCTGTTATACAAGTGACTGATTTTACAGGCTATTGTTAAAAAAAAAAAAAAAAGTTATTGCCATGTAAATCATGTTAATTTTTTACTTTATCTGAAAAAGAAATGCTATGGGCAAAGTTTTAAGACAATGCTCTTGTATAAGACAACAGGTATGTGCTATGAAGAAACAGGATATGATGCTATTTACTGCCAGATTGATATCTGTGTTAGGCCATAGGTTTTCTTTGCGTCACATTAATTTTAAATGCCTGAAGTGGTGGAAATAACAATCCGTGTTTTATGGTCCTGCATTACAAACTGATGAAATCTGTACAAATTCTGGCAGTGTAGCATGAGGCCAGTTGTTACCAAGTCTTCCTTTGCCATGAGCTACATCTACATACAGTCAACAGAATCTGTAACTGAAAACATAGGCATCAGAAAAGCAAAACCCTCAAATTTCCACACTGCTGCTGAATTATCTGTGCTGCGTTTTGCTGTCTAAATGCCCACAGGAGTTGATGGCAGTTTTTGTTGCTGGCACATCGGATTTGGTGTGTTCCTGTAAGCCGACCTTTCTCGCCCTGCTTGTGACCAGCCGGTTGAGTCCACACCAGGAGAGGTTTCCAGGGTGGTGGCTGTGACATCTTTCATGAGCAGACCAGAAAGGACCCATTGCTCAACGCTCCTGTTGCCTTCAGTTCCTCTCCTCAGAGCAGAGAGCACACTCGATTGCCTTATTTCTTCATAAAAGTGCTCTGTAGTTAGTCATTGGCTCCTATTATAATTATTACTGGTCTTTTGAAATGGGATTATTTCCTATGTAAATGGTATAATCTCCCTTTAATGGTGATTCGCAGCCCCCACCTGCAGTAATGAGTTCCATGCGGGAATGGAGAGTTGACTGTACTTCCTTATCTTTTACCGTTATCTCTGAGAAACAAATTACTTGATGTATAATTGACTATTTTAAACATGACTAGCTGTGTAATTGTTAATATCTGAGACTGATTCATCACAAGCAAATCTAATTTTAACATTTACAGAGTAGAAAAAAGAAAGTTAAGTGACCCACTGGAAGCTTTAAAAGAGAAATACTTGAGACCTTCCCCGGGATTCTTGTTTCATCCACAAGTAAGTATTTTGGGAATTTTGGTGTTGTAAACAAGCCTGTTGATGCTTCAAAGCAGGTGCAGAGAAATGAATGCAGTCTTAGTCATTTTTGGATTTCCTAAACCACACAGTTTTTGCTGTACCATTGTGGTGGAAAAGCATAAGCATTGTTCTGAGCTTCTTGATGTTTTGCAGATGAAACAACATGTTTTGATTATAGAGGAAGCCAGATTCAAACTACATGTATGTTTTAGAACTGTGTTCCTCCAAAACTGTAGTGTACCTACCAACATTTGCAGCTACCCGTGCCTTCTTCAACGCTCTCCTGTGCTCCAAGCCATTGTAGTCAATATTGACTACAAGTAGATGATGGAGATTCAAAGTTGAGCCAGGAAAGCTGAGCACCCCAGTTGTTCAATATTTAAGGACTCCCAGAAAAGAGATAAAACCTTCCACCCAATGCTTCGAAGTCTCATAAACAAATGCTCCATGTCTTTTATGCAGTTGTTGTGGGATTTAGCGTGTGCAGTAACTTTGTAGGATCCCCGCTCCTCCATACCTGAAGACATGCTATACGAGAGGGCCGGTGGCTTGTTCGTAGGCCATAATCCTGCTGCTAATTTGCTGGATGACAAAAATGCAGGACAGTGTCCCTAAAATGGTGTAACAACCACAAAGTATATGTAGTATAGAAAAAAGTACTTGTATGCAAACTATATGTTGCTTTTCTTCAACAGGACCACACACTCATTTTGTCCTCCTCCTTGTTAAGGAGATCTTGCTAAAATTTGGGTTCAGTTTTATGCCTGAAATAAAAAACTCTGTGATATTTACAAATTTGAATGACTTGCTGACTACAGGTTGTTTCATCCTAATAATGACACCCCATACAGGGTGGTTTCTCTCCATGAAGTGGGTGATGCTGTTAGAGCAGCTAAGGGGTTGTAAATTAATTGTGAATCATTTAAATGAAGGCATTTTAGGTATTGTATCAATGGCAGAAACAATATTATTTTACTTGGCGCTAGTTAGCTTTTCACTGGGTGTAAATCGGTGTTTAGTGAAGTTGGATTCAAGGGGTGCTCTGAAGGTTTTGTCTGATAAAAGCAGGAGGTAGCGTGGTTGGTGGGTGGGAAAAGAGTCCGTTTGGGTAAAATGCACCATTAGGAGTTTGGCTGTGGTGAACGGGGAAGGAGTTGGATGCTCTTCTGCATAGTGTTGCATGACTCTGAGGTACATGGGGAACTGGAGGAGGGTTAATGGGAATTAGGCAAGGAATGGTGTAGGCATGCATGTGAAATGGAGACATCGGGTGTTTTGCCATTAGCGGGCAGGATGTTGGGATTTCACCCTTCGTGTTTTTTCACAGAGAGTTGGTTAAATCTGTTGTTGGTGCCTGAGGAAGGTCCTGGTGTGGTCACCAAGTCTGGTGGTCACCAGCTGAGGTGGGACAGAGCCAGCACCTTCTGGCAGGAGGGGAAGCTGGTTGTGCCCCCGTGTTGCTGAACACGTGCATGGGAGCACAAAAATACACCTGTTAAACCTTTTTGCCCATTTCTCCACTTTTCTCATTGTGCAATAGAAACAAACAAACAAGCAAACAAACAAACAAACAAAACAAACCCCATACCATGGTAAAGACTGGCTTTTGTTTTATCGCTTACCTGGCTGCTGGCATTAACATCTTTAACTTGGTGTGAGATGGATGGAGACAAAGGTCATGAGTGTAACATGCATTCTTAATACATTATAAAAGAAAACTAAACCACCATCACATGTCCTGTCAAAAAAGTCAGTGCCAAAATCTGCTTTCTTGCTGACTTTAATACAAAGGAGTCTCCTGTTTGCAAAGGCAGAATTTGGTTCGGTATTTATAGAGGACTGGGGACCAGTTTGCAGAAAAGCTGTTTTTCTTTTATAGTCCTGTTCACCCCTGTAAAAGTACAGGTGTGGAGTGCACTGCAAGTTTTCATTTTCTGCTGGCAGGATTTATCTATGTGAAATATGAACAGAATTATTGTTTGTGTCCTACAAGTTTGTGTTTCTGTAAGTGAGTTTACTTCTGTAATGTGCCATCTGGTGAAGCAAGAGTTTATTTTTCTAACTGGATAATACAACAGCTAACAGGTGGATCTTTAAAACAGGCTTCTGAAATAGATATTAAGGATATAAACCCTGCAGTCCTTACACTGTCGCTGCCTGGGCAAAATTCCTCCTAAAGACAGTGGCCTGAAAGCTATGAAAATTAGATCATTTAATTGTATTTCACAATGATTTGCCATTACAAGGATCGCGCATTTAGGGAGAGAATACTCCAATGCAACAAATCACTCAGAATAACGTTTTAATTAGTATCTTTACATAAAATCTTAATTAGTAGATTGATTGCAATGAGGGTTCCAATGCAGGAATAATGTGTTGTTTTTGTTTCAATTTTGCTACCAGTTCCAATTGCCTGATCAAAGAATTTGGGTAAGTTCATTGCTTATATTTTTGATTTAATCATTGTGAAATAAATTGCATAAGAAAAATATAATATGAAAGATAACTTACCACTCAATTATGGAGCATGCCACACTTTCCGACAGAGTCTTGTAGCTGTAGTGAATAAATAGCCTCTTGTTTCAAATTGGCTTTACTTTAACCTACCTAATCTTGCTGGTTTTATTTGGTGAAGGCAATGGGAGCTTTACCTGAGTGAGGGTTTCAAAATGCAGTCTTTGTTTATATTTAATTGAAATTGTTCCAAACTGTTTCCTTCAGAGATTGCAATGAAATTTTCAGGCTGAAATCTTGTTAGATTGCAATAGGTGTAAATATTTAATCTGCATTCAAGACATTAAAATAGAGAGCCTCAGAGCACTCCATGTTTCTATCTTGCTTTGACTTGGGTTGGAAATAGTCTCTTTAACGGCTTTGAAGTTTTGAGCTCAATTGCTCATTACTGTACTTAAAGCATAAATAAAACATCCATTTAATTGCCACGTTTGGGTCAAATTTGCCCTGTGCGTATACTTATATCATCCTCCTTATGTGAACAGGAATTGTGCTTTTAGTACTGTGGGATATATTTGAGCTGGCTCTTCTATTTTTATAAAATGTTATTCTTACTACATCTAAATGAAAAAAAAAGAGCCATAGCAACTGCTTTTGCAGATGCAACTCACATAACACGGTGTTTTGCTCTTGCATTGCTGGCTCCTCAGCTGTAGCACTGAACCCATAAATACTTGTCCCAGATTTTTCACAACCTTTGAGTTTCAGAGTGGAGAGCTGGAGCCAGCCGGCTGCGGCTCGGGCCCTGGCTCACTCCCGCTCAGCACTTGCAGTGCGACGTGGACTCATTTCACAAGACGAAGCCAGAATTTTGCAAAATGAGATGGGAGATTTGCATGAGCTCTTTGCCGCGTGGGTCTCTGTATGGGGCTGGTGCAGGAGCCCTCAAAGGTGCTGCCCCTGCAGCCAGGGGCTTAGCCCTGCTCTCCTCCAACAGCAGCAACAGACCTTTGGCTTTTAATCCCATTTTCTGCCTGTAAAATGGTGGTTTGTGCAGCTGCAAATGATGCACAAGGATCCTGAGAGGAAAGGAGCTAAGCAGGCACCAAAGGATTTGTAGATGCTGACTGAGCTCAGCAGATAGGAGGTAGGGTTAGATGCCGGGCTTGGGGAGCACAAGAAGTGGTTGCCAAACACTATTTTTGCAGTAGAGGTAGCACTGTGTTGTGATTTGGCCCAGGCACCCTGAACCCTCGGCTCTCAGAAATGAGGCTCTGCCTGGGCATATTTGGGAAGTTGCAAAACCCAGTGCAGTCTGTTTCTTCTCTCTGTTTTCCTTGACGTTGGCTTGGTCCTCAAGTTTCCATCATCCTGCTTTTTTTGTGAGCATATGTCTCCTGGCCACGCTAGTGCTTGAGCAGCTGCAGTAGAAATAGGTATTTAGAACAGAAAGTGCCTGGAGCAGGATGCTGATTCATGGATGAATCTTCATCTTGAGAGATTTGAATAGGTCACGCGAGCCTTTCTATCTCAATTCACAGTTGCGTGTGCCATATATTTCAAGATTATTTCAGATTGATTCTCATTGTTTGGCAGGAATCCTATAGTACAAATCAATGGCAACACCCTCTTGAATGGATCACTATCTATTTAGTCTGTAGACTCTTTCATCCCTTTCTGGTCCTATCAAGAGAAGGCTGCTATGAAGAGGTTCTGTAGTTATAGTTAGACTTTATTTGCAATAGCTTTATGGGGAATAATTGAAAATAATTAAATTAATTTTACAAATGCATGAAAAGAAATTTGGTGAATGTATTAACAAAGCTTTTCTTTTACTGGGCTTATTTAAGGACATGATCCATTCTGTTAGATCAGATAAATCCCCACCAACTGCATTAATACAAATAGAGTTATTCTGGAACTGTACTGCAGATCAGCAGGAATTATTCACTGCTGCTTCATAAAGCTCAGCCATGTGTGATAGGTCTCTTGGACATGAATATAGTTCAGCCAGGTTCCATGGCTGGATGTCTAAATACACACAGTTTCAAGACAACAAATTCACAAGTTGTAGTTTTTAGCAAAAGCATTAGAACTTGAACTGGGGAGGAAGAAATCCTGAGCTCTAGTAGTTGGGTTTTCAAGATTTCTCTAAATAACACTAGTAAAAATAGAAAGCAAACATTTGAACAATTTTTTTTTTCCCATGAGTTATGACCATAAAGTCAGTTGTTTTTGCGATAATAGCAATGAAGGAGTCGTGTTTGTAAGACATGAGGTCATGTAATTCATGACATTGTCTTCTAGATTATTTCATATCATCAGGTTATTCTTAAAAAGCAGCAACAACAAACCTTGCTTTATTTATGCTACTTTTGCTTCTGTTGCTTAATAAATTTTAAGACAAATATTCAAGGCCCCTGCTGATGATATCTTGCCCGTTGAAATGTTTATAAATACTTGTTTTAGCCGATTATGGTAATGTCTGCATTTTTGAGTCGGAACTGGGGAATTGCGACTGCATATTAATTTGCGTCAGTCGGAGGTTAATAGCCTCTCAGGGAGTGGGAGGGAGGTGGGGGAAAGCTGCTTCCTTTTCCAGACATCTGGACGCAGATAGAGTCAACAACTCGTATATGTAAATCAAAAGTTACTGTTCTATATAAAATACTGTCATTCACTGATCTCAGATTAGGAGCAGACATGACTTGTCCATAAGGCAATAGCTGTATGTAAAGTGTGCAACAGGGTCTTCTCGTTCTCCTGCTTCCTCGGAGAGCTTTCTTTGTGGACATGGCAATTACACTAATCTCATCCTTGGGGTCAAGCTGTGCCTTCCTCCCCGTGCCCTGTTCAGGAATCACCACAATCCCTGGTCACTTGGTTGGGGTGCAGACCCTTCCCAAAAGCCCAGCAGCTTGAGCCACACACATGCCTCCTTGGTGGTCCCCAAGGACCATCGCCGGAGAGACAAGGTGGCCATGAGCACCGACCTCACCTCCCAGGACAGATGCTATCGCGAACAGCTTGCTTCAGGAGTTTGGTGGATTGTTGACCAGTACCATCTGCATGTTCAATGCAGCTCTTTTGGAGGCAACACTTGCTTTTGCAAACAGCTGTAATGGTGTTTTGAAGGAGTAAGAGCTACTTCATTTGTTTATCAGCTGAGGGAGTTTCATAGTGTAAGAGGAAAAGTCACATAGTTAGCCCAGAAAAAAGACTGGAAAAAAAAGGATGAGAATAAGTTATCAGTTTTTACAATCATTGAATATTACCAGTGAGTCCACGTAGGGCTGTCACTGGGATCTGAACTGGCATATGTCTGTAAATGACATTGGAAGAAGGGTGGCCAGGCAAAGTGCAAAGACTGCTTATTGAAAATAGATAAATCCAAAGCCTAACTATGAAGATTTTGTGGAAGAGTCACAGAAAGTTGAGTCACAGGGGATTAAAACAGCAATAAAACTCAATGTCAGTAACTACCCAGTAATACTGAGGGGAAGGCATGACTCTAAACTCGTGTCATTCAGGAAAAAAGATCTTGAAGTTGATAGTTTTATGAAAATATCTTCCAAGCACTTAGCAGAAAGGAACTGAAAACATCATTATGTTATGCTGCCTTCAGCTCTTGAATACAGCTGAAGTCCCTCTCAAAAGGACATAGTAGAATTAGAAAAGACACAGAAAAGTGCAACAATGATGATCAGAGGTAGGGAACAGCTTCCATACAAAAAGAGACTAAGTAGATTTTGATTTTTTTCAGCTTGGAAAATAAATGCCCAAGGGAGCTGTGCCCCAGCTCTATGAGACCATGAATGGTGAGCAGAACCTGAATGAGAAATGGTTATTCATTAGTTTTTACAATACAAAAAAAAAAAAAAAAAAGAGGGACACCCAGCTGAATTATCAGGCAAAAGGCTTAGAAGGAACAAAAGCCAGTATCTTTTTACATACACCTAATTAAATTGGCAAACTCTCCTTGACAAAAATATAAATGGCTTTGAAAAGGGTTTAGTCAAATGAATGGGGGCAGCAGCCACTGATGGCCGTTCAACACCATAATCGAGATGCAACCTCGAATTAAGGCTCTTGCAGCTCTCGTTGCTGGTGCGTGACAGAAGACATTTGGAAGAAGGTCTGTCCCTTGCCCACCCTCCTGCATGTCCCCTGGGGCCACTGCTAGAAACCAGGGCGCTGTCACCCCAGAAGCGTGTGTCACATGTTCATAATTCCTGCTTGGGTTCGGTGCCTGAGTGGGACAAACCCCAGATTTCATATTACTCAGTTAGTATTTTGCAAGTAGACTGATGAGCAGGGGCTGTCTACCTGCATATAAATTAATGGAGAGCTTGTTGTGGGTCTGGGCTGGGAGGATTTTATGAGCTGTAACAAGGCCGTGCACTCTAGTGCCCATCTCACAATTGGGAATTGCATCTGAAGGCCCTGAGCACCACCTTTCTCCAGGTGTTCTTGTGAAAATGCCCCAATTTTGGTTCTTGTGAGCCCTCCCTCCAGCAGATGGTAACTGCCATAATTATCCTGAGAGCAGCAGAGCGACACAACCTCATATCAGCAAAGGCTGCAGGCCGAGCACTTCCCGTTGTTGCTGCTGCATTTCTTGAAAAATATAAATCATACCAGGTAACTATGTGGATCAGTCTTTAAAAAACAAACCATCATCAAACAACAAGCACGTTAGTCATGCCGATGGTGAGAAAGGTATTTTTGGAAAGCAAGTAATACTTTAAAAGAATTGGAAGTGTTTGTGTTTCCTCTGCATGAGGGATTTAAGATTAGATGCTGATTTCATACCTATTTTGGGACTGAGGTAATCCTGGAGGCAGTGTTGGAGGTTGTGCTGATCTGCATTGCTGGACATTAGAGAAGAATCAGTCTCAATCTCTCCTCTGCAAAATCCTGGAAATAAGAACTAAAAACAATAAGCATGACTAAGCCATTTTAAATGTAAAGGGGAAAATAGTTGCTTTAATATATTACTGTAGGGCATCATGTGCATGAGAAATGGTGATCCAAAAATGATTTAAAACCACTAGATAATGAAACTGACTTGAATATTAAATATACATAAATAAAACATTTATTATACTTCTCAATGTCCTTATTATTCTTCACCATAAATATGTGCTATCATAACCCATGCACTGTCTTGTCACTGCTAATCAGCCCGAAGGCCAAAGGTCGTTTTTCATTTAAACCATTTCTTTTCCACAACTGCAAAACAGACGAATTAATTATTGCGGGGAACAATTAGAAGGAATTAAAGGCAGTGGAAAAGCTATTCTAAAAGCTTTAAGAACCAATTCTGACTAAAGATAAAGTAATATAAAAAGAAATATATGGTAATGTTGAGTTGTATGGGTGGATAATGACATCTCGGTGCTGAGATAGAATTACCTCCTCTCCCAGCAGCATCATCATTACATATCTCACGCCTGTGATCAGTACATGTCAAAATCCTTCATATTGACAAATGTGCTGTCCACTTGCATCTGTGGAGAATGTTTTAGCAGCTGAGTGATTATGAATCAAACCCCAGAGCTTACAGCCCCTACTGCCTTGCAATGCTTTCACATTTGTTGCCTGACAAGTAAATGTATCTTGACTTCCCTCTGAGATTTTTTTCTTTTTGCACCGCGTTTGATGAAAGACATTTGGCAAATTGGCAGTGGTACCCTGTACGTTGCAATTTGTACTCAGCATTAGGAATCTGAGCATGAAATGAGAGGGCAGGCTACAGGCTAAAGGGAAAAAAAAAAGCCCAAACCAACCCCAAACCTGAGCTAACCAGCATGTGAATACTCATTGCAGGCGGCAAATGTGCAATTCTGTTCATTAAAATAAAATTTAAGAATTAAAAAGAGTGCTATTTTTCCCATAGAAATAACATTTTTAAAATCCTAACAGTTGGAGCAGTCTCTTATGGATTTTGAAGATTGGGCTGGCAAGGTGTGCTCAGCTGAGGAGTGTTCAGCATCTTTTCTTTCATATAATTTCCTCCTTCATTACAGGCAAGGTATTGCACAGGGCTTGGGTTGTTATGTTTTGTGGGTGAGATCATGGCTTTCTTTCAACTTGAAGGAAAACATTCTCCAAAAATTATTTAATACCCATTCCCCAAAAATTAAAACCCTTTAAGACAGCTAACCAAGAGCAGAGGTATCTCAAAGTGCATAGGGCTTACAAGCAACTAAAGGCACAGCAGGAATATTAAGAGGTTGTAGAAAAACAGGGTGGGCATCTAACAGGTAACGTGAATATAGACCACCAAACCCACCAGAGCATAATTTCTTATGGATTTATCTCAAGGTCTTTGACTGTAATGTGGAAGAAGACTGAACTGAATGCTTGTATGTGGCTGGGACATTGATGGGGCTTGTCTGGATCTGGCTTGTTGCAGCCCTTGTTTGGGCTAGAGTGCTCATGAGGCATCTTCTGCAATATTTGTCCTCTGTTAGTCCTTTAGAAAATAAGTAAAAACAAATAAACAACCCCCTAAAACCCTATAGCAATTGTTGGGATCCCTATTTTTTTCCTGTTGATCTGGTCAAAAATGGCCAATGGTTTCAGTAGGTGGGATGCACGGATTCATAGGCACACACCCACACTGCCTAAACTGGAATTTTTTAGAAGTTGAGGCTTAAAAATAAAACAAAATAAACATTGGCTGATTTAGATTTTGTATGGAAGCATCTTTCCATGATAGCAATCAAGAAAGAAGTTCTGCTGTGTGCTGGCCTTGCAGACACACAGCACCCCACTGTACCAGTGGTGGGCGTTATTCCAAGTGGGACAGCCTCGTGGCCACCACCTTGCCTAATGTGCCCCGTCATTTTTTGTGACTGCAACTCTACATTTGTATGTTTTGAAAATGTATTTATTTCAACCTTCCCGTGGCAGTGTATGTTTGTATTTCGTGTTTCCAGTGAGGGCGGAAAGCCGAAACAGTATTCACCGTGACAGGTTCTGTGCCATCTTCTGTTGCAGATGTCAGCTATAGAAAATATGGCCGAAAAACTGGAGAGCTTTAGCGCCCTGAAGCCGGAGGCCAACGAGCTGATCCAGTCGGTGCCGTCCATGTTCAACTTCCGCGCACCGCCCAGCGCCCTGCCCGAGACGCTGCTGCGGAAGGGCAAGGAGCGATACACCTGCAGGTACCCCAAAACACCCTACGCCGCCCACCTGGGCTCCCCAATGCCCCAAGCTTGGAGGGTTGGTGGGAACCATGGCGGGTCTTCATTGAGCCCAATGAAACAGTGAAAGCATTTCTCTTTGGGGTTCTTATTTATGAAATTACTGTTCTTATTAAACAAAGAGTTTGCCTTGTATCATACCGGTTTGATAAATGAGGTGGAAAGTGTTCTATAAACAATTCTTTTTTTCCAAATTTTCTCTTTACTTTCATATGCACAAGTGTGCTTTCAGTATTCATTTTTTTGATCATAAACTACAGATGTGTTTTTTCTCAGGCTTCTGGTTTTAATATCCAAAAGTATCAGTGATAAAATACATGACTTATTAGGACTTACATATACAGACTTAAAAACAAAATACAATGAAGATAGTCATTGAACGTGCAACCAAAATGAATGGGAGCTTTGTCGAGGAGAGTAGAATTAGCTGTGTGGGTAGTTTGAAGGCTTATGCATCACATTGTGAAAAAATAAATGGGATGTTAAAAGTGAAGGGCTGAAATCTTCAAAGTCATCACGTGGAGCAACCAGCACCCTCATTCACTTAAGAGAGCTCTGTGTGTGCTCTGTCTCCATGCAAAAATGGGCTGAATGTCATTAATAGAACTGGGTCAATTATAAAGTGAATATTAATGTGTTACTTAAAGGAGGGGGGAGGGCTCATGATATTATTATTTTTTTGTCATTATTGTTCCTGTGACATATTACTGAGTTCGGAGAATGGTTTTTAAATTGAATTATTTAGCTCTCTATATCGTCTCCAGAATGCACAGGTGCTTGATGCTGGCACATCGGTTTATCTGATCTTTTTGAAAACATGTCACCTTTTTTCAAGACATGTTGTTATAGAAACATACCTTGATGGATTAGGTCTTTGAGTCTTGTCTGCTCTGATCCTATTCAATGCACAGAATGATGTCATGTTTGCTGACACGTAGAATTGGTTGAAAGGTTTGAAATTTGTTTACATGGAGGCAGAAGTCCAAGGCTTTAATAACAGATTACCTTCATTCCAAATCTGAATGTGGCAGATAATCACGTAGAAAGCTTAGAAATTTGGGGTGATCTTTAAAATTGGTCTGTTTTCATATCTCCCTTGCTTATGCACAGGAAAATCTGGTTGGTGCCAACAATTCCAGTCCCATCCTTGTGTGTGTGTGTGTGTGTGTGTCAGTCATTTATATTTGCTGAATGCTTTTATTGAAATGTTGTTACGCTAAAGCACTGCCAATAGTACCATATATTAATGGTTCCATTTGGACAACGCATCCATTGCAGCTCGAATTGGGATGCAGCCATTGTCTTATCAAACCTTTTCTTACCACAGATACTGCGGCAAGATTTTCCCGAGATCTGCAAACCTAACACGTCACTTGAGGACGCACACTGGAGAGCAGCCCTATAGGTACCACAAGCCTTTTTTACCCCTCTATGTGCTGTGGTCAAGTGAATAAATCAAGGGAATAAAGTGTTCACAGCCTCGCTCAGCCAGCTCCAGTGCTCGCTCCTTAGCACTCATGACCTACCGTTGCTTTTTGGTCTCAAACAGGGCTTTTTGCATTTGATGCTGATATTCAGCATTGGAGCTGTGGACGTGGGGGAAGGTTTTGGTCCTCGTCAACGAAATTCTTTCGGTTTCGTCGGCCGCCCAGGCCCCATCCACAAGTCCTGCCTTTGCCTCGTGGGGTAGCTGGCACTTCTGAACCAGCTTGGTTGAAGTGATTTTCAATAGGACTCATGGTCATATTTTCCCTTGCAAAATATTTTGTTGTAAGAGCTCTGCGGTGTTATTTGCAGCCTAAAACTGGGTGTCTTGGTCGATCATCTGATTTCTGAAAGGTTCTAGTTGCAAAGGCATTAGTGTGTTTATTTGTTTTCTGCCTAATCTGGATCTTTTCTGAAGTCTGTTTAACCAAAACCCATGTGGGTGTACTCTCTTGTTGATAAGAATATGTATGTGAAACTGTATCCAGGACAGTCTCATGCAGAAACGTGTACAGAAGCTTCACCTTATTGAAAATGAAGGACTAATTTAAATCAACTGGAAAGAAGCCAGTTCATGTTCCAGTAAAACAAATGCACTGATTTCAGCATTTTATGAGCTGTAAAGAGCAGAGTAAGCTCATTGTTTGTGAAGAAACAATATTTTTTTTTGCCTTTAGTCTCTTTAGGAAATAAGATTCACATCTATTTTTATTGAAGGAAGGTCTTGATGCATGTTATACCTGTGCACTACATAAAAGCCACAAGCAATTAGTAGCAAAATGGACGATTTCAGCACTAAACAAAAAAATTGACATCATTGACAAGCGTAAGAGAAGCAGGGGAGAAGTAAAAGATTGAAAAACTAAAGTGGTGAAGACTGTTGGCCAGATGCCAGACAGAGAATTTGGAATAGTTATACTGTGACTTAGTAATGGCTTAAAGAGCAATACAGTAAAGGCTTTAGGGACTCCAAATCGCTACAGAGTATGAAAATTGATGCCTCTGGTACCAGAGTGATAGACTAAACTACTCACATTGGCACGGTATTAAAGGTTCGGATTGTTTATTGCTGGTTTTTGCAAGATAACCAAATTTCCTCTGGGATTAGCAATCAAGCAAGCTAATTCCTCAAGAAAAGATTTAATCGCACAGCATAATTTAGAATAGGAAAAGAAATAGCCCCTTTTTACCTTATTTGAGCATTAGAAGAGATCTGTTTCATGGTTTTTTTTCCAGAAGTGTTTAATTGTATTGTATTGGCAGCACATGAAACAATAGAGTTATTGCTCTACTGTTTTCAAACTTCCCAACTTTGCATGCAACAATTTTAAAAACATGGGAATCAATTACCCTAGCTAATTTGATGTCATTAACTCTGACATATTATGCTTACTCCTAAAGGCAGTATTTTAAATATAAATCCTTATGTGAATTACAGCTAAATAACCCACCGTAGAAGTGACAACTCCATTCCAAGAGCACAGCTCTCCACTTATGCAGGCAAAAACTCGTCTTTGTTTCAGGGAGGGTTGTGCTTCAATAGGGACCAAAGAACTGCGGTTGGGTACTGAGACTGAACCCAGAAGGTTCTTCATGTCTCTTAGGACAAATCTTACATTTCCAGCTATTAACAAACCCTTTTCTACCCACTTTTATTTTTTTTAGATGCAAATACTGCGACAGATCCTTTAGCATATCTTCTAACCTGCAGAGACATGTCCGTAACATCCACAATAAAGAGAAGCCATTCAAGTGTCACTTGTGTGACAGGTGTTTTGGTCAACAAACCAATCTTGACAGACATCTAAAAAAGCACGAGAATGGGAATATGTCTGGTATGTATGCTTTTTCCCTCCCCAGTGTGTCCTCCGTACCGCCAGTGTTCAGACACAGGGACAGCACGTTCCCTTTCAATGCTCCAGAGTGTCAATAGGCACACGTTGCTCTGTGCTGCCTGCTCCAGTGAGTGGGTTTTTGGAAAATATGTAAGTGCCTAAGCTCTGCTGACATTTAAAGTGCTTTGAAAATCCCAGCACAAACTCTACCCTTGTATAACTTAATACCACTGGATGATGTCTTTTCTTTTGGTTTTAATTAAGCCAGCCATAGCAGTTTGAGAACAAACTGAGAAAATTGGTTTAATCACATCGCCGCAGTCACTTGGTTCTCAATAGGAGTCCTAAATGTAGAGTCTTAGAGGGTACTCTAAAAGATTTTTTTGGCACCTTGTAAAATATTCCCACTGTTAGGAGCTGAAAAGCATTAGCTATGATGGAGGTAATGGTGCTTCCCAAGCCCTAAAACAAATCGGTCACCACCCAGTGGCAGCAAAGCAGTGGCAGATAGTGGGTATCATTGGTCTGGTTTAGCTATCTGCAGGGTTTAATAAAAACTCTGACTGCAGTCCTTTCAGTCTACTTTTTGCTCCACTGGAAATAACCAGATATATGCAGTGAATATCTTTTCCCTGATGCTCAGAGATAGTTGTCTGTCACTGGTCTCTCACTGCTGATGAACCTGGGTGATTACGCCAATGACTGCTCTGTATTTAAGCAAATCTGCATAATTATTAGCTAAAATGAAGCTCCGTTTGCTCAGTTTAGCCATTGGTCTAACACAGTTGTTGATTGACAGTCTTGAAGTCGCAAGGGAACAGGAGGGAGATGTCAAAATAGATATTTGGCAAAAGTAATGATAAACCATGGAAATAGCACCGAGCATGCAGGTAGCCATTTTGGCTTGAAACCTCCTTTGCCTGTGGATAAGATTTCCTTTCTCATTACTGGTTTTATGGCCAAAAGTTGATGGTTCTATATATCGACTTTTCTGGGTCTCACCCATTTTAACCATTGTTTCAATTTCAATTTTACTTAAAAAGTTACATGTTGAAAACGTAAAGGAGCAATGACTAAAGTACTCTATTTTGCTTTAAGGTACTGCAACATCTTCACCTCACTCAGAACTGGAAAGCACAGGGGCAATCCTAGATGACAAGGAAGACTCTTACTTCACAGAAATTAGGAATTTTATTGGAAACAGCAACCACAACAATCAGTCCCCCCGAAACTCAGAGGAGAGGTGAGTTGTGACTGATCTGCCTTCAAAAGGTGCCACTCTTGCAGATTAAACCTGATTTTTCACTTTTGATAGTTATTTTAGCAACCCAGTTGC
Organism: Columba livia; assembly: GCF_036013475.1. NCBI lineage: Eukaryota > Metazoa > Chordata > Aves > Columbiformes > Columbidae > Columba > Columba livia. Next base: position 4,401,695 of record NC_088610.1, on the reverse strand, counting down.
TTCAACATTCACTGTCTTATGAAAGGAAATGTGTTGATTCCCTCCCTATTTTGCATGAGCGTATTCCCAGTGGCAGCCACTGGACAGAAGGTCCATATATGAACACATTTCTCCTTGTATCAAGAGCTCTTAGTTTCAAGTTTCCATTGTTGATTTAAATCTGTTGAAAAATTCCCTCATTTTACATTCTCAGCAGAACAGGTGAATTCTACATTTTGTGGCTAAATGTAGAGAGCCTTAAATTGAAATGTGTCATTAATAAGGTAGTCTAAGCTAAATTCATGGATCAAATTAAAGATTTTGACTGAAAGACCTTCACCGTAAGTAACTCAGTCCCAAGAAAGATGCTGAGTAGCAAAAAGTCGATGAGGCAGTGGGCAGGTGTTGGTAGCCCACAGCTCTCTTGCATCTTTTTCCTACCAAGATTTATTGAGTATATGAGTGTTTCAATTCTTCTGAACTAACAGAAGAGAAACCACTCCTAAATATTCTCAGCTAATAAAAATACAGCTAAGCAGAAAAGGCTGTAGCATGGATATGCATATCTACTATACATATTTCTTTGAGAATGGCTATGCATTATTTGTGGTTTTGATTTGGCGTTATATGATCAGCATCAAAAATTTCTTACAGTTGGTGACAAACTTCATTGTCTCCTCAATTTCCAGATGCCTTTGTGAAGGGATGAAAATGGTGGACATAACACAATTTCCACAAAAGTATTGGATTAAGTGATTACATGCATATTCAAATTTCATTCCATCTTGATTGGCAATGAGGGCTTGGGATTTTTTCTTTGCACATCTGGTCTCAACATGTCCTCTGACAGGAAGTCAGCAAAGTGAAAAGGTTGCTGGGTTCTGCAGTGTTTCCTTTCTAAATTTGGCACTTCAGACTGCTCTTGATGGATATTTTATCCCTGGCAAATTGCTGCATTTGAAAGCATAATTAGAGAATCTGTTTTCTTAATCACATGGCTTTTGTTACTTTGGTTGTAGTCCATCTCCTTTTCATTTCTAGCAGCCTCAATTGAGCATAACAAGCAAGTTGGCAGCCCAAACAGTGCTCCACAATTTCTTATTTCTGCCTATTTAAATAAAAGATTATAAAGAGATATTGCTCTGATTATCTTAGAGGGGGGTGGCTGCTTCAGCTCTCCTGACTCTGCACAGCTTCAGATTTTTTTGATATTGTGATATAAACAGACCATTCCCTATAGCTTTTTTTTTTAGCACAATACTAAACTCGTGACAATCAGCTAAAATTTGCCCAGAAAACAGATGAAATGATTATGCTTAGGAAAATTATGCTATTGTGTAAGTAACTAGCTTTCACTTGTGTACACTCCATAAGAACTTGTATCCATCACAACAGCAAGCCCAGCACTAAATACCAAATGCACTGCTAGGGCTCATCCTTATCTTGCTCAAACTTTTGGTTTATTCCATATTGTCCCACACAGTTTGAAGCACGCAGCGTCTAAAGCAAACTGCAGGCAGACAATAAAGTTTCCATTTTTATAACTGTATTCCTGGAAGAGTAAGGACCTTTTGCACAATGAGAACAATAGATGAATCAAGGCCTCCGTACTACGTAACACAGCGGAGCAGATACGCTGCTAGCACGAATTTTTGTGGGTCCAGCAAGTGCAGTCTTTCCACACCACCAGTACCTCTGGTCGTGCATTTGTTGACATGGCAGTGGTGCTGAATTTCTTATAACTCTCATTTAATGTGAAAGACACGACTCATCTGTGGATGCTCAGAATCCTACAGGGTTGGGGCCGTTAGCAAATGAGCACCTACTTGAGTGTGGGTATTATGTCCTTGATAGAATCCTATAGGAAGTAGTTAAGGGAAGTCATTGTCTGAAAGTAAAAGAGAATGTAAGAACAGCGGGTAAACCAACTGGTTTTCCATGTGCATATTGCTATAACTACTCACTTAATAAGAACAAGTACACTTGAAATGCTATATGACCTTTGTTTTCATTACTTCTTACCCTTCAGAAAGGTCAATAATGTAGTTCAGCATGGAGGCGATATTGAAGACCACTCTCCAGGTCTTCAGCTGAAATCCCTTAGGTTTCCATGTGTGTAATCCATACATTCAGTGAAGTAGTATGGCTTCCAAATGAGTGGTAGTGTGCAAAATTAATTATACATGTAATTTTGACTTTAAAACTATGAGTGCAGTATTGGATGTCATTTTTGAAAATGCTGGATCTGATTTTCGGAGTTTCTTGGCTCCTTCTGTTAAAAGTCAATGAGTTGTTTTGCCCAGAATACGTATATGATTGGAAACATGAGATGAAATAATGCGTGAGAAAATTTGGAACGGATATCTGAACATAACTCTGCTTGAACAGTAGTTTTAGGCTTCCAGGATAACAGGAAAATCCCATGCTGATGGCACCGTAACGTCCCACTGATTTTTGAGTGGAATTTTGTCCAATGCTGCCTAAACATCTGAAGCTAAACAAGATACACAACACAGAAATTATTTTATTCTACTGGGACAGATCCTTTCCAGATCTGCCCCTGACAGTCTGCTGATGAGGAGCTTTCCTAACTGAGTTGTGATGATTGCTTGGGTTTGTTTTGGTACTTTCAGAATGAATGGCAGCCACTTTAAGGATGAAAAAGCCATGGTAGCCAGCCAGAACTCAGATTTGCTGGATGACGAAGAGGCAGAAGATGAAGTCATGATGGATGAAGAAGATGAAGAGAACGAAATTGCAGGGAAAGCAGTCAAAGAGCCTGTTACAAGCGACATGCACGAGGGGACCCCGGAGGAGGATTATGAGGAAACGAGTACTTTGGACATGAACTGCAAAGCTTCCCCTGACAGGTTGGTTCCTTCCGAGTATTGGTGCACCCAATACGTGAAACAAAAACAATAAACCATACAAGAGTGCCAACACCAAACTGTGTGCTGTGGGAACTGGTCCGAAGTAGCCAGCTTCCCAGTTACGATAGCAACATAGGTCTGTATTTGGGTCAATACCAGCTCTGTTTTCTGTCTCTTGGTGCAATCTATAGCCCTTAAGAGGAAAAATAACTGTGCTTGGGGAGTTATTGTCAGGTTCTGGGTGAGACAGGAAATGTTCCTGGGAGAGATGTCATCTGCTCTTTAAACTGACCTGGATCTCCCATAATGGTCTTGTGAAAGGCTGTGGAGACACCAGGAGCAAGGTGACCTCCCCCTGCTCCCATTGTCTACCCTCTCCTCTTTTATTTCAGGATCATTGTTCCACAGGGCAAGGTGGTTTATAAGTATAAAAAGCAGGTTTTATACTTATAAATTGCTCAGATATGTTAATCTAGAAGGATGAGGGAACGCAGAGAAGATTGTTCAATTAACATTAAAAACCTCTATGGTGTTTTTGTAGGTATAAAGAGGAAGAGTATAATAAGACTGGACTTTCGGCTTTGGACCACATAAGGCACTTCACAGACAGCCTCAAAATGAGGAAAATGGAAGAAAATCAATATAGTGAAGCTGAATTGGCAGCTTTCAATACTTCCCAGCTGCCAGAGGACCTAAAACAACCATTGTACAGGAAATCCAAATCCCAGGTAAAAGCTTAACTCAGTTAAAATATTGTCACCAAATACGCAAAGGATTAAAGTGTTAGTGTGTGGCAGGCAAGGTCATTTCAGCTTCATCAGACAGGGCTGAGCTCCACATCCACAAACCTCAGCCTGCCTCAAGCTCCACCTGTCTACTGCACCCAGGAGACACCGTGGGTGCTTTGGTCCCTGATAATGGAGGATTTTCTTACTTTTTTGCTATTTTTGTTCCAGTCTGCCATTTACAGAAATGCCACAATAAGAACTAGTTGCATTCTCCTTCCAGACAGCCGGCACAGTCACACTGATGCTGTGGAGTTTGGGTGCAGCCTTGTAGGGATGTGACTCGATCTTCTGGCTGCTTTGACTTTTGGTATTTTTTTTTAAGTCTGTTGTATGTTACCACCTTTAGGTCCCCAGCACTGTTTTAAACCAGCAATAGTTAGACTGGTATCCTAATGCTATTTCTTGATTTATTTTTTTTTTAAAAAAAAAACAACATTAGTTAAAATGGAGCTTTTTAGCCCCTTTAAAAGATTCCGTTTTTAAAAACTGTAGAATGTGCCTGTAGAAAAGGTCAACGAAGGAGACTGTGGTATTTGGTGAAATAGAGTACCAGCCAAAGGGATAATTCCTCAGGCTCTTGAAAAAAAAAAAAGCCTCCTGTGCCAAAAAACTGAAGGCAAAGGAGACTCTGGGCCCTTGTCTACTATCAAAGGTTTCTCAGAGCTGTGTGAAGCCAGATGAAAGCAGAAATTATTATTACTATCAGTGAGTCAAAAGTGCCAGTGAAAAGGTTGACAGTGGTTTTTACCTAATGTGTTTTGATATATTTTTTTTAAAGAAGTTGAGAATAGTGGTTGTAGCCTAAACGATGCCCCAGCCATGCAGCAGCGGCACGGGTCCAAGCTCAGATCTGCACTGCAGGATCGTGACCTCCCTGTCCTTCTTCTCTCCCTGTCCAGGCGTATGCGATGATGCTCTCTCTCTCCGACAAGGACTCCCTTCATTCCGCATCCCACAACTCTCCCAATATGTGGCACAGTATGGCGAGAGCCGCAGCAGAATCCAGTGCCATTCAATCCATCAGTCACGTATGACATTGTGAAGTCTTACCGAGAATGGGACCAAGTCCAAAACCAGTAGCATGGCTCTTTCATATATGACTATTTAAAAGACTGCTGAGCAGAATGCCTTATAAATCTGCAGGGTCACTCATCTAAAGTCCAGTGACCTTAAACTGAATAATTTTAAAAAGAAAGAAACTATTTATTCTCAAGATTTTGTTTTGCACAGCAAAGGCAGCTGCTGACTTCTGGAGGATCAATGCGACTTAAAAAACATACAATAAATAAATGCATTTCAGTGGATTATGTAAACTGGGGCCGGGAAAAAGTGTCTTCCAGTTCACCCGGCTTTGAGGGGCAGGGGCAAAAGGGTTAAGACTGCATTGATACACACATGGGCACTCCTTTAAATTAGGAGCTGAATTGATTTTCTTTTTGTATAAGATAGTTTGACACAGGATTGGGAACAGTTGCTTTTATGTACAAATCTCTTCATTAAAGCTTTATGCATTTTAGCCCTTCAAAGAAAGATAATAGTTCTATCAAATGCACACTATCCATCGTAAATGTAGAAAGAAGTAGCAGGGAATATTTTGTTTTCTCCGTAATTCTTTTGCCTTCTCAAAAAAAAAAAAAAAGAAAAAAGAAAAAAAAAAAGAGAAAAAAAAAAGACAAAAAAAGAACTCTGAGAAACAATACATAAGAGGCTTGTGTATATTGTAAACTATGAATGTTCACTACTCCAAGAAGCTAAATCATCCAGATAATTCCGTGAAAGCACCGCGTTCATCGACAGCACCACTAGTTCAAATCGTTGTAAGGAGATTTTTTTAATTTTCGACAATCATGTCACTATTTTGTTGTATTGTTTCCTTTCCCCTGACCCTCTAATTGCTTCTTTGTGTTGTGTGTACCATGTATTTATTTGTTGGCAAACGATTGTTTGTTGATTCAAATAGCACTGTTCCTGTAACAAACAGCACTGCTCCAGTCCCCCACTGCGTTCTGATGTCAGGCACCCATGTACTTCCAAAAAGAGTGAGGTGAACTGATCTGTGTATATGGGAGTGCAAAACAGTGTTTGAAAATTTCTTACATTCCTCTTTTATTTTATTTTTGCCTTTTAATGAACTAAATAACTAATAGATGCGACTTAGGTTGGTTTTTTTTGTTGTTTTTTTTTTTGTTTTGTTTTTTTTTTTGTTTTTTTTTTTTTTTTTGTAATACAGTAAATTGATTCAATTGTATAAACAGATATAATTTCCTCATGAAAGCATGATTCTTCTGATTAAAAAAAAACTGTACCCAATATTTTATGCTGGTTGTCTGCGAGCTTGTGTGATGTTCTGTTCATGTTAATCCTATTTGTAAGATGAAGTGTTCCAAATTTATGTTTTAAAAAAATAAATAAATAAAGGAAGGTATTCAGTTATTTGGTTTTTTTTTTGTTTTTTTTTTTTTTTTTGGCCTTTAGTGAGGGACCAGATTTATTTTTCCTTTTGTTTATAATCTCATTTTGGAATAATCGGCAAGTTGAGGTACTTTCTTTAAATGCTTTGTACAATGTAACTGTTACGCATTTCAGTACATTACTATGGGAGGATCAACTTAAAAAAAAAAAAATAAAGGACTACAAAACTGAAGGGATCTTTTTCCTTATTGTCTTGGTTTTGTCTGGGTCAGGCAAGAATGGTTCATTTTGGGAAGCAAAGACCATGAGGATGTGGGTAACCAGGTGATGGGGCACCGCAAAACATCTTGGACTTGATTGTGCAATTCAGGACCCAATCCAGTGTCTCTCACGTCACTGTTGGAGGGTTTTATATCAATCCTTTAAGCTACAGAACACTACTTTGGAAAAGAGAAATATTGCATTCACTTGACAGGAGGGATGGGTGCAAGGTCACCTTCAAATGTTGTTATGGAGCCTTGAGCTGGTGATGGTCCCGCCTGCAGCTTGTGGGGACAATGTGGCAAAGCAGCAGCTTGGCTGGCTAATAGCAGAACATCGACTCACAGAGAAGATAAAAATCCACGGCTGAGAAGCTGAATTGGCCTGCAACTGCATGAAATGAGCCGCTAGGGTCTGAAAAACAAAAAACAAAAAAAAAAAAAAGAAAATGTTTTAGTTTGAGTGTTCTCTTTGAAATCAGGTCCAAAACACCCCTTCTGAACAATCTGCAGAGCAGTAGGATGTCCAGGAAAATCCAACGTTGGCCCAGGAAATGCACATTTTCCTGCTCTCCCATGTGCACAGAAGTGAGATGGGACCATGGGTCTTTGCAGCGGCTGCACAAGGCTGTCCTTTCCATTTAAGTGACTCAAAAGAGTGAACGTGACAAACTATGGTGTCTGTTTTTGCAGTGGGAGCAAGGATTGCTACCACCAGATGCAAATGTGTTGGCATAAGCAAGCAATGAGGGAATAAAGTGCTGGGAATCAGTAACCCAGGGCAATTAGTACCAAACTGTGTATTAAATGCAGCGCTGTCCCAGTGGGAAAGGCACATTAAGGGAATATGATTTGCAGAAGGTTTGGTTAAAAGTACCTCCTAAAATGGAGGCCTTGGCTCCAGGCCTAAGGCAAGTTGTGCTCATCTCTTAGGCTGTTTCAGTACACTAAGAACTCTTGTAGCCCAACAGATCCTCAAGTTACATTGCAAAATACCCTAAATGTGTCATTCTTGTCTTTAGCCCAGGTACAGTTTGACTTGTTTTATAACCATCATGTTGTAACGGGGGCATAGACAGAGATGAGTCCAGACCCAGAGAGGACAGGCATGGGCTGCCTTTGGTTTGCACTTACAGCTCCTGAGCCTCATGCACAGGTTGATGATAAGCTGAGACCTACAGGATGGTGGTTTTTCATGCAGGAAACCTAAACCACACCTGGAAGAGGAAAAAAAACACCAAATAAACAAAAAAACCCAACATAACAAACAAAACCACAACAAACAACACTCCCTCATGTACATGTTCTTGTGTGTCTTTCAATGGCCTGAGCCAATGGTCAGGTACATGTAGATAATTGCATAAATAGGCTATTATTTTTAGTGCAGTTAAAGTCACCGTGAAACTTGGTTTTAGGTTTCTGCCAAATAAAGAGAACAAATAGATTAATCAAGTCAAGTTTTATCTGCAAACAACTTTCCAGATCATTTTCCCTTTTAATTTGATGCAATGCCAGTTCTTATCAGCTCTGCTCTCACCTGCCCTAGATGAAAGGGGTTTTTGGAGGTGGAGAAAGGGTGGGACAGTTTCTCCTGGGTTTAATGTTCTGGGTTATGGGAGCACACTCCCATCATATAACTGTCAGGAAAAGTACTCCTTGAGCTGAGCTGTAGGGTTAGTTTAACCTGCACATAACCAGGTCTGTTGACCATTGGGGAGTGGTTAACACCATCTCATCAAATCCCTGGGCAGAGGTTTCTTTTCAGAACCTTGAGCTTTGTATTTTCATCTCAAAGTAGCCCACCCAGTGGCACCGCATATGGGGTGCAATGAGCAGAGGGGTGAACACCACAAGGGGTCATTCAACTTGGTGTAGGTGCCTTACCATGACCTTGATTTTCATTGTGTTTTCTCAATGGTAAAGGTATTCACACAGCAAAATAGCTGAAAAACAAACCCAGATTTGGTTAGCCATCTCATCCCCAAAATGAACAAAGAAAACAGGATAATTTTTGTCTTTGTGTCATACCGTCCTTGATGGACCACACAGATGCACTTGTTCAGATGCAGAGTGCTACATGAGGACCAATGGTTCTGGCTTTCTGCCACAGCGATTATATTCAATACTTTTTAAAAAAAACCCCTTCAGTTTATTTCAGCATCATCCTACTGTTCACCTCACTGTAGTAGTTTTCCATAAGTCAACAAGGTCAACAAATCATTTCCATGTGATACAGCAGCCTTACTACACAAAGGAGCTGCATATTACCACCTCAGTTCCTATCTACAGAATCTAACAAAGCAGCAGTATGACAAGATGATTAATCAATATTTCACCCTGGCCTCGATCCCCAATACCACTGTGGGTCCGAGTCACCGTTCCCTTGTCAGCCCTGTTGTTTTACTGAGTTAATAGCCACATTTGTAGAGTAATGGGAGGGGAAGTTGTTGTGAAAGTGGTTGTGAGGCTGTTTTTGCTCAGCAATTCAGTTTGGCCCATCACTCCATGAATGTCTTGAACTTTAAAAAATGTCTGTCAGGTCTCTCTCGCTCAGACATACAGAGAATTGCTGCAAAATGCTGGATGGGTTTGCTGCACTCTGCTGCCTTCCAGCTATATTAAGTCTCATTTGTGGTTTTGCTGGTCAGTCATATAACGGCATGGAAAAGCTAGTTCATTTTAAAGGTGCTTCCAGTAATGATTTAAACAAAACAAAGGCATCCAGCACCAAACAGAAGACCCTTTCTCCATGTCAAAGACCACATACCTTGCCAGGATTCTGGTTACAAGAAAAATGTGTTCTGCAGCCTGGCCAAAACCATCCTCTTTCCCATCCCATTGAAAAGCTATGTAGGTTTTTGAGTATACCTAGTCTCGGCTTCCAATAGCCTGATTAATTCTTCTTTTGTTTCAATACAGAAAATGGTGCCAGCTTTAGGAAAAGATCAGCTTTCCAATTCAGAGTCACTTAATGAAATCTGGGGAGAGACTGAAGACAAGAACATCAAATAAAAAGTAAATAAATAAAATACTGTATTTTTTTTCCTTCCCTCAACTCAGATTCAACTCTTGCTAGAGAAAAACAATTTTCAGCAAAATTTACTATTTTCCCAGAATGGAGAGTTGAATCAGACTAACACTGAAATATTCCCTGAAGAGATGCCCCACTGTCACACCGTCATTTTGGAACTCATGGTATTTCTTGCGAGACTGGAGCCTTTTTCCCAAAAATACTGCCTAAATTTTGTTTGGGACAAGTTACCTCCTCGGTATGACCATAAACCAGACTGAACACAAAACCCTTTGCTGCTGTGTGCTGGAAGTAGAGTCTCCTTTTTTGATCCAGGAATATCCATATTTTAATAGAAATTGATGCTATTTATATCTACAAATCCATTTGGGGATCCTTTACTATGAAAGATTCTGTGGAAATATAAAAATAGTCTTGTATAACTTGCTGGAGAGGAGCTTTAACAGTATCTGCTCCAGCTGTCTGAGTGGAGGGTCTGACAGAAGGCACCTCCAGAAGGCACCCTCCTTTTTCCTGCTTTATTGTAATACTAATTAATTCCAGAAAGGCTAAAGAAATTTGATGAAATTCTACACTTCTAGGAAAAAGTTTTGCCTGGGAGTGTTAAAGCAGGCCTCCCAGCTTGGTAGGGTCTAGTGGGAGAAGAGGGTTAGTGGTCATTTTGATGCTTAAATTATCAGTAATTAAGAAGTTGATTTTCTGGGATTGAAGAAAATTTTAAACAGCTGCTTCTTTCAGGCCTGTACTCCTCATTTTCATTAACATGTGCTAAGGCAATCTGGAAAATATATTTAGATCTATATTATGCTATGTCAAGACCTCAGCATCTGTACCTTGGGGCAGATACATGTGAGATAGCCGAGGGTAGATGTGCCAGCACGCACATGTGGAAGTGTTCAATTTGTAATATGATTATAGCCCCAAAACAAAGCCTGCTTGATACCTGTGGCATATTTGTTTCATGGTAAGCGCAGAAAATTCTCAAAAATCGTGTCATGTTTCGCCTCGCTGGCCAACTCAAACTAGAGAAGTAGCACTTTAATTCCTGGGGAATCTCTTTCAACAGGCGCGTGTCAAGCCCAATTAAGGTCCAGGCAGCCTCGCGCTAATTGGGTTGAGGTATGCAGTGGTGTAACACGGTTATTTAGCAAAGCAGCCCCTTTGTCCAGGCCAGAGCCCACCCTCACATCAGCCAGTCTCTCTTCCCCAGGGCGACCAGCAGAGAAACCCCTTATAGAAAATTGCCTGGAAAAAGTTAGCAATTTGAGTCAAAGTGTTTAACAGCAGTGGATAACACAGCTCAGGGTGCTCAGCCAGCAGCTTACCATGTGGCTTCCTGCATTCAAGTTACCATCATGAGAGATAAAGGTGGTGAGCTGCATCTTCCACCCATGTAAAGCAAGCCGCAGCATCAGCATCCTCCAAAGGTGCTTGCTTGTCTCATCCACAGGTCTTTCTCCGCTCTAAAAATAAAGACTTTTTTCTTACATCAAAGTGTTCATACACTAGAATAGAGAAGAAAAAAAGAAGGTATGAGCTGCTATGTGGAGATGAATCTAAGCACTCAAACCTTCCTGACTTTCAGTGGGACTTACGTGACTCCACATCCATGATGCAGATGAAAGCGAAAAATTGGCAGACAGGTATTAATGATGTTCATTCAAAACTGATTTTTACAAACATTTGAATTATTTAGATCATCCTAATTACAGAACTGGGTGTTTTACTGTAACCAGCTCTTTCATAGAATCACAGAATAGTTTGGTTTGGAAGGGACCTTCAAAGCTCATCCAGTCTAGCCCCTGCCATGAACAGGGCAGGTCAGTTTGCTCAGAGTCCCGTCCAGCCTGGCCTGGGATGCCTCCAGGAACGGTTCATCTACCACGTCCCTGGGGAACCTGGGCCAGTGTTTCACCACCCTTGTAAAAAAATTTCTTATATCTAGTCTGAATCTCTCCTCTTTTAGTTTAAAACCATTACCCCTCATCCTGTCACAACAGCTCCTGCTAAAAAGTCTGTCCCTTTCCCTTTCTTGCCTGTTGGGCACCCATTTGCTGGTGTGTCTTCTCTTGAACTAATTTGTAGTCTGAGCAAGGCCAGCGATCTTTTCTAGCACCCAGCCTCTGCTGCCTCATGTCTTAAAGGAGGAGAATCTTCATCATCCTCAGACCAACATGAATCCCTGCACGCTGACACGTGCCTACCCTTTCTCAGGAGGAAACTCCCAGATACATGAAGTGCAGTCAGCTGCAATCACAACTGTGTAATAAAGATTTAGTTCAGAAGGATCCACAGACCCTCTGCTCTGTGTAACCACAAGCCACAAAACACCTTGCAATCCACTGTAACGAAGTAAAGAACTATATTACAGACCTATATTACATTTAGACTTGATTCCCTGGTACTCTTTTTGGACGCAGCTCTGCTGTTTTTATTACTTAAGAGCTATTAAAATCTTAACCACTGAATGGAGCAACTCATGCCAGTTTTACACTCGTCCATAAAAACTTTGAATGGGAGATCAAGAGCTACTTTTTGGAACTAACACCCCGTCAGCTGAGGAATGCCAGAATGAGGTCTGGATTTGTCCCTGTCTCGGCTGAGCATACAGACCAGGCTGAGAGATGCTGAAATGCAGGAGCATGACTTGTAACCCAATTTTCCCCATGCTTTTCTTCTAAGGAAGGACAGAGAGCGGGAAGCCACGGTGACCTCTCCTTCCTTCTTGTGTCAGTCATAAGCCAAGCTCTGCACTTACCACTCTCTGCTAGCTTAGGAAGGAACAAAGTTGGAAGGAAGGTCACTGTGTGAAGAAATAAGGAGAACAGGACCAGAGATGGTGCTAAATTCACCCCAGAAAACCTCAACAAAAATCCTGAACCATGTTAAATTCGGCTTGGTGCTGGGGGAGGAGAGGAATGCATGGGTAACCAGCAGGATGGCACAGAGGATGTCGGACCAGCTTGGTCATCCCTCTAGAAAAATACCCCCTGAAGCACAAGTGCAAAAACCAGAACAACCTGCCATGGTGTAATGGAAATGGCACCAGCCACAAACTTCTATAAGGGAACTCCCTATTTTGTTCTCTACGTTGCTCAGATACTGGTGGTGTGTGTAACACAGAAGCCAGCTTACAGCCTCTCATTATTTTCACTTTTTCTTATTATAGAGTAAAAAAATCTGGCTTTCTCAGCTCACCACCAGTTCCAAAGCACAACTTCCTCCTCCTCCACTCTGCCACTGAATTTTTACTATTTCCTCTGTGGGAAATGTCAGAATTCTCATCAGGGTGTGGGTTTCTGCTCTAATACAGCTCTGCCAGGGGTGTCTCAGGGCAATACCTTCCCCCTGGAAAAGAAATTCTAGCTACTGTCTACATAGAAGAATGAGAAAAATAAACTAAAAAAAACCTAAAAAACAAACAAACAAACCCCAAATAAACAAACAAAAAACAACACAGAAACCCCATAGCATTTTTTTTTCCCAAACCTGAGGAACCAGCCTCATAAATTATCCATTATAATGTTTCATCATTTCAGTCGAAACAATGACCCCGGTACATTTTCTTTTAAACTTTGTTTCCCAGTCCAAGTGGCCACCTACTTTGTTGTCCGAATTTCTCGTGCAGTTCGAATCCTACAATGTGTAATCTCAGTAGGGTTATCAGTTATGTCATGCATTATACAGCCTCCAATCAGCGTAGTGGGAAACAACATTTTCATTTAATACCAGGAGAAACAGTGGAAGTCAGCGATTGATACCAACACAATGATGGGAAAAAGTGTCCAGAGGTGCTACTCACATAATCTCACTTTACAACATCTTGAAAATTCAATAGAAAGGACTTTGCTAACAATACCAGAATGACATACCACTGATTATTGTTCCTAAAGCTCTTAACAATAAGAAAGCTCTCTAAATATATCTCAACAAAAAACATATAACAGTTTGTTTCTCCTTTTTTTTTTTCCCTCAAAGCACATAGTATTAGTCAACAATTGCTGTGTGGTGTGAGCCCATTAGAACTGTTGGCTGGTCATGTTCTGGGAAATGAGCTCTTGAAAGATCTTTTATTTCTTTTTTAAACATGTCTAACAATTGTGTCTTAAAACAATCCTGGAAGCGTTTAGTATCTGCAAACTGCAAGGACCCGCTCAGACTTATTTTCTTAAGACAGAAGAAAGAGCTACTTACCTCTGCATTTTATTCACTCACTTGGAATTTGAGCTGTGAGAAGCAATTTTTAGCTCAGAGAAGAAATGAGAACCTTTTTAAGGACCAACAGTTTCTGGTTAAGCCTTTGGTCTCAGCAGGGTTGGGTGAGTTCTCCAAAGTCCCTATCTTAACGTGGCTGTAAGAAAGGGTTAAAATACAATTAAACACTAAATACATCATGACATTTCCTTCAAAAGCAAAGCAGAAATAGACTTATTTACTGCTAAAGCCATACTTTAGAGGTTGAGCTAGTAACCACTTAGTAGTGTCTACTACAGAGAAGCCCTGTAAGTAATTAATTGCTCAGCACCCTCCAGGAGCAGCACCCACCTTTGGGGCTGTTCCCAACACCAAAGTGGACAAATGAAGCCACATATGGTAGTAAAATCTTTCACTGGCTTTGCAGCATCAGGCCTATAACTACATGTCATTAATTACATTTATCGTACAGCACTTTTGGTGTGTATGGCCATCTAGAAACCGGTTGGTGATGATTAAATAATAATGTAAATTCCTTTGATATTGTTTACATTTCAAAAGCAAACCGAACTCTTATATGTCGCACAAATCTCCACTGCATTTATAGCATGAAAAGGCCAATGAAAGATCCCTAAAAATCATTAACTGAAGTAAACATTGAATCACGTTACAGAGTCAACAGAGAGAAGTTTTGAATGAAATAAATGTGTCGTGCTTGAGGATATCGAGTGAAATATCCACTGGATTTTCTTTTATTACATGCTTTTAATCTCTTTGTTTATTATTGAAGTGGTTAATAAGCAATTCCTAAAACAGATCCAGAAGGTGTCTTTAACAGCCTGACTGTCAGCCCACACCATCAAGCTACGTTTTCCACCAGCCCTTTGCAATCCTAGCTTGGTTTCACCTTAAACACTTTTTGCAATGATTATTTTTGTTCCCTGAACTTAGACATCAACTGTATAGATTGAGTTAAGATTTGTTTGCCGTCGATATAAACAGCATTTACTGGGTACAAGATATATCAGAGGGAATAATTTTAACTTCTGAAAACATTTTAGAATGATCAAATGAACGGAGTGAGAAAACATTGTGAAAACCTGACTTGAGCACTGGCCGCCTGGCACGGCTTTCCCTGCGCCATCCCCACACTACATTTATTTAGAGAAATAGACCCATTATGTACTTCACTTGGAGGTTTTTTTTCCCTCTCACTGAACACCACCGGAGTCCTTCAAAGCACCTTCTGGTACACTTTGTGGCACCTGGTGTTGAACCAACCACCCAACCTCTGCCAGTTGAAGATAATATCTAATACTAAATAAAAAGGTTTAAATAAGTATTTATTAAGTATTAAGCAAGATTTTGTTTTCTTATCCTTTCTCTATTATTTAAGTATAGACTTAATTAGTGGTATCACTCCATTCAGTAACCTGAAGGAAGCATCAGCTAAATTAAAGGCAAGACTGGACATAATCCTGGATTTGACATGGTTTCAAATGTGGTTCTTTTTCACTCCTTCCTGTTATTATATACTTACAAAACTTATATAAGAGTATTGCATATAGCAATAAGCACTTATATATAAGTATTGCATATAATTGTATATATACTTCAGCAGTTTGGAGTTAGTTTATTGCTTGCCAAACTGATGGCGGCAATCACAATGGCTGTGATTTATCCTGGGAATAAGGAGATGCTTTCAAATTACTACTGGGTGAAAGGTGAGGGGGTCCATGGTCCTGAGCCCGGGTGGGGTGTGGGTCCTACACTGGGGTCAGCACAGGCCAACATGTGGCCAAGCTGGTGGTTGTTGTTGTTGTTGGTTGGGTTTGAAGTCAAGTCATAGGAAACTGATTGAATGGCTGGAGCCAGAGAGTCTCTGTGAGGGGCAGCTCAATACAAAAAAGCAGTCAGGGCTGTATGTGTGTTTAATTACTTTGTTGTGTTTTTTTAATTTTTTTTTTTTTTTTTTTTTTTTTTTTTTTTTTTCTGTTCCCTGTTGAAAGGCTCCAACTCGACAGTACCAGGGAGCCGGGCTGATGTTTCCAGAGGCTCCCCAATTGGAGCTGGGTACCTTTGAGAACGTGGGACAAAGCACCAAATTCCCTTTAAAACTCTTCGGCTGTATGCACCTTCTCCCTCTTCCTCCCAACTGGAGGCTTTTTCAAGCAAAAAAAATCTCTCCTCCAGGGAATAAGCCCTGACTCAGAGAAACTTGAACAGCTGAAAGCAAAGAGCCAAAGTGCTTATGCTGAGGGTATTTACTGAGCCATGCAGGGCATCTGGGGGAACACCGATCCCAAGTCACTGCCACAGAGCTGGGACACGCTTCTGAAGGTGTGGAAGTCACCTCTGGCTGTGGGATGGGATCAAACCCAGGAGATCACAGCTCTCAGCCGGGCATGCTGCCTCGGACCCACGCTGCAGCCTGAGAGCTACTCTTACATGCCTGTGAAAATATGTACCCTAGTGACCACACCATAAACATGGACCTCGTGAAAAACATGATTCATATGCTTTAGGAGCAGAGATTTCTGCCTTTTTTTTTTTTTAATAGTATCTGGCATGTTGGAAAGTAGTGTCCAGGAACGCTAAGCCTCTATGTAAATGATTTTCCATTATTTATTATATTTGTATCTTCTTTTTACAGCTCCTCCCAAGCCTTAGAGTAAAAAACTGGCATGAAATCTTTGAAAACAAAGACAACACCTTACCTGAGGTTTAATGTCTGCTGGGGGTGCTGTGATTCCCCACGGGAGCATCATGACCGTGCCCGGGTGATGGGCGATGGACGGGCTGTCCCTGCCTCCCCGCAGACCGCCTCCTCGTCTGCACACGACATTTCTTGTCTGTATCAATGTATCTAACATGTGAGAAATAAAGTGCGGAAAACTTATTTCAGCTGTATTTCCCAGGCAGGCTCTTTGATCAGCTCATGCCTGAGTATTATTCAGCACACAGGAAAATGAACAACGTAGGTAAAGAGCCAGCTGCTGCTAAACGGCTGTCAACATTGCCAGCAGTCATCAGGCAGCCTTTGCCTTTGAACAAGAATATCATAAGCCGGGGGACAAACTTCCCAGCGCCAGGGCAATATTTCACAGCTACTGCCCCAATTTACCAATCCACAGCTAAACCTCGCAGCAACTTGCGACTCAAAACAAGCAGCGAGGGTTTAGTTAACCCTGGCTTGCATTCTTGACTCCAATTTTGCTTAAGGAGCATAAAGCGAGGAGGGAATCCTGCGAAGGATTTCTCTTCACTTTGTCGGTGATTTATTTTCCTTTGCAGAGCAGCTCAAAGGCCTCCCAGCCCTAATTGCCGGCTGCTCTCTTGTGGCTGCTCGGAGAAGTGCTCACAGTCCCTCCTCCAGTCAGACCAGACTTTCTTCAAAACAAATTAAAAGAAAAGGGCTCATCGCCAACTGGAAATAACTCTGGATGACTGCAAAGTCCTCTGTAAGAGGATTTCTAAATGTTATCGGGACTCTTTACAACCCAGTACACAATCACTGGGCTACTGCAGCTCCTTGCTGGGCAGATACAAGCAGGAGCTTAACCAGGTCTTGCTGGGCAGAGGTATCAGTGATGACCTCCTTGTGCTGGCAGCAAGTTCCTGTTCATTAGCTCGTAGCTACTACAGCAATTTTGAAACTCCACTTTACCTTCTTTTTCTTTTTCTTTTTAATTCCAGTTATGCCAAGTATAAGAAATAAAGTACACATTAGTGTGCAGAGCATTATACATGAGCCAGACCTGAGCAGTGTGGAAAGGCTGTCTTGATTCATTGCACTTATATGATTTTGGCTGCAGTAAATTCACTCTCCTGCTACAGCGTGCAATTTGAGGGTTTATTGAGTACTGGCACAAACAGAGAAGAATCATCAAAGTCTCGATAATTGCAGGGCTTTTGTTTGCTTCCACTGTCATTGCTTTACCAGCTATTGTCTTGCTGCTTGGGAAAGCACTGCCAAATACCTCTCATAAGAAATAAAATATTAAAAAAGTAAATTTTATTCCTCCTCCTATTTATTTTCCTTGTGGTAGGACTTACTCTTCTGTATGATTCTTTACAGTCCCCAGGAAGTTTTGGTTTCTCCTCCTATTTCACTATCCTTTTATCCAGCGCTGTCTCTGAAAACTCTTATAGACGATCTGGCACTTTTTTCATTAGCACCCAAACTCTTGGTCCCTTGGAAAACTAACACCTCTTCTTCAGCAGCAGGAGTCTGGTCTGTGCAGTCCCTGGAGAAGCTTTCTGTTCACCTCAGCAGGCACTAGACTGACCACTGGGAGAACATTTTCCCTCCTCAGCCTTCGCCTACCATTTGTCTTCCCTGCTATCCCCACATTTCAGTTCCCCTAAAAATCACCCGAAGATCATTGGCTACTTCAGAAAAGACAACTACTCCATCGCAGTCGAAATCTGAGCTCGCACATATGGTTGAAGTTAAGCTAAGGTCTTCTTCCCAGAAATGCTTTGTGAAGTTCTTCTCCGGGCAAGTCTTTTCCAGTAAGATAGTGTCTCCTCGCCTGCTATTTTGCTTAGTCTCACTTTCTTTTATCTTCCTTGTCGAACTTCAATGTCGCCATTCACTGCTAGCAGATGTGGTTTGGGATTCCTACATTCTTTTATGCCTTTATTTCAGTGCTTTCATCACAGCTTCTCTTTCAGCTAGGTGAATCAAAGGCCTTTCCATAGTCCAGTCAATGCAAGCTATACATGATGGCTTGTTTTATTTGGCAATCTTCTCCAGTATGTGATTCATTGTCTGCAGGTGATTCATAGTTAGGAAATTACTCCTGAACCCTGCCAGTGCTTGTGGTTGATTAAAGTTCAGAAGTCCCTGTAGTCTGTTCACCAGCGCGTTTTTGTCAACTCAAATATTTGTGTGCAGTAAAGAACAGTAAAAAGTGGATGTGCTATTGACATGAGCAATTTACTTGAATGTTTGCATCTTTAGAAAGTTCTACCAGAATTTCTAGAACTGGCATGAAACTGTTTCACAATGTCTGACTAAATGAATCACGTTTTACAAATAAATATCTGTCAAATTGTTCAATTACTTGAGATCCAGTCATTAAGCAATAAAATAAAGCAGTAAATAGGAGACATCTGCTGCAAAGTGCTACAGAAACTTAAGCATCTTTCTCAAGTTACCTTCTTTGCATTTCAGTATAATGATTCACCAGAAATGTCTTACCCAAGGCAATCAAACACCAGAAAATTGTCCTCTGCAAAATAATATTGGCATAACATGGTACCTTACCCAAAGCTAATACAGCTTAGCATCTCGGTGAACGCTGCCTGAGAACAAAGAGGAGAAGGCTGATCAATTGACGTGCTGCGGCTTTACTAGGTGAGATCAGATGGTTCAGGATACTGAAACCTTGAAAGAAAAAAATAGCATTGGAAGTCATTGCTTCTGATCTTGACATGATCTTTTAAAGACGTAAATGCTGCCCTTACTTTGAAAGATAATATTTCCCATAATGGCTGAGAGAGAACCCAACTTTCTCTTTACATCAGAGGTGCTTGTAGGAATAACATTAAAATTCAAGGCACGGATGGTCAAGGGGTTTAAACACTGAGTCTCTAAGGACCTGGTCAAATCCATTGCAGCAGTAACTTAATACCCGAGGTTGGCAACTTCTAGGTAACTGTTGTCAGACCAAAGGGGAAAAAACACCTCATTTTGGTCGGGCACATCTGCACATCAGGACTAGAACTTCCCCCTGAGGGATGAGGGGCTTTTTGACAGCAGCACCCTACAGTGTTAACCCAAAAAACGTTATTTCCAAGAACACAAATTAATTAAAATACCTTTTGGAAGGGCAATCAGATAAGAGCAAATTTAAGGAGTTGTAGCCTCTTCCCTTTGCTTTCAGCAGCTCAGGCTCGTTGCTTCATCTAGAGTGTCAGTTTGCAGGGCACTGTTTGATTCACATTTCACTGAAAAAGAAAATATTTTTAAAACTTATCTTGATAGTTATAGAATTTCCTGTGAAAGATCCATTTTTCCTGCCAAAAGATTCCTACAATTCTCAAGTAGCACTTCAAAAACGGTAAAGCTGGAATGACACTTGCATATTTTACTGGTAATGGAGCATAGTGAAAACAGAA
Source organism: Columba livia (assembly GCF_036013475.1). Lineage (NCBI taxonomy): Eukaryota > Metazoa > Chordata > Aves > Columbiformes > Columbidae > Columba > Columba livia. The sequence goes on along the minus strand of NC_088610.1, from coordinate 4,382,035 downwards.
ATGGAAAGAATACTCAAGTATCCAAAGCTGCATTATCACAGAAGCATCAGCTTCTTTCAGACCTTTCGCTATATAACATTTCAGCACCAGCAGCTCTACCTATAACTTGGCTCATGGATTTTGTTTAAAATTGGAATTACACGTATTAAACCCACACTGTAGGAAGGTTTCTGTATACAATTCAAAATCTTTTTCTAAATAGAAACCCTGTAACTTCTCTGTGCTTTATGTTGCGACAATTTCTCTATACATAGCTCCACTTACACGTTTGTGTGGGTTTTGCTGCAAGTGAGGTTTCCAATATCTGTTTAGTGATTTTAGTTATTTTCCACAGCTTTCACAAACCTGAGAAGCTCCAGCAAGTGCAGTGTGTGTTTTAAATCTTCTCCCAATATACTTGTTTAGACAAATATTTTTGCTGAGTTCAATTTCTCCCAAGGGAATTTATTTTAGAAAACAAGTGGTTAAAAAAACCCCAAACAAAACTCCTCCAGGATTTGACTGAGTATAAATGGCAGCAATTTACTAAGAACATTGAAACATCATGAAATGCAAAATTGGATTAAAAAAATAAATAATCCTTAAAACAGAACATTAAGACCTCAGTTTTCCATCTCATGCAAGAAATTGCATCCAGTGCAACTCAAATAAAGACGTTCAACAACCAGGAGCTGAACGCTTGACTTGTAGCCACCCTTTAAACCTGTCTCAGAAGACACAGAAATGCTCCCGCTTGGGCAAGACTTTCCAAAAGCCATCAGCTCCTTTCTGCCGGCTGCCACGTGTGTTTGCAAGTCTCGCTGGCTCAGCAAACCTTCAGGTTAGATTTGTCCACTGAGATCAGCCTACGACGCTCCTCTTTTATGAAAAACTACAAGCAATGACAATGAATTTGGCATTTCATTCATACGCAGCACTCAGCTTTGAATTTCTGCCTCATTTAGCCAAAGATATTTGGCTTGGTCACTCTTCCTCTTCGATAGCTTAGATATTGGTGCACTTCGCCTTTATGCAACATGTGCTTTTTATTTTAGGCTAAGCAAAAAATATGGCATGACACTAGGGAAAATATATTCCCTCACATCCCAGGATAAAAAGAATAGTAGTCGATTCAAATTGGTGTCCACTCTTCCATGACAAGTGCATGCACATTTAGCTGAGAAATGTATTTATTTCCAGTGTTTCTCTATGGTTCAAATGTCAAGAGGACAAAATCCACCATGAGTGGCAGAAGGGCTTCCATGAGGAGCTCTGCCTTTGGCTGATCTACTCTATTTCTCGACTACCTTTTAGTTAACCTGAAAATGTCCAGAACAGCAAATGTGTCTTCAAAGCAGGACTCCAAAGTCAAAGCACACACATGGATAAAACACAAAATCAGTGTGATTTTGCTTTTCTTTTCCTGAAAGAAAAAGCAGTGTTACCAGAAATCTCTACTGTTTCTAGTTGTAACATACAGACTCATCACACAGAGGGGAGAGATTTTCTGAAATAAACCCCCATGATTGCATATCATACTCAATCACACACAAGGAGAAGCGAATGGAACTGCACATGCAGACAAACACTCCTAGAGCTGATGTCCATGTGTGTCCCCATTGTCAAAAGACAATGGGGAGGTTAACAGCATCGGGAGCTGACTGGTCCCACTGACACATTTTTAGGATGTATAAAATCAGTTTGAAAAAACCAATGAGCATGAAGCACTAATATGGTGAGACCCTTTTCTTGACAGCCTGGCAAGACTCTGGAAACAACAACCCTTCAGAATCGTTTAAAAATGCTGCCCCATCTGTAAACATGAGAAGCATCCTTAATGTAAACAGCGTCCCTTGCTCTGAAAGTGCGAGGAGAACTGAGCAGGAAGCAAGGCAGCAGAAGGAAGAATAAATCAAGGACAGACTTTTATGAAACAAGACATCTTGGTCCTTACGCATATACTCACACACCAAAATCGCTTATTAACTCCACATGGATCGAGCAAACTCTGGAAAAGAGAGCCTAAAGAGATGAGGAACATGAAAGGAGCATCCAGAAACAGATGGGACATAACGTTTTCAATAAACCCGAACATAGATGGGAATCTCACATAGCAGCAGCTAAACTGCCTCGTGCTGTGAGCCCATCAAATTTCACAAGCTTAACAACATTGGACTCAGCCTTTACATGTGGATGAGAATTTGCAGAGGATAAATCTAGCATGTTATTGGAAGCTGATGAGCTGTGTGGTTCAGCAGCAGGGATGCTCCCTCCAGGTTAATACAAGGAACCCATGTAGCAGGTCACTGGAAGCAGCAGCTTCAAAATGCGCTTTGCAAGTGAGAGTATAATAATTCATCAAGGTATCTTGCCTAGTCTATGGTTAATTAACAGATTTGACAATTCCCTTTCCCATTCTCTAAATTGTCACTGGGCCAGAAATTCTTGCTCTAAGCCTGGTTCTGGACCTCACTTTTAAATAAAATTTAAAAATCCCCAAAGTCTGGTAGTATTCTATAGTTATTATCTGGATTATAGAAAGACCAACAGGTCCAAAAATAATACCAGTGCCAATACGTTCTGCTCGGTTCAAATACATGGTAATTCTTCTAGCCTTGAAGAATTCACAGTAAAAATAGACAGAAATGATCATAAATTCAAACACAGATAAATCACGATTTAAAGAATAACCCCCCAACGCCTTGATAACTCACACGCTCTCCTGTTCATGCTGACCATTCATCCCAGGCCTCCAAACACCTCCTAATGACCACCAAAGGTTGTTTTTTGATCAAGAGCTGCTGTAGTACTGATGAACACAAGTATTTTCCAAGACAGGGAAGCAAAGTAATCTTGACTGCAGAAAAAAAATGCCCCAAGATGCAATCAGATATCCCATTAAAAAGCTTTGTGTATCTTCAGATCTGATGAGATACTAATAGCCACCAATTACACCTGACACAACAGATAATAAAAATCTACAGCTGTCTCTAATATGTAACAGTGCCTACAACTTAATTACCTTAATCACATTCACCCTTACTGTGAGGCAGGCAGTTCATGACTAATCATTCCACCTCCATCAAGCATTTGATAAAAAGCACCTTTGAGGAAAACCTGCACTTTACAAGAATGCTCTATTAGGTTATGGATTAAGAAAGGAAATTAGTACCTAAGGTCAAATTGTTTTGATACTATTTACATTGGAAAGGGGGTCCCTGATTTATATCTCTATAAATATTATCTTCTCACTAGGTGCCAGCTGCCAACGCTGGGCCAGGCTGGATTGTGTAGAGTATAAATCGGGACAGAACATGGTTTGTCCTCTGTGTCTGAGGCTGATGATTTCACTTGAAGGGCAGGTCCCTATGGGACAACACGGTATGGTGGCGTGACCTCCCCAGGAGCCATCCCTGGTGATGTGGGTGGAGGTGGAGGCTCTACCACAAGATCCTTCATTTCTGGCTCCAGGAAATTCAAGGAAGATATGAGCCAAGAAATGAGCATCACTGGCACAGAAGATGGGACACATATTTATACACACACATATATATACTGGCTGTCCCATTCAGATCAACAGTGGACATGAATTAAGGGATATCTCAGTAATTTGTAAGCACTCCTTTAAGTGGGAGCAACAGCCACCTGTCTGACTTGGGGTAGGATCTATTTAGAAGGCACTGCTCCCTTTCCCCCAAGTCCATACAAATGAGGCTGTGCCCAGGAAGATGGATTTTCTCCAGCCCTTACCGTGAAGTCCTGAAAACATCTCACAGATGGGGTTCACAGATGGGGTTGCTTCTGCCTTTCTATCTCTTTCTGTGCCATGAGGTCAGTCCCAATGGGTGAGCAGGAGACAAGTGGTGCTGGGCATCCTGCTCCAAAAGCTCTTCAGGAGCCACATCGTCACCCTGCATCTTTCTGGTGGTTGGATTCAATGATCTTAAAGGTCTTTTCTAAGCTAAATGATTCTGTGACTCTAAGGCAATGTTGGTGATTTTGTTGTGATTTCAGGCAGTCCTGACCTATTTGATATCAAAAGGGTGATGCCATAGCAAAGATCCCCACGTTCAAATCAAAGCTGAGCTGCTGCCATGGTGGATTCCCAGCAGGGACAGTGCTTGGGTCACCAAGCCACCTCCAAGGACTTGATTTGAGAAGTGCCTTGTTTAAATCATTGGAGGCTACGTAGTGCACAGCAATTTGCAGGAGACGTTTGGAAGAAAACATAAATTCTTTTCTCCATGTTTCTGGAAAAGGCCTGTGCCGCTTAAACCCGGGGATGTTTTTGTCAAAGGATGGCACAGCAGAAATATTTCAAAGAGGAAATTTGGATTGCTACATACGGCATTTTTCTTCTAGTCCAAATGTTAGCAGGATTTATGGTAAGATTTTGCCTTCAACTATTGCTACCACAATTACTAGTTCTACGCAGTCATCAAATACTGTTTTTTTGGAAGAGGTAAGAACCTTTCATAGTAAATAAATATAAGTATCCTCATTTTACTATTGGAGAAAGAGAGCAAAAACTTTAGATGTTCCCGAGATCCCAGTCTGTAAAATGTGCACACTGGAAAACCACAACGCTCAGGGTAAAAAAAAAGATACAGGGCCTAAGAAAGCTTCAACTGTTTTATAGAAACATTTACGCACATCAAAACATTTAATCCCAGGCCAGTGCCACTGCAGGTAGCTACTAATTGAAATCTGGTGTGTTGTGGCTACTGTCTTTAAAACTCTGGCAAGCATGTGTTTTATTTCTCTTCAGTATTTTTCTTCTAGCTTCTGAGCTTGTCTGATGATATTTTAAAAATTTAGTTTTATGCTTAAAGATTGAGTTTAATAAGCTTGTATCATATATAAAGAGATTATAACTTATTATTTAAAAAGATTCCTGACAAGATGTCTACAAGAAACATGACCCAAACCACACCGCCTTGTAATAATACCTCTTAAAAATTCCTGACCTCCCACTAAACGCTCCTGCAGACTTCTCTGCTTCAGTCTTCACTGAGTATCTCATATATGTCCCCTATAACATTACACAGGAGGAAATGAAACGGGAAAGTCTTCAGCTCAGACAGACAAACGACGGCAATTATCTAGCACCGTGTTGTTTTTTCTTAATACTGACAAAATGCACTTCTGGCGGTGAAGGGCTGGAGGCTCACACAAACAGTTTTGGGTCCCCTGCGACACTTGGTGCATTGTCCCTCTTCTGAAAAATAAGTCATGAAGAATATGGTGCACTGGAAAAATAAAGATGACAAGGGCTGCTTCTATGCATGCAGGGTGCAGTAGGTACAGACCTGAGAAGTAAAGCCAGGAGAAGTACAGGTGTGAGAGGTCCAGGAGTGAGAATTACAGGCATGAACATGAGGAACACAGTCCAGCCTGGCTTACGTGGCTTTGGTGCTCTTATACCCACCCCCAGGCTCGGCCCAGGAGTGATGCTCCCCACATTGTGCCCCAGCAGGACTTCTCAGGGGCTCATTATTATTATTATTATTAATTCCTCGTGAGAGGGGTTTGTAACCTTAGGACCATCACTTTAAGAGAGCTTTTGTGTGAGCTCGGTCCACAGCACGATCACTAATAGGTAGAACTACTCTGGGATTTTAAAGCTTTCAACGAGACTTGTCTAGACTGGAATTTAGTGGTAATACAATGAAATCATGCTGGAAAAGAAAAAAAGGAAAAAAAAAAAAAATTTTAATTACCTTTTGAAGCCCCTTCTCCCCTGTAGAGGTCAGACCATGATCTAATTTAAATCCGTGCACATCAGGTGTTGCTCCACTGAAGTAGCAGCAGTATAAAGGTCAAAGGGATCATAGGGTCAATCTATAAGACGAGCTAAAGTCTAGTCTATAGTACAGCTGTATTTGCAATAATTGTGGGGTTTTTTTGATTTCTTGCCATGAAGTTCACCAAAGGAGCCCCACAGCATGAGCTGGTGACTCAGGACCTCATGGGAAATGCCCAGGATGCAGACGTTGGGTATAAACCTTCCAGGGATACACAGATATATTTTCCCTGTGTGGTCCCCACAGTCATCTCCTCACCCTCACCACTGCCCCACAGACCCACAGTGTGGAGCAAAGGCCAACAACAGCTTTGCTGAAGGCAGATGCCAACGGGCTCCCACCAGTGACCAAAAGGAGGGATTTGCGGACATTTGAGGTGGCACCAACCTGGTGTCCGTTTCACCTCTGAAATGAGCTCATGATGAGTAGGCCAGAGTGGGCGAGAGCTGGTCTGTAAGTATTTCTCCCATATTGTCCCATTTATTGTCTCTCTTTTATACTGGATTGCCTGTCTCGATGGCGTTGCTTTGCTCCTTGTGCTTTTGCAGCCCTTCACATCAGCTGCATCTCCCATGCTTGATACTCTTTCCCTAGATAATTAAACCTTCATTTGTTGCTTCCTTGCAACTCCAGATTTTAAAACTATACATCTTTTTTTTCCCTGTTAGGTTAGGATCGCTTCCAACTTCCAATCCCCAATTTAGATTACACGCTCAGAAACTAGCTCCAAACATTTACTGCGTTTGAAGGTCACAGTGCTATTGATTGATTTCCAGTTATAATGTATGTTGTCCTAACATGAGTTAAAAACATTCTGGGCTAAATCCAAAAATGCTGGGATCAAAGCATCTGGACTTGTTGCTTTCATGTTTGGCACATAAAGGGGCTGGCAGTCACCAATGTGGTCTTGGCTGGGCTATAGTTGTTTTCATTCTCTGATGTGAAACAGTTGGGAATCACAGACCCTCCAACAGTTATAGTGGACTAAATAAAAATTGGCTTAATAACCTGCCAAGCATTTGAAAGTGCCAGTCTCCACAGTTTTTCACAACTTATTGGCTATGGCATGTTTCTCTTTTCATTTCTCTTGTGTGCTTTTTTTTTTTCTTTCTCTCTCTCTTTTATTTTTCTTTTTTTTTAAAAAGACTTTTCTATAAAATTGGACTTTTTCAGTTGAGTGTTTAAAATGGGTAAACTCTTCATCTCGTCAGACTCAATTTATCATCTTTGATTTGACTTCACTCATTCCTTTGGCTTCTCCATCTGATTTTTTAATTTTTGGGGAAAAAAAATTATAAAAACATTTTCCCTATCTAACTTATCACATAAGAAAATAAACAAGGGCCGATTCCTTGGCTAATGTGCTTTAAAGATATCCCAGCACTGCATCTGCACATCAGCTTTTCACTTTCAAATTCACTTTAAACAGATTATTCCTAAAGTTTTCTTTTATTAGTCTCCCTAAAAGGCTTCTATTTATATTTGCTGTTTATAAAATAGCATCCAGAGGCCATTGTGCAATGGGCTGCACATAGTCTAAAGCCATCAAGCCCTCGAGACAAACAATGGAAATACTTTGCAGATGGGAGCTGTTGTGCAGATGGCGTACGGGGGCAGGAGAGACGTGAAGGTTGGAGAGAGGGAGAATTATGGATCTTGGCCATGGTTGCAAAAGAAGCCAGTGGCAGAGCCAGGCACTTAACCCATGTTCCCATCCAATTGCTTCCCTATTAATTAATTTTCCTCTCACATCCTTTTAGAAGACACATTATAACTTTTACCCCCTTCTCTCATGTTCCTAAAAAAAATAAAGCACTGACATTTTTCAGTCACTTTGGTTAATTTCAAGGAATGTTGTGTTGGCTTTGGGAGTGATGCTTTGGAGCAGATACAGGGCTGCCCGTGGAGAGGGCATCCTAGGGTAGCACCAGGAAGGTCAATACCTCTGGAGTCAAAGAGTTGCTCCCATTATTTCCAGCCAGCAACAGCATCTCATTGCACATTCGGCTGAGCTTCACGCTCAGACAAGTTTTAGTGTAGCCTATCGGTCAGAGAGAGCAATGCTGCTCCTTTTCTTCCCATTCTTGACAGCTAATCCACAGAAAAAGTTAATTTATCGTGGCCCCATCAGTGGTTCAGCCTCGCACTAGACCTCGGCGTTCAAGATTGATGCGATGAATGTTCTTTGCTCCATCCCTGCTTGGCTTTCAGCAAACATCTCCCAAGGGACCACGCTCTGCAAAACCCGCTTCAGCTGCCCAAGCTGGGATGAGGTTCCTTGAACTCATGCAACTGATCTTACAGAGAAAGACAGGAGAAAAAGGACTGTATGGTCCTTAAGCTCTGAATGAGGAGCAGGGTCTGCTCAGACTGATTTTTAAGCAGTTCGTTTTCAACATTTCTGTGAAGCTTCCCATCACTTCTGGGACGGTAAGACTTGGATTAAAGAGAGACTACAACCAGCTAAAACTAACGTTTTAGAGACAGTCAAGACATGAAGGATGAAGTGTTTAAGTAAAGAGATTATTTCAGTTCTGGCACGTTTAGCAAGCCTAAATATCTAAGACTCATAATAATGAAAAAATGAATCTGCTGCTAAAACAAATGCTCAGCATAAAAACTGTACTTACTATTAGTATGTAGTCTAGAGACATCCAAAAGTGAGATTACTTTATAGTAAAATGAATATAAATTTGGCCTGCTAAAGGATTTTAAGGCCTTTTTTTTGTGTTCAGGTGAAACATTATCAATTGGTGCTGTGTGTGGCTGTATTTATACAGTTTGCTTTTCATATTGCCATTAGAAAACCCTGTGCACATTCTTTCCATGTAAAATAATTTCGTAAAATAACTTAGTCCAACAGTTACACCTAGTCTGAGTATCAAAGATTTTTTTAAATTTTTAATGTTTTGATTATAAGTGAGTAAATGAGCATATGTGCAATTATATTTTGGGTGCAATAGCTTCAGCCACCACATTTTGGCATTTTATTTTATTAGCTAAAAGCTCACATATGGTTTCCATGTTTCCAATCTGGCTTTAAGGATGCAATGGCTGAATTAAGCAATGTTTCCCCTCACTCCAATTCCCTTAGATATACTTAAAAAGTCCATTCAGATTATAAAAAAAGTAAATTAACGTTTATAATATTCAGAAGGTGGCCCATGGTGGTGACTAATACAGTGATATCTTGTAAGTGCCCTTGCACCCTGCAGAAACTGTTAAAAGCCATGTTTCATAGTTTAAAATATTAAATCACTTCTCTGATCCTGTGGGGCAGAGTCATGCCTGAATGCCAAAATATTAGTTTTACGAACAATGATGCTGTTGTATCAGTGTGGGGGTCACCAGGTAACAGGTCACCCCACGTGGCCACCAGGACGTGCAGGTCCTCCAGCACCTCCCAATGTTGGACCTGGAGGATTTGGGGAGGTCTTTGAGAGCCCCTGTTCAACTTGGTCTGACAAAGCTTAGAAAAATGGTCTGAGGAAAGGAGCTCAGGGCCATTTGATGCGCAGCCATGAGAGTGATCAACAGGAGCTGAGCAGTGGCTGGGACAGAGGTCTGGAAGACGGACACAGCTCCAGGGAGGGCATCACCAGGGAGAAACTATTGTGCTACAGTCTCACTTGAGAGAGCAATGGGACTGAAGAACCATTAAATATATATGCACATAGCTGTAGGCTTGAGGAGAATTGAGAAGGTGCTTGTTTTCGCATGGGAGACACGTTAACTATCATCTCCCAATGCACAATGTGTGCTTACAAAAGTCAATCAATGAACAACTCTGCATCCCACTGGGAAAGAACTTGCCTGCGTTTGCAGCAGAGGTGGTGTGCCTGGATGTCAGGCAGAGCTTCCCAACTGCAGAGCTTGTGGAGCACTTAATGAAAAGAATGGAGTTAGCGAGTCCCTTGAGATGAGGTTTTCAATAACGGCACAGGCAAACACATCAGGGATGGTCTTGGCATCAGTGAAGCAGCTAGATGATGTGGTCCCAGCCAACTCTGTGTTGCCGTGAGCTCATGAAAATGCATCTAGCATGTCTGGAAGCACAGGAGCATGGGACTTTACTGCATTGATGCAGATTCAGGATATTATTTTTTTACAGGATATCCTTTTTCCCCGCCTACCCACCTAAGCAACAAGCAAACTGTCACAGTCCCTCTTCTGAGCTTCCTAATTTACTGTGGTCCACACATTTCTGCTGAAGTGGAACAGGATCAAGGTGAGGTGAGAGGTATGTCCTCCCACTAAAGGTTCATTATTTGCTGCTGACAGTAGGTATGACATTAGGGGCTTTTTCAGAACCACCTTCTGAACATCAACACTTTGTTTGGAGTTGACAAGAGCTGTTCAGAGAATGAAGTACTGTGATTCAGCCTCTATCACATCTTACAGACATAAGAAAAAATGGGTAGGCAGATACTGAGCCCAAACCTCTACCAGTTATCTTTGCCAAGGTGGAAACTGGTCTCCATTTTCAGTATTCACCTGAGTTTTTGTTTACTAGTAAGCAATCTGCCTGAATAAAGATCGAGGGATCAGAAATACAGACTTGCTTCTCTGCAACTTCAAGTTTCCATCTAAATCCATTCTAATCCAGGAAAACATGCAAGTTTGAATATAAACCGTATCCATAGGTACACTTAAGTATGGGCTTAAACAGTTTGCTAAATTCAGTCCCTATGTTACTAAGGCATTGGCTGCTAGTCTTGGCTCTTTTTTCAGCTAAATTGAGATGGGAAAAGGTTTCCACACTGGGTTGAAGCCAAGGTTTTTCTCTTTCCCTTTCTCTTTCCATTTTTTTTCTCTCCAACAGAACAAGATAGATGCCTGACAACTGTTTCTATCTTGCTTATATCCTGGAATTTAAGTCTATGAGTGTGGGAAATTCAAGACCAAATCTCTTCTCAGATACATTCAGCTGGGGGCTGTAATCCCAGTTCTTGCACATATGAGCTATCCTGACCACTGGGCTGTTTAAAACAGCAGCGTTCTTGTGATTTGGATAAATCAGAGACTAAGAAGTGGAGACAGTGGAAGGTCTCCAAGACTCCACAGAGCTCTGGTGCTGACAAAGGAAGATTTTCCAAAATTTTACTTGAGTTGAAGCATCCTAACCAACTCTAAATATTCAGCTGATATTCTAAAAGGTGGCCACTATTTTGTATTCAGTTCTTCAGAGATATCAAACTCCCGTAACTTTGCCTGGCATCATGGAGAAGAAGGTGACTTCAGCTTTTCTAAAAATCAGCTTTATGTATCATGCTTGCAAAAAGAATTACTTTCTGCAATCACTTTTAAAAATGTAGGCCTTGGAAGTCTTCCCTTCTTAGTATCAGTGAAATGAAATAATCAAAACACTGAGAGTTTGGAGAACAAGTGAATATTGTATTGGAAATTCCACATAGTGCCTGGACTGGTCCACACGGACATGCAATCTGCAAGATCAAGAGATGCTTCAGCCCTTCTACTGACACTCGAAAAAACCATTGCAAGGCTTAGAGGAGGAAAACAAAGTCATGGAAACATCCACTTAAAAGGACCGTTTCCAATCACTGGTACTCCATTCATTACAGGCCTGAGTGATTCCAGAGACAACAGAAAACTATGCATTGTTGCAATGCCAAGAACAAGAGAGGCAATACGGATGTTGTATTGCTTCTCACTCATGGTAATCTGAACATTTCCATGCCCTTCCCATCTCATCCAGCTGTGCTGATCAGCCAGGGGATTAGTACCATCATCTCACTCATGATCAAACTCGTGGTGCCAAGCAGGGGGTGGTGCAGACATTTCGGGGCCCTTCCAACCAGACGCAGGTTGGGTTGGGTCGCTGGCACCAGGGCTGCATCTGCTTGTGCAGCCCCAAGAGCAACATAAGGCATGTGCTCAAGAGCAAGCAGAGACTGGGCAGGATTTCTGCCTAATGCATAGTCAAGCTGAAAAGCTTTTATGGGAGGTAGAGATTTTTATGAGAGGTAAAAAACCCAGCAGTCATTTAATTAACAATACCTCAAAGTCTTTCCTTTAGAGAACCACATGGTTGAAGTTTTCCCAGGCCCACTGTGATAACCTTGTTAAGATTTGGACAATATTATTTAATTTTTGCTCAGTCAGCCAGACTTCTGCTATTTCCCCAGCATCGCTGCAGTGTGGCAGTTGCCTACATTAGAGCACAGACTCTCCAGCATAGTGAATATTTGAAAATGTCACCATATTTTACAGGTATCTCAAGAACACTTTCAAAAACTTCATCTCAAGGCCCAGGAAGACAAATACAATGATATAGCACCATGGTCTCTTTTAGAAAGTCAAGTAGCTGCCCTTCATCAGAGCTTGCTTTCAACCTGTGTCTAATGGAAGGGTGTGCACATCATTTCTGATCAGTACCGAAGGGACTTCTGATCAAAATAATCACCACTTCACCAGGTAAGGCAGAAATAACCCCACGTTGCGCAATATTACCTGCACTGAGTTCAACAGGCCAATGGATCGTAACCAGGAGTAGGACATCAGTTGCCACAGGCTGGTGTAAAGTCCATTGCGATCTACTAGAGTCATCAATTTCTGTTGAGTTTTGATCAAGACAGAATGGGTTAAGAAATGGGTAAGTGTGGTGAAATTGTGCAACTTGTACTGTTTTGGGACTACATATATTCTAAACTAATGATGTTGGCTGAGATAGGCTTTTTTTTGATCTTTCCTTTTTGGCCTCTGTTAACTTAAGCTTACCCAAAAACTAATAGAAAGAATACATATCCACTTTACGCCAGTTGGTGAAGATTAGTATTTGCAGACACTATTTTTGCCATGCTATTTTGTGTCTTGGTGCAGTTTTCTAGATCTCTTAAATGTAAAAATAAACAAACATCCCCACATTTGGGAGCAGATTTCCAAGTGGAGCTCAGCGCCAGCTTTTTTTCCTTTTCTGAGTGTTCAGCACCCACGTTGGGGCCAGATTTTAAAGCCAGTTCAGCTAAACCAGGGCCAGGTTTCCACAGAAACATGGAGATCTGGAGGCTCCCATCGTGACAAATATGCACAGATTCATCGTTTAACTCATCCTCCCACCCAGGAACGATAAAATGACATATTAACATAGCAATAATAACATCAGCTATTGATAACAACAGCAACAACCCTGTGATGGACTTGTAAACAGCTGGGAGGAATGTTGACCATGGTGGGCGATTGCTCAAGTCCCCAGTGAAGACCTGAGTGTTTGCTTATGTTCTTGCTTGGCAAGATACGGCACTATCAAGATACTATTTAGTGTTTGAGCAAAAGTATCATTTCTGACATGCCACTGATTCCTTGAAACATAAGAAAGCCATTGGGAAGAGAGATATGCTGTTGGTAACTGCTCCTCCTTGCCGATTCACTGGGCCTAACCCTGATTTATGAAGTGCAGCGCTGGACGGATGTTGCCAGTTGAGGCTGTATATAGCGTGTCAGCTGCAAAATTTAGGGATGACCTATGTCCTGCAGGGAAATGGCTCTGCACTGGATGGAAGATCATCTGAGCAGGTGTTTTCCATCTTCAGCTTCTATGGCAAGTTCAGTCTTTCAGTTTGACGACTGCCAAGTGCACATTTAATAGGACAGCAGAGATAGTTGGGTGAGCAAAGTGGGAAAGCCCTGCCCTTAGTCATACAAATAGGCTGATGGATTTCTTTCTGTTACAACCTCTCCTGTTTTGCATTTCCTTTCCACAAACATTTGAGTGAACCAAATTAATGGAAAAGCAGTTTCGTGGTCTCATGCAAAAGAGTTACTGGAAATCATTTTTGCTCATACAAATACTTGCGCTGGTAATGAAGGGACAATAACGTTATGTGCCAGATAGGCCACATGGTCAGAAGTTGGGTATCCGATCAACATCTGAGGATCAAACACAGGAGTAGTGAACAGTCACGCCAAAAATCTATTTGTTGAGAAATTAGTGAGGAAAAAAAGTTGCTATGGAATAACAATTACATAAATCATCTACCTTATGAGAAATTGTATAGCATGTTAGGAATAACACTCATTGCCTGTGACTGCTTTGCATGCCATGTCTGTTCTGAAAAACTTATTTTCCAGTGTTGTATAAGAAACCAAAACAACCCACACTTGTTTGCTCTCTGTTTGTAGCACTCTGCAACTTTAAAAATTCTTCCTCCCCAGTGCAAAAATACTTCCTCAGAGAGGCAGCAGCACAGCCCCGCTAAGATGCTTAAGAGGAGGTCAAGAGAAAAGCCATTTACCAGGGGAATCTCTCTCACTCCTTAATACATTTTTATTACTACCTATGCACACAGTGTTCTCTCAGAGGCTAGATGAATAAATATGCCTCTTTTGAGCAAACATTTATAATGCTATTTGAACACGGGAAAAGAACAGTTTCAGCTTAAAAATGATACTAGCACCATGTTTACATTTTTTTTCCCAAGCTGCAGCTAAAATGAAAATATCCAGACAGACATTCAGCATGAGGCTCAGGAAAGCATGTTTCTTTTGGCCACTTCCACTACAGAATTTCACCTAAAAATGAAATACAAAAGACTGGGGTTGGGGAGGGGGAAATACAAAAGAAATTTTTGTTTGTAGATGAATTACTCCACGCAAATCCATCCAAAAACATCAATGTAATTGTTCATTAATAATAGCCTTGGAAGATACTTAGAAATATTTCTCTTCCTTTGAACTTTCTGGAGGCAAACAGAGTCCTCGAGCTGGAGATGTACTTGTGTATAGACTTAGAATGAAGGGGTGTCCTTTGCCTCCTCCTCCAGCGTCTGAAGCCCAGCAGATAAAGTGCTGGCCCATTTTGGGCCACTCTGGGCTCCACCTTTGGTGGCAGATCTGTCCCCGGCTGAGGAGCTTTTTCCCCCTTTTTTCACCTCTTCACATCCAGATTTTAAATTCCCGAGCTCAGGGAACAGCTCTTATTTTATAAGCTGATGGAGGCATGAGCTGGACTTCTGGACACTATCTCAGCAGTGTTACTAATGCCGGTTTCAAGAGGAGTCCTCACATACTAAAAGTTAAGCAGCACTTAAGGGCTTTCCTGGCCGGAGACTGGAGGAGGGTAATTAGCCCCTGTAAGGATCCCCGTCCACCACTTCAAATCCCTCTGACTTCACTGGCACTTCAGGGCACTCAGCACCTTCCAAGATTAATTCCTCAAGCAGGGAGAGGTCTAGAAACTTATATATTAGAGCACTTTACATCTTCAGCTGCAGTAGGGCTCTTTCTGGTGAGCTTGACAAAGGACAGATTATATATTACGCTGTGCCATAAACTTCAGCAATCTAAGAATTCAGAAAATACCCCTTTCTATTACTCTCCTTACTTTGACATGCAATATTAAACACCGCTTACCAAAGTAACATTATTGAACACAGATGTCTGCTATCACACTCAAATTGTTCAAGTCAATCTAGGTTTATATATTTTTTTTACTTAAGCGTTTGTATAAACCCAAGTGTGCCTTGACAGTAATGATTTCACAATATACTATATTCAATTAAGGAGACAAATATGCATTTACATTTTTACTGAACTTGTTTCACACACACACAAGCTCCAGCTCCAACTTATTTTTGGCACTTGGTGCAAAACAAAGGAATAGAAAGGGTGCCACCTACTGAGTCACTCAGATGGTTTTGGAGGAAGAAAAACCATGTAAATCACCAATATTCTCATTCCAGTTAAAAATAAACAAACGTTAAAGCTATATTTATAAGCCTGTGGGAAGAAAGCCATAGATATATTTTCCTTATCAAATCACTTAGTGATTAAAGCACTTACCAGGGTGTAGAAGACACCAGCTCCAGCTTCCTCTTGTATCTCAGCAGGTTTGAATCTACCTATTACTCTGGAAAATCCAAGTAAAATGAATCAGTCTCTGTCACTGCAGCCTGCGAATCTCTTTTGACCGCCACGGATGTGACGCTCAACACATGAGAACCTCAGAGAGCTTCAACCTCAATGTGAACCATTCCTTGTGACCCATGTCATTTGGTAATCTGTCACTAATTACAAATGTATGCTGTCAAATAGCTCACACATAAACAGTAGTGAGCAGATGACATTTAAGCAGATATCTAAATTTACAAACCAACTGAAAAGGTCTATCAAGGCTCAAGAATAAAGACAGCCTCTCAGTGCAACTTCAAAACCCAATGTTCCTTTTTGACATCCATCAAAGTCCATCCCAGCTTTAAGAACCAGCAGTGTGAGGCCGGTCTATTGCAAGTGTTGTACTAGTACTGCAGTTTCCTCACTTGGGGAGGATGAACTATCAAAATAAACTTACATTTTGCCTTGATATCAGGCAGAGAAGCTGCCATTCATGGTTTTTCTGTAGCTGGAAGGGTCCACAGCCTGACCAGCCTTGACTTTTACAAGGGGAAGTCTACCATGCCTTTCCATACACCTTGTGAATACATCTTGAAGCAAAAGGGACACATCTCTGACATATCCCAAGTTTGTATCTGCTCTGAACCAAAGCTGGTGATGAAGCAACATCTTTGGAGGGATGGGGTAAATACAAGAAATCTCTCCTGACTGATCACCAATGCAGCTCTCCTCCATTCCCTTTTGCAGGCTCCATACTGAAAAGTTAGGATGTGTCATAAACAGTTTGTTGCTCAGATTTCTTCCACAAAAAGTACTTATGCTGATTTTTTTTTTTTTAAACTTGTAGTTGTGACAGATAAAGCCACAGCTTTTTACTCTTCCTGACTGCATACAGAGCAGGAGGGAGATGCTACATGATGCCAGGTTTGATCTGTGTCAGGGGAACGGTATGAAAAGCAAAAGCCAGACTTTTTTTCATTTCTGATGATGAGAGTCAGCTTTGGGACTGAAAAAGGATAGATTAAACGTGAAGAATCACAAGTTTGGGCAAGTAAATAACTCACTGACGAATAAGAATACTATGGTAAGGAGGTCCAGGAGCAGATTATTTTTCATTTAAGGACCATCTTCTCTTCCTGAATATGTGCCCAACACACCCCATTAATCCCTCCCTGCTGAGTGCAAGCTCAGCTCCATGGAGCCCTCACAGACCTGCAGATACAGCTTTATCTTTGCCTTTGCAGATGCAGAGAGACCAGAGGTTTTCACAGGTATCATGTGCATTTAATGTTTGCCAAAATTTCTTGTGTTGGGGACTGGTGCAGCAATAACATACTTGGGAAAATAATTGTGAAACATTAACAAGTCCTTATTGTTAACAGGTGTTTCTGGCAGAGATTCCTTCAGGGCAACTTGGACAACACAACTACAGTTGAGTTGGTAATGGCATTTTTCCCAGAGGGACCTTCAAAGTCTCTTGTGTGGTGCTTTGTATTCCTGGCAGCGGAGTCAGGAAGAAACCCAGTTTTCAACATCCTCCTTCATGCCTACTCAAAATGAAACATTCATTTATCAGCTGTAATGTTTTTCACATCTCCCATGACTTGGCACACACCTATCCCGCGATAGCTCCAGCACAGGGCACTGAAGCACCATTTATGCACTTGAGATAACAGGCACTGTGGTTTCATCCCTCTTTCAGGTCCTGAAATGCTCAGGGGCTGTTTTCTGATTGCACATGCACTCACCGAGATATGCATTAAAATGGATTTTTACCGCTGCAATGTTTAGGAGGAATAATTCTGTTCCAAACCCTTACAGATCTTTCTTGAATTTTCCCAGGAGAGGCAGCCCTGGCTCTCTAGAGGACCCTGTGTAGTAGTGACAGGGGCTGCACTCCTGGAAGTACCACTGTTTTATTTTAAATATTAAAACCAAAACAAAACCAAAAAAAAAGCTCTTATTTTGAAGCTAGATATCAGAAATGAGAGAAACTTCACTGTAAATTAATCATGACATCATACTTCGTTTTTTAGCGTAAAGTAACTCCATTGCCCCAAGTCACACTTCTCCATTATCCCTCGTAGCCAGCGCGTTATCAAACCAGTGGCACTGGACTACCAAATTAACCTGCAAAGCTTTCCAAGGGAAGGAATAACTCCACATACCACTGCACAGCAGAAGGGTTTGCAACAGGAAACCAAACCAAACCAACTGCCATCAACACTCTTCAAAGGTGTAAATGCTTTCCAAGCCTTTGACTTCCACCTTAACTTTTTAAGTAACATAATTTGGAGAGAAGATTCAGAGGGGAGACTTTGCTACAACAATAGCTGCTCTGGCAAACCATCTCTTTTCAGCACATTCTTGAGTTTGTATTTTAAGTGGTTTTGCCACATTGGCAGCCAAAAATAACTATTTTCTGATCAAATTCACTAGTTCTTGTAAAAATTGTAACATGTTAAATGTGACTGTGAACAGCTCTAATAGTCCTTCAAGGTATCCATTCAAAACCTCTTGCTTTTAGAGGCTGGATTAGGGTTCTGCAAAAGATGCCCTGGCTCGAGGGGTTTGTTGTGAGGCTGCTCCCACACCACTCCCATCCCTCATTACCCAGGAATACAGCCCGTATTTAACATGATGCTATTCCGCTTGCTATTCTGTACTTCACATATACCCTTAAGGTTAAAGTAATAACTAAGAGCAGCCTTCTCATATGCCTAGTAGTGCAAGGCCAAGATCCACAACAGCTACCAGAACATAAATGTCAAATACAAAAGGAAAAAAAAGCAAACCGACAGGGAGGAATTACCCCCCCAGCCTCTGCTCGCACCAATCTTATTATTTGCTGCTGACATACAGCAAGGAATCCCACTGCGTAGCTTACAGGACATATAAATCATTTAAAACTGGACTTCTGATTGAAAAAAAACTCCAGCTGCGAAAACCAGAGAATGTTCATTAAGTCACTTTGTAAGTAATTTATAGCACGCTAAAACTTACAGAATAACAAAGAAATGACAGGCCAGTTTCTTGTTAATGAGAACCGGAACAAGAGGGCGGACTCAGTGAGAACATAAAGCATTTCCACCCCAAATATGGCTCCACTTAACCAGGAGAAGTGTGTTTGATTAACTCTGGTGCTCCCATGCTGGAAAGTCTCTATGGTATCTTCAGAGCAGGGGCCAGAGACGAGATGAACCACAATAGGTTTCCTTCATGTTTCTGGATGAACTGAGAAGGGCTTGTGGGTGGAAAGAAAACACCAATATGAAACACTTCTGTAATTAAGAAATTTGTGAATTTTGTATCACTTTTGCTAAGAGGTCTGTGCAAGCACTAAAGCCGCCAGAGCAGAGATGGATCTCAGCTGCTGTGGACAAACATGGTGGTCTCAGGGCAGGACCATCACCTTGTTTGTGCAGCCTTTACTCAGGTGGGAAATGGTCTATGACTGATGCTAGTAGGTCATACTTTACTGTATTAATTGACTAGGCAAGAGCAGCAAACCTAACTCTTTGATCTCTTACACCAAGAAATCACAGACCTTACAATAATTAATTGGTTTAATCATCATTAGACCCCTGGAGTCACTAGAGGGAGACATGAACACATGCCTTAAGCCAAGATGTTACATCTGGACTGGAAAAAAACCCCAGTAGATGGTGGCATGAAGCATTTTAAACATTAACAATAATATCTACACCACATGCAGCTTCTCAAGATGTTTCCCTGTCATCAGCTTACTAAAAGATAAAGATTTATTGGGCTATTACTGAAAAGGAAGCTAGATACTGCCAAATGGCATGGACAGTTAGATGACTACTTGCTGACATCTTTATTCATATATAAAACAACACAACTGCGCTGTATTTTTTAACTACCATACTTGAAGGAATCAACAAAGTAGCGTGATATCACACACTTTTAAGTCATTTTTAAATCATTTATGGGCTTTGGACAGTTATTTTTTCTTTTTTACTGTGTGCATACAAAATACTCTGTTATCACCCTGTGGACTTTTAGTGCTGAGTAAAATAAGATATAAGCAGTTCTGGCTACAGATCAGTTTAATAGTGTCCGAAGATGCTAAAGGGACCATACCACAGAGCAGTGTTTTCTGGATCACTCTTATTCTGGTGTCATATATCTACTACAGACATAAGCGAACATTTCAAGTGCTGCAAAGAAATGGCTTTTTGAAAGGTTTAAGGCATAGACCAATGCTAACTCTGTACAGGTTGAGAATATTAAACTACTATGTCTGCTTTTTGATTAGCTCTTAACAGCAATCACTGGGACTGAAAGGTTACTGCAACAACATTAACAATTTCTTTGAATAGTCTAAATATTGCTTCTAATAAAGGAATTATTGCATAAGTTGCAATGATTACAGAGCTATCTTTAGAACATACGTTAAAAAGATGACAAACCAAATGAACATCATTATTCTACTCCTTGTTGACGACTGTATGAAAAATGAAGTAAAACACATATGACAAAGTTCTGCAGTACTACGGAGCTCAATTTAAAACATTTTCTCTAAAATATAAGCCCAAGCCTGTAGAGCTGTTCTCCCAGAAGCCAGCTAGCCATATCTGCCCACTTGTTCTCTGACAGCTTGATATACTGTCCCCTCTTTGTTACACATTTTGAATTCAATTTAGCACGCTACTTCCAATTAACCAGCATATACTTATTGCATTATTTGGCATTAAACAGGCACATGTGTTCCTTTAGCTCCTGCCAACATGAGAAGACAATACCCTGAAGGTGAACTGGGCGATTTGTTCGATATTAGGCTCTGGGAAGTGTCCAAGAGGGATGATGGAAGCCCGCAGGTGTGCGGTTTCAAATGCCTTCAAAGTGCTTTCTTGCCCAAGTCTTCCAGAAATGTTACACTTCATAACCATCCCCTTCCAGGAAGATTTATGCTGTGTTTTGAATATTTGTAATACTCTGGAGCCTGCATGCCAGAAACCTCTATTTATCAGGCTTGGTCACTGGACAAGTTGCTCTGGTCTGGGATCATATATAAACCCATTTATGCATAGGCCATTATTTATTCTATACAAACTACTAAAAGCAGGTGTGATTTCAATGTGTTTGTTCTGAATGTGAATTAGTTTAACAGAGTAAAATTTCAGCCATAACATAAGCCTGTTGCTTTAAGACTATCAATAAGGAGAAAACAAGAATAAGTTTTAATGGCATGTTTATATATATATAAAAAAATCAGCATCCTTTCACTAGGATAGGTGTACAACAGAAAGTACAGTACAGTTTTGAGATACATCCCACATATTCTTTGAAGGGGGGGGGGCTATAAATTCACAAAGAAATAATATTGCTATGCAAGAGCTTATTAAAAGTAATAAAATAACAGAATAAACAATTTATGTTCTACAGGTTCAAGATTCATTGCTTACCACTGGAAATTGCTTTACACTGTGTTAGAATTTAAAGCTTTGACCCTGCAAAAGAATTACCGGGCACAGTTGCAGCTTGTGCATGGAGGTGCTGTAGTCAACCCCACGTCAACGGGCAGGAAAAGTCCTTCAAAACTGGGGTCTGAGAAGGTTTGTGGACAAAGTTTATATAAAAAATTAACATAGGGATAGAAGGATGGAGGTTTCTTAGTCCACCAGTTCTCTCAAGGACCCTTCCTAAGCTTGTCTCTGCTCTGGTAAGAAGCTAAGCTCTACCAGAAACATTATTTATCACTGTTAGATCAATAGTATGAAGCCACGATGGCTCCAAAATGTGTCTTTGGCTCTTCTGGGAAGGACACAAAGGTATAATTTCCATGTTTGTCCCGTTGGCAACTCCTGATGCTAAGATGGTTATTACTTACACAAACAGAAATCTGCAGCCAATCAAAATAATATGGTTGGCAAGAAATCTGGGCAAACTTTAATAGCTACAGTTCTTCAACATAAAAAGGATGAAAGTAGAATAATAATTTTTGGCAGGAGAAGCGGGGAATTTTTAAAATTCTGATTGTTTTCCTGTGAGGATAGTGTTATAAATACTGAAGTTTAACTTAAAACATGTTGTTCTGGTTTCATGAATTCACATTGAGTAAGATTCTACAGGACCCACTGAGTTACACTCAACTCATTTCCACTCTTCTCAAACTGAACTTATCTGGAATACACAACAAGGTAAGAGAGTGGGACTTGGCACAGAAACTGCACGGTCAAGACCATTTAAATGTCTTTCAGAAAGGAGTTATCTGTGAATGCAAGTGTGTTACAGTGGAATACACACAGCGCCCCTTTCAAGAAAGCATAATTAACTTCAGCCCTCTGGGAAATGGAGAGCCAAGAAAGGCATTTACCAAGTGGAAGATGGACATAAATTTAAATATAAAAACCATTTCCACTCAAGTTTTCACTTTTATTTTCAACAAGCTCCAGTGCTGTGTTCAGGACAGTATCAGCCTGACATTTTTTCACTGGAATCTGATGAAGCAAACAAAAATAGTTATATTATTTTACTAGTAATTAAAATCACTTGCCGCAAAATGAAGCTATGGAAAAGCTAATTTAGTAGCTTTTCCATTCAAAACTAAGTGCTGTCTAACAAAGACTATTTTGTAGGCACAGAATTAGGTAAATTTGTTAATCTGCTGTAAGGAGAGCAACAAAACATATTAATGACATCACAAGCAAGTAAACTTAATTAATAGCTAATGATGTAAAGTTTGGGCTCTTTTTCTAGAGAACAACATCCTGTAAACATTTTTGCTGCCTTGTGAAAAAAATGAAAACCTTCACAAATGGAGAAGCAAGAAAAGACATTCAAAACTACCCCATAAACAGTAACCTTTTAATATTAAGCCCCAAATGAGAACAATCTATTTAATGGCACTGAAGTGAACTTCTTTCCCCAAGGCAATAACATAAAGAAGCTAAGGAGTATTCTGAAGAAGGAATGAATAAAAAAAAAAAAAAAACCACTTTTGCATGTGAATAGTTTTGTATGAATTGGCATTTTCTGATTTTAAATAAAGTTTGCTGAACTATTTCCCAGGCAGATCTGCTTTGGCCTCTAATTCATTGGCACAGGCTCAGTATCAGTCACTTAAAACATGTGTTTCATCATGTACCTAAAATTGTGACATTCTTTAAAAATACTTCATACAAAAATTTTTTATTTCACGTATACTACATATTTACAATTCTATTATCAAGGTACTGCGGAAAATGTAAACAAGTATACACAGGTGTAAATAATATGGCTTGAGAAAGGTTTCCCCTTTGATTAGCTGCTCTAATCACGTATCAGTATACATAGATAAGAAAAAACCCAGTACATTTTATAAACTGCTGTCAAACAGCAAAATGTAATTTCTTGGGTTTAATGCATTAGCTGCTGAGTAACCATATCAGACATGGGCCATTTTCCCTACGATTCTATGAAAAATCTTGAATATCATGAGATGTTTGTATCACTACTGTAGTTTGGCTCTGCAGCAAATACATAATTAAGATCAAAATATTTCAACTGCTTAACCTGGGTCGTTCTTCTCCAGCAGTTGCTAAGATTACGTCTAATTGTCTCACACAAGATTTACCTTATCAGTTTCAGTTCACTGAAATTGCCCCAAATTCACATAATTGTAGGCTCAGACCCAGGCCAGTACATCCCCAAAAGAGCACTTAGAATGTCACAGCCGGCAGTAAAGCACTGCTGACAGCCACACATGTCCGACTAGCTTGGGGACAACAATTTTGTCACATTTACATCAAGTAAATTTTCCAGCGACATTCAAAGAGATCGAAAGAAGAAATTACAAGAGATCAGCACCAGCGCCTTTGATTTTCTGGCTAAAAGCACAGTTGGTTAATTAATTCTGAAAAATTCACCAATGTCTTCACTGTGGTTAGGATGATTGTCAATACCTACAAAGTGACAAATATCAACAATAAGACTTCCATGAAGCTTGAAAAATACCTGTCAAACATGTATTGCTTCCAACAGATCACAGTTCGAACTAAACTCCCAGGTGAGCAAGTGGCACTTTTACTGGACAGTTACTGACCCCAGCTGTCACCAGGGGTAGAACTGGTGCTTCCTCTACTCATTATCCAACCGTAACAACAAACAACATCTTTACAAATCACAAGTTAGCACCAATTATTGTCACTTTGTCTCTTCTGTGACAAAAATCTTCTCTTGCAGAGTTGTAATCTGTTATGGTGTGTGAATGGCAGCGTGAACACAAGACCTGGAACTGCCTGTATGACCATGTTTACTGATCCATGGTCCTGCTGTCCTTTAATAAGTGCACTTTTGATATAGTCAGACTCAAGAGGTTACTACATAGGTTTTGTAACTCCTAACGTAAAGAGAGGTATAAAGAGGCACTTTTGAAATCTTTTAGTTTGGTTAATTCAGAATATTAAAATAGAGAAGAGTATTTCTTTATAGTGATTTAGTCCTATATTTAAGAACAACCTGTCTAAACAGGCAAAATAGCACCAAAATATCTTTTTTCTATTAAGTGACCAACAGCAGCTGTTGAATGGTGTCAGGACTTTTTGAAGCTTAGACACACTATTGTGCAGTAAAGGCACATTGTATCCCTTACATAAAGAACACAGAGATTATCTTTAAGCATCCAGCTTTGCTTACTCTCTGCTTTCTCTATCCAAGAGAAAACTCTTCTGTGTTAGAAGGTACCGTTTCACAAGAACTGTTGCACAGTTTGACTTGACAAACCACTGAAGAATTCAACTGACAGGATGGGAGAATGCAGAAAGCCAGAAGAGCCTGTCAGATGATATCCTGCTCTTTGGAAGGGACTCAGATGTAACAACATATAGATGGAGACCTTCTGATCAATCAATCCACACTAGAAATGTGATACATACTCTTAAATTATCAACAACTTATTGAGGACTGTGGTAGATTCTTCTTCAGGTGCAAGTTTAAAATCAGATTGGATGCTTTTCTAGAACACCCAAAGAGGAATTAATTTGGTGAATGTCACTAATTTTTGTGCAATGTGATTTTGCAGTGGATCCATATTGGCTTCATAATCCTTGAAACTCATTAAACTTCATGCTGGTTGTCAAGCGGGTTTCAAAAGTCACTTATAAGTGGTGTGGCTCAGAGCAAGTTGATATGTTACTTACTTCTTATCCTGCTGCTCTTTGGAGCTGGTTTTGCTAAATACATGTCCAAGCTTTCAAACAATTAATAATATTATATATCAGAAAGAATGTCCCAAGCAGATTACTGGAGGGGTAAGAGGTTAGGAATAAATACATGAAACAGATTCAACTTTTTAAAAGGATCCAGCTACTAAATGGCCTCTGTAGTCTTCCATAAGAAGTGTGAATACTTCAGTACAATTCAAGCTGAATTGAATAACTGTTTTCATATCCAAATTCAAATACCGTCTGTGCATATAAAACAGTTCATTTATTAGTCCAAATGTTACTGTTGTAGAGCTCTTGGAAAAATATTCTCTCTTTCTTGGGTTTGTTCTTCATAAAAAGGAAGCTTTGGAGGGCCACCTAGAGAATTAAGTAGAAACACAGTTTCAGGTCTATATAGCATAATACTGAAATATTATACAGATCATACAATTTACACTTAAATAATTGAGTAAAAATAAGGTAGAGGACTGAGTTGCACTGGCTTCCTCACAGAGGCAGAGAGCAGGCAGAACAATAAAACATCTCTCAAATGGAAGGCATTTCCTAAACTGGATGCAGAATTGTATGATCTGACCATCAAGCCACTTGTGATTAGACTTCAAGTGGGACAAAACTGTCACTCGTTACTACATCTCATTAAGAAATTGTCTAAACTAAAAAAAAAAGCAACAAACCCAAGCCCCTTTTGTGATAGTGCAACGAGCTCTTTAGTACCCTCACAGATCAATCCAAATGTATTTTCCAATATTTTATCTACTTATCTGGCTTCTTGCGTGTCACCATGCTCTTCAAAACCTGACACTTCTACAAAAAGTAAGCAAATGTGATCACATGCACAGCAAGTAAACCTCTTTATTTGTCTAACAGAGGCTGTGGATATCAACTCTTTCAGGGCAAGATTCCACAGTGGCAGGCTTAGAAGAACGCACAGCTCTCCAGCACAGCTGTGCTGGAGAAAGCCATGGGAATCCTTGAGCTGTGTGAGATCTCCACAGCCTGCTCTGAAGGAAATCACTGCACTGAGTCAGTTCAGCTTGGCCAAGACCTCCCAACCATATGGAAAGACTCCTGGCCTTTGCAGTGTCCCCTGACATTTGCACCATCAGGCACCTGGACCCTTGGGAGGTCAGCACATACCAACACAACCGTTTCAAGCAAAGCTGTTGCTATCACAGGCTCTGAGATTTTCACCAGATGGATGTGCAGAATAACTTCACAGAATCACAGAATGGTTGAGGTTGGAAGGGGCCTCTGGAGATCATCTAGTCCAACCCACCTGCTAAAGCAGGTACACCTGGCATAGATTGCACAAGAATGTGTCCAGCAGGTCTTGAATGTCTCCAGAGAAGGAGACTCCACAACCTCTCTGAGCAGCCTGTTCCAGTGCTGTCACCCTCCAGGTAAAGAAGTTTTTCCTCGTGTTTAGATGGAACCTGGTTCCATGCATGATTCCTTCTACTAAGAAAACCTGCGCATCTCCAGCTGGCGTTACCTTCTCTGCAGGTTGGCCCCATCCACGTGGCTGGACAGACGCAGTTCCCATTGTAGGGATTGCACTGGGATTTGCTGGCACACTGGCATTGCAAGGAGCAGTCAGGGCCGTACCGGTCCGACCTGCATTCTGGAAGGACAGAAGCATTTAGATGAAGGTGAACGCTCCCTCACAGTCTCCCTGTTCTCTGGCATCAGGAAGCTGCTTCGAAACCTACATCTGTTCACATTAAAACATGACGTTTTGGAATGCCTTGCAATCTTGAAGTTCCATCTACCGCACGGTCTGGCCAAACTGTAGCCCAGCTGTCCTAAAGGAGTTCCCAGAATGGAAATCATGTCTGGTGTAATATCGGGGGTTGAAAGCCCAAAAGACAAGATTTTGGGATTTGCTCAGGAAAGTTCCTGTCAGCATCCTGGATCCACACTATCTCCGGCAGCCCTCCACTGCACTGCTCTGTGCGCCAAAGAGCCTTCACCTTAATTGAAAATTAATCCATTTTATATACACTCTTATGTGTATACTCAAATTAAACTCACAAAATGTCTCGCTTCCAAATACAAATACATTTCGTACCTAGGCTGATAAATCCTTATTGAATTTTTTTTTTATGCAGTCAGAGTAAAGGCATGAAGGAAAAGTTAGCAGCAGGTCTCAAGGCAGGGTGCTAAATGCACGGTAAACAATAGCCCTCTCTCCGTCACCTCGCTAGAAAACACTGTAAATAATCGAGGCGCTTGCTTTCTCACACGAGCACCATTAGGTAAATAAAAGAGCTGCTGAGCCCAACATCAGCTGCGGCCCCAACACGTGGGAGAACCCTCCCCGTGCGCCCAGAGCTTGGCCTTTTCAATTAGGAAATGTTATGAGAAAAGGTCTCCTCAAACACCTCTGGACCTGATTTTAATTTATGTAATACCACATTTTCATGTTAATAACAATGTGTATTTAAGACATCTGTTTGAAGGTCTGCAATGTTAATTTACTACAGAAAAAGAGCGCCCATAAAATCTGTTATATTCACTCTCTTTTTTTTTTTTTTTTAATTAACATTTTGCCTGTTTAATGGGTGCTTTACCAGAGTTCAAATTAAAATCAGGCCTTTTATCTTTATGGCTGCTGCACAGTCGCAGCTGCTCACAGTTATATCACAGATGAACTGAGCCTAATTGAAAATAAAAATGCAAATAAAACCTACCCCATAACAGCTTTTCACGGACGGGGGCTACCCGAGCTGATTTAAGAAAAACAAAAATGACTCCTAGAGTTTTGCAAGAAGTGAAACCTCGGTTCACATTTTTGGTGCTAAGCTTCCCCCTTGCGTTCCACTTCTGCCTAAAATTTCCTTGGAAAGGCCCCTGGCTGCCAGCGGCACGTGGGGGTGGCCAATGGCCCCATGGGACCAGCCCTGCAGACTGGGTGGCTTTGGTTTCTGGCCACAGGACAGCACGGACAGGGAAGCAAATCATTTTCCATTTTAGTTTTGCAGGTCGCACTACCACTTAAGCTCCCAGCAATTACTTTGCATTAATAAAAGGCTGTTTAAAGCCGTTTCCTGCCCTATCCTAGAACAAAAGGAGAAATAATATTCCCCAACTGTGATTCAGGGGCTCAGGAGGATTATGGTTCCTGGTGTGAACCTCCAATTGCAGCACATGGATGTTCACACCTTTTATCTTGTTTGCCATAGCATTAGGATCACAAATCTCTTCTTCCACTTGTTTAAACCACTGCAATTCCCTTTACTCCAGTGATTACCCTAAATTTATTCCATCATAACTGTGATCAGAGTCCGGTTCAAGAATCTGGTCTGCCGTTGCTGCCTCTCATACCTGCAGCCATCTCATCAGGGCACAGCGGTGGGATTAAATTACCCTACAGGAGAATTTTCTCACCTATTTTTATACCCTTGTTACAAAATAATTCTGCTCTTGTGGGCCAACCATTTCACAGACACACAGCTCAAGTGCCCGTGCTGCAAATGAGGGATTTTATTTGGCTTAAATGTTCCTGAACTACTGCTGAACTCCAGAAACAGGCAGAGCCGCCGCAGCTCGGTGATCCTAATCCACAAGGATCCTGCCAGGGAAACAAATTCAGAGCTGGACACACTTTTTCATTGGTCTGAAAAGGGTCACAAACGTCTGTGTGACAAAATACACGGCAATCGGATCCATTCGGGCCCATTTGTACCCTCGGGAGTCTCCCTCACTCCATCTGCAAAGCTGTGGGCTTCCTGGTAAGTTCTTCCCTGCGTGTGTTCTCCAAAACTCAAGGCAAATGACATTTTCCAGCTGACCCATAACTAGTTTTCCTATCAGTGTATCAATGTAAATATTGATTAAATCAAGAGGTACAGTCTGATGATGAAGCTGTTGATGACCCCTAAGAGTAATTTGCTACAAACAATGTGTTCGTGAATACCAGCAAACATCCTTTCATAGTTACGCTTGGACCAACAGGCCGTATTGACTTAATGATATATAGTCCAGACCT
The DNA here is from genome assembly GCF_036013475.1 of Columba livia. Taxonomy (NCBI): domain Eukaryota; kingdom Metazoa; phylum Chordata; class Aves; order Columbiformes; family Columbidae; genus Columba; species Columba livia. Next base: position 4,353,245 of record NC_088610.1, on the reverse strand, counting down.
TAGAAATTATTATCCTTACCAATGTCACATTTGTCTCCAGTCTTCCCAGGTGGACACAGGCACTTCCCAGTTTCTGGATCACAAGGAGCTCCTCCGCAGTCACATCGATGTCGGCACCTCTCTCCAAACCAGCCCCCGTCGCAGCCTGACAGCAAGAACGCTCTTTTAGATGCACGTTTGAATCGCCAGATTTTTCCAGGATGCCTCAGAGGAAAGCTCATAAACTCTCCACTGAAGCTAATGTAAATGCCAAGTTTAATGAAGAATCGAACTTAGTGGAATAGGCATAATATTTATACAAACTCTCCTTGTGTTGGGTTCGTCTAATCTTACCTATCAAAGGTATCTGTAAATCTGTCCCAGAAACATAACTGGCACTTATTTTCATTTTTAATTAGGAACTCTCTAGAAGGCCATTCCGTAACACTCGACAGGTTTGACATGCACCTATTTAATAATCTTATTTGGAGTTTTAGAAGCAAATTTAAAAATCAGTAAAAAGAGCTTATTTTTAATAAACAACATGTGGAACTCATTGCTGTAAGACATCACAGAGACCGGACTTTCAACGTATTAATCGGAACCAGATTAGTTAATTTTTAAGGAAATGAGAACACCCAGCTATATAAAAGGTAAACAAATCCCAAATCCAGTGTTTCAGGATATTCGTAAACTCAAAATATAGAAGAAGTGGATCTCAATAAAGATTTGACTAATGACATGGGGTTTTTTGAGCTCTATTTTGGTTTTGTTTATTTTTCTCTTTTACATTAGAGGGGTACTAGTACCTTTCTCACAGTAGACACCTTGGTAACCCAAAGGACAAATGCACTGCCCTGTCACTGCATCACAGCTCGCCCCATTTTTACAGGCACAGGCATGAAGACAGCTTAGCCCATAGAATCCAAGGGGACACCCTGAAAAATGAAAGTATAAAATGAGGAAGGTTTATGAAAAAAACCATGTACCTCTTTAAGATCCTCTGTATTCTCAGCTACGTTCCCTGGGAGCGCTAACTCTAATAGTGCCACACACTTTTAAACTTGTATTAACATTAGAGGTAGGGAGTTAGATCTGGAAGCAGCTGGGTGACCTGCAACACCCTGAACATTTTAACCGCTCTGGTGAGGTGTTTACATGATGTTCTGAAGCCCCACGTCCCCTCAGTGTCAGAAAACCCACACCCAGGGTGTCTCCACTCACGGTGCTGGCAGGAGTGGCCGTAGAAGCCCGCAGGGCAATGGCAACAGCCCGTGAACCGGTCGCAGGTGCTGTTGTGCTGGCACGAGCAGTCCAAGGCACAGCCGGAGCCGTACTTCCCCGGGAGACATTCTGCTGGCACGAGACGGGCAGAAAAACACATAAACAGGAAAAAAATTATCACTGTCTTCACCCAGAAAAGCTCTTGTGTGATAGCTTGTACGGCTGAGATGTGATGCCCGTACCATAGCTTGAGAGCGTGTGTTATGAAGACACAGCATTTCTGCACAACTATGATGTACTTACATACTTCAATGAGAAATCTTTTGTATTACATAGATGTTCAAACAGAAATTTCCTTGTACTTTTTATAGTCTACCTTTTAAAGTTTGTCTCGAAGTATAGTCAATGTTGAACTTGTACCATGTGTTGCAAAGCTACATAGTCAATAGTTTGATTTTTTTCCTATATCTACAGAAATATTTTCTTTTAGTCACTTAGAAAGTGTGAAAGAAAACAAAAAGCTTTTCCTACTCTGTGTTATCATTGGAGTTCACACTATTCCAATTCCTAATAAAACCAGGAGGATCTCTTTCACACATAGCAACAGACTTTCCATGTATAATGAGATATCTGCTTTTACAGAACTAAACACATCTCAAATTACTGAAAGTCAAGTCATGCAAAAGTGACGGTGCCAGTATAATTAACCTGGACACCATTTCTGCATAAGTTAACTTCCCACTGCTGTGATAATTTGAATCTGGGCAGACCAACTCAAATGCTCATGGCTGTCCAAATAATCAAATTCATAACTCTGCAAATGTCAGACAAGACCTTTCAAGAACATCATATCTAATCACTAGACAAAGGGTGCCTGATTAGCTGCCTTTGATTTCTAGTCAAAACACACTCAAAGCCACACTTGCTGAGGAAATCAAGGCTTCAATTTCCAATAACTTGGCTATCTCTGTTGGAAGATAAACAGTGAAACTCTTTCTAGTGATAGAACACACAGTCCTTTATGCAATGTGTGTCTGTATCTGCCCACATGCTTGACACCAGAGATGCTTTATCTAAGCATGTCTGCAAGATACACCCACTACATCCACTACTCCACGTGGTGACACCTCCATGACCCTACTGGGACTCTGCAATTTAAATGCACCCTATGGATGGTCATAAAGGTTTCAAGGAACAGACAAATAGAGATGAATACAGGTGGCATATGCAACACGAAGGTAGCCAGTTATTGGTAAACTGTACTTTTTTTAGTGGGGGTGTTTTAGTGCCCACAGTGATGTTCCTGTCGTGAGTGGCTCCATGTAGTCAGCATCTTTCCTTTTCTCCCTGTTCCTTTTCTGCACACGTGTATATATGAAGCAGGTTTCTGAGTCAGGTGCAAAGTGAAATAATTGCACAGAATTCTGCTAAGAAGTATTACTTTTATAAGACACTTTTATATAGGGACATTCCCCTCTTAAAGACCAGTTCTTGGTAAAGATATGCATGGAGTTTGAGGTGGATACTCTACAGATGTTAGGGACAGAAAGGCTGTAAAGGAAGGCCTGAGAGTGTGTTGGGGAGATTGCTCTAAGGCAGTTACGATGTAACAATGACATTGTCTTGAATGTGAACTCAGAACTAACTATTTGACATCATATCAGTAAACTCATGGTTTCCTGAACACTTAGGCTCATAACTACACAACTATCTTTTATCTGGAGAGAGAAGTGGGAACACAGAAATAACAAATGATTCTTGAGAAATGGACAAAAAGATGTGGAAAAACTACTCTGCATTGGCAGGAAGTTTTTTGGAGTGAAATCTGAGCTTATTCTGTTCAAGTGTGCTTTGTCTTGTGTATGGGAGAGCTGTCATGGAGAAGTAAGGGAGAGATAGCAAGACAATCTCAATTGCTTTGGACAGATGTTGTCAGAACTGTACTAACAAGGAAGTCAATACACGGGAAGTACAACTGCAGTCTAATATCAAAGCAAAGAGAATAACAAGACAGGAGGGAAATGCCGGATTTTGCTGACTTCAGAGGAGGACATGAAAGAAGATACAAAATAATCCTCCCATGAACAAAAAACCACAAAAATTGGACAGGAGAAGAAATAAGAGTCAGTGCAAAAGGAATTTGTGAGAGTTAGAGAGCAGGACTCACAAGCAAACTGTCTGAAAAAAGACCTAAAGCTCTAACTAGAGGCAGTTCTGTGTGAGAGAAGCTAGAGAGGTGAATGCAGCTGGGAGAGAGTCTACTTAAAGAAAAACTGTCCCCTTTTGTGGGTCTGTAGACACTGCAAAACCCTGCCTGACTGTACACGTTCACTGTCATCAAAGCAGAAAATTACCTTTCTCGCACGATCTTCCTGTCCAGCCGAGCCCGCAAGTGCAGTTGCCATCCACGTGGTCACAAATACCACCGTTCTGACAGGTACATGTCAGGTGGCAGTTGGGGCCATATTGTCCCTGGGGACACACTACAGAGAATTAACAAAGTTTGGAAAAAAGAATTAGCATCCCAAAAAAGGATGAAGGTGACAGGGAATAAGTACAAAACACATGCTCCCTGTGGAGTATCCCATGTGTCTGATGTCTCACAAGGGCTGTAGGAGACCCTATTCCACACTTATGAAACATCAAAACAGGTTGTCCAGAGAAGTGGTGGATGCCCCATCCCTGCAGACATCCCAGGCCAGGCTGGACGGAGCTCTGAGCAATCTGAGCTAGTGAAGATGTCCCTGCTCATGGCAGGGGTTGAGCTGGATGAGCTTTGAAGGTCCCTTACAACCCAAACCATTCTGTGATTCTTATTAGCAATTTCAGTCAAACACTCTCTGTCTCACCATATCTCCTCACTTGGCTTCACTCCACATTTCTTCCTCTTGTTCTCCTCCTTTGGTCCCATCTTTCAACTCCTCCTCTTCAGCAAATCCTCTCCCTTCAGTTTCTCAGTTCAAGTAATTTGCTTCTAAATGTAGCCCCACCCATCCACAGCACCCTCACACCGCTCGTGTTGTGTGCTACAAACTACCTTTTTGCGCCATCTTTACATTCTGTTTGGACTGCAGTCTCTCAAAGCAGCTTTGTGGAGAAACCCATGCACCAGCACCGAGCGTGGTGGAGCAAAGCCCTGAGATGTGGGCAGGACATGGGGGGAGGACAAAGGCAGGGTGATGGAGCAGAGAGGGACAGGGGCTGAATACAGCAAACTGCAATGTTATCAAGCAAAGGTGTTGGGAAACACAGCTATAAACAATGTTTGGTGCTGAGTTTTATCTGCTGGTTGTTATAAGTCCTGACTGACGAGATGACCTCGGGTCCTGCTTTGTTACCTTGCTGACAGCTGGGTCCCATTTGGCCGGGAGGACATGTACACTTGCCAGTCCGTGGGTCACACTGACCTTTACCGCATGCACAGAACAGGATGCAGTCCTTCCCATATCGGTTTTCAGGGCAAGCTGAAGAAAACACAGCTTTTTGTTAAACACCTGTGATATCCAATGCCAGTTTGCATTTTTAACATAGGACCATTCAGGTAGAGTTGGTTTCATTTTTATCTCAGCTAATGTGCTTCAAAGCAACAACTATGAGAGCAAAACTCATCCAAAGACATGGTTGCTTCTTCCTCTTAAATTTTACTTGAAGTTACAAATATGATCCACAGTGTCACATGGAACATTTAATAGGTTTCCTACCAAAAAAGTGAGTGTACAACTGAAATATCAGCTACAGACATCTTTCCTTCCTTAATATTGATGCTGTGGTATGCTGAAAAGCAAAGCTACAGGCTACATTAAAGCTACATTAAAGCATTGCTGTGAAAAAGCTGAAGAGAACTTCATAGAGATCATAGCTTTGGAAATAGCACAGAAATTGAGCCCCCCACTTAAGCTCTGAAACAGAAAAGTAAAAGTAGGGTTGCCATGGAGTCTTTACCAGTTTTGCCATGACAAAACTTGATCTTTTTCCCATTTATTGAAACTAATGGCAGCGTAGTGTGAAGCAAAATATTGAGATAATTTCTCAACCTAGAAATTTTGGACAGGAAGAAGGAACTTGGGCAATTCCTGCTGAGCTGGCTCTAGAAATAAATTTGGGCAAGCAGGTTGTAATCCTGGGATGAGTGTCCTTGCTTCTACGCACGCAGAAGAGAGGAAAAATATTTTGCAAGAGATTTTTTACAAAGCTGGAATCCTGATTTACAATTCAAGGAGGAGGTAGCTGGGATCTGTCTGTTTTTCTGCTGACAGGCTCTTATGTAGATTATTCTCTCTGCTGTTTTTTGAAAGCAGCAGAACGTGAACGCTGGCTTACTTTTACTGCAGTCGGCTCCAATGAAACCAGGCGCGCAATCACAAGTTCCTGACACAGGGTCGCAGTGGCCTCCATTCATGCATTTACAGGGCTTTTGGCAGTTTGATCCATAAGTACCTTTTGGACACCCTGTTTCAAAAGAACAAAACAGCAATTAGGCTATGTTGCTACTGGGGCCATTCCATCTCTTGTCATAAGCACTTTGTTTCTTTCAACCAAAATTAGATGCTCGTTTTCTACCTCTATTCACTTCTGGAGGGCCAGGAGTGGGCACTGACAAGCAGATGGTTGCCTCGAGCAGCGAAGGCAACACTGACTTGCAGTGTCAAACCCCTGGACAGCCGGACCAACTGCTGCTGAGCCTGGTCCCACCGTTCCTGGCTCTGCCCGCTCCTCCATTCCTCATATGTGACAGTAGGTAGCAAGAAAACCAAGCTCAGCTCTTCAGAGGTTTTCCTCCTAGATTTCTATTCCAAATCAGCCTGTTTCCCATTTCCCTCCCATGGCAGAGATGAAGAGGCCCTGGGATGGTGAGAAGCCGTGAGCCACCTCTGCCTCCTTTAGTGGCTGTTCTAGCTCACAAGTTACAGATAGTGGGTCTCATATTTAAAAAATATTTCAGCTGGAGAACGTTGGTTTTTGTCTATAATCTACTCTTTCATTCCAAACCAGAGTTGGCATTGCTTGGACACAGCTAGTGGGCTGTGGATGAAAGACGCAACAATAACACAAAATTTCAGGAGACACCTTCTCAGAAGATAGGAACAGGAGAGAGATGATTTAAATGTAAGGCCAGAAAATTCTCTGTGGAAAAAAAAAAAAAACAACAAAATAAAACAGCTGTATTTTTTCATAGCCAGAAGAAACATCAGGCTTGGATGGATTGCTCAGCCAGTATTAACATGGCAACAAGCTGTCCATGAAGAGGTTTTCCAGGTGGTAGCGAGTACTTCTGATTTATTTTTTGACAGCTAATGTTCAACGAACACTGAACACTAGATCAGGAAGACGTGAATGCATCTGCCAGGTTTAGGCTCATGTCTTCAAGACAATCTTTAGAGTGATGGAGGTTGGAACTGAGGAGAAGAGCCGGGCAGAGCTGCCAGGCACATGCCTCTGTCTTTTAGAGCAATGTAATGATCATGGAATGGTTACACTAGTGCTACTACCTCTACATGTGATTTCTTTGCTCCTTCTTTCCTTCTCTTCCCCTGGCAGAAGGAAAGTCTACGGCTACTTTGGAAATCTGGTTGGATATATATTTGCATGTGTCTCCAAGCAACACATCTCTTGCAATCTCTGCATAAATAACTTTATATTTTTTCTCTCTTTTCTGAAGGCATGAAAGCATGGTCTGAGCGGCTGGAGAGATCTCTGGATTTCTTGAACTATTCAACAGAGGGTGCTTATGGTAAAGCTTTAAAGGGATGCCTTTTAAAATAAAACTGAAAACTGGCTTCTGCTCAAATCAGGATAGCAGATCATCAGCACTAAACAGATACACACTTTTATAATGTGCAGATACTCTCCCCAGCCCTTCTCAACTATGGCTTCTTCTCAATGAGATCTTCGTCATCAGTGCTTCCATCTGTCAGCACAGAAAATCTGTTTCATGTGCAAACCCTGGCATCGAGGAGTGAGCCCTGCAACACCTATTTCATTTCCACCAAGACGTAAAATTAAGGACACACCCAGAGTCAATGATTTACTGGGATTTTAAGTAAGTTTCTTTTCCTCCTCCCTTCCTTTCAGTCATCCTTTGGCTTTTCTCTTTTTTAATTCTGTTTCCCACACTCCCAAACATGCTGCTTCCCCCTGGCAAAGCTTTTGGAGTTGTTCCTCGGCTCAAGACTAGAAAGAGCTGTTCCATTACTGGAAGGGATGCAGCAATTCCCCCCTTACCAGTTTATTTACCCTTGCAGCGTTTTGTATTTATTTCAGTTCAACAGGGAGAAGCACAAGCAGAGCAAACACATGAGCTGTGATGTTCACATGATTATTAACGAGACCATTTCAGCTGCTACAGCTTTGCAGGGGAACTTCTGCACAGATAGCCAGGGCAATTTACACAGTGTCCTGCCATTTGAGTAGGCTCTGCCTTTATAACGAGGGTTAGCCTCTAACCACCACTTATCTCATAAAGACATTTTCTAATTTAACAGTTTCCTTTGCATCTGACTCGTGTTTTTCTGAGAACAGCAGGAGCAGCAGCCAGATTTCTAATTCATTTCCTGATTTTTTTCCTCCTGGTTTGTGTGGGTTTGCCATGAGCAAGAACTCCTAAATCTTTTCATACCAGCTGCATACACTAGGACTTTTCTTACCAATGTTATTAATTGCATTGTCAAAAAAATCACTTCTGAAGCATCCTGTTACCTCCAGTTTGAAGGTGAAGCTGGTGAGGCCTTTCTGGCTCAGGGTTCACCCAGCCCGGTAAATGTCACAGAGACACAGGACAGGGGTTTTTTATCCATTACCTCACCTCTTACTGCTTTTTCTTCATAACTTCACTCAAGCAGATCTGCCCATCCACCAAGTTATGGACAACTGATGGGAACCTTATTGCTCATTTGTCTGCTTCCTCTGGATCCTGCCAAGAGACTGTTTCAGCTCTTCACTCCAAAATTTGAGAACATGAAAGCCTCGTTGCTCTTAGCTCCTGGAAATTTGACTTCCCAGCCAACTACACCTTTTATAGATACTTTCTTGAACCTTTTTTCACAGTACTATAAATACAGCAATAGTTGCCAGAAACAGTTTCCAGCAGCATCCAACCACATGTTGACTGGACTGAAGCCCATTTCACGTCTTTGGGAGCAGCTCCCTATGCTGGTTTTAATATTATATCAAAAGCTTCTTCATCCTGGAGCAGCCCCAGTTCTCTCTGTAGTGAGGACGGTGGGAACATAGAGTATTCCCATCAAAGTCATGCTAGTTATCCTTGGATATCAGACACTCCCTTCAGAATCAGGTCCACCATCTCTCATTCCACTGACCCAAACCTAAAAATAAGTCCCACTTAAACTGTTTTCCTTCCATTTTTGTGTCTGCCTAGGTGCTGGTCACAGTGGCATAGGAAATAATAGAAAAAAAACCCCTGCATAGATGCAGGACAAATTTTCTCTCTCTGGGAATCTCTACCGCTCCATTATCTCTCCTGTAAATGTCTAACAAAACTATATTTACTTAAGTAAGAATTTGCTGTGCAAGGTGCTGTGTATTTTTGAAATCTAGGAGAACACAGTGCCGTGAATGATCACAGCTACACAGGAGCCCATGGTAAAATCCCCTCTGAATGCAACAAAACGCAGATTTCAATTTGTAAGTAATTTCTTTTATATCAGAATTGTCTGCAATTATTAATGTTTTAAATTTTAAAATTCTGAAGTAAAATCTTGAGGATCTAAGCAATCTTGATGACATGTACTGTAATGTACAGAGATTTAGTACTACGCACACAGGTAATGACTACTGAAAGATTACTACAGAAAAGTAACAGGCTAACCGTGATTAAGTCCTTTAAAATGATACTCTTAAATACTTGATCTCCACTACTGCTCTACTATGATATTTATTATAATCTAATGTATAATGGACTCAGCTCTAGTTTAGATTTTGAAGGCCAGATTTCAATCTCGCAGTGAAAACTGATGTACAAAGGAAGACAGAATCAATCCTTACATTTACATTCATATTTTACAGAACAACTTGTGATGACATGATGGTAACACAAATGCTCCTCTCTGAAATGAGCCTCTTTCCTATTGCTACTCAAGAAATAAAGCACAAGTTTAACCCTTACTAGAGCCGCACATATTGCAGCAGGTCTTTGTATCCAAATTGTCACCCAAAAAAGCAAGCAAGCCAAACAGGGCCATGCTGGATCTCTAGGAAACAAAAAATAGCATTTGCCAGTTTGCAGGTTTTGTTTTATTTTTTTTAATAAGACTATTACAAGCCATGGAGTAAAAACAAAATTAAAGTTGTAAATAAAAAGGTAATTAAGTGTCTCCTTTTTTGGATACTTTGGTATATGTTTCTTATCAGCTGGCACATTCCACCAGGAGCAACTAAACAGATGTCCTAAAATATCAGCATGAGGCATGTGGATCTGGGAATATTTTTTATGGTGGAACATTCAGCCAATTGGCATTTTGTCCTCTACACTAGTCACCATTTTTCAATCTAGAGTAACAATTTGTTTAATTTGATTGTTCCTCAGAAGGCCCTACAACTTAACTGACTTTATGAATCACTCAGATTTATTGCCAATTGCAGCTTGTTGTTTTCTAATAACCATTTGTCCTTACTTGAACACACGGAGATTTCGGGAAGCATTTTGGCCTGGGTATTTGCAAACAAAAGGGCAACACAATATCCAGGTGTAACTGAAGATGGGAGGTGTAAATGCAGAGAATGAATTTGGTATTCTTCAGCGTGGCACATAATTGGAAGTGATTTAGCTAGTAAATGAGTCTGTTGTGGGTTTTTAAAATGTTTTAAAATTGATTTGAAAATAGAAAGTATTTTAAAAATATTTAAAATACATTAAAAATATTTAAAATACATTTAAAATCTGATACTCACGGAGGTTGCAGCGGGGCCCGTGGTGGCCCGGGCGGCACGCACAGTCACCAGTCACCGGGTGACATTCCTCATTCTCAGCAGAACACTGACATACTCGGTTACAGTTCTTACCATACGTGCCCGGTGGACAAGCTTGGGGAAGAGGAAATGTAAAAATTAAATTTGTCTTGGTAAATACAGGACTCAAACAAAGAGAGAGCTGAAATTTATTGAATAAAATCCCTGCCTACAGAACGACTCTGTCCTTCGGGACTTTGGATTTATTACATTTACTTAGGGGTTACTTCACTGCTTGATTTTGTTTCGTTCAGTCAATTTGTGCCCAACTGTCAAGGGCCAGATACAATTTTCTTGTCACTAGAGAAAATCATAGGGAAATGTCAGGTAAAATTGACTAAAATAACAGTATAATTCACGAGGGACCAGGCGGGTGGATAAAGACATTCTACTTTTTGCAGGGAGTTCAAACTTGCGAAGCTGCTGTAGCACCAACATCTTTACAGGTTTTATTTTGGCCGCTGATGGCCACGTTGCTGACAGGTTTTGGGCTTTCCATACCTTATTCTTACATCTCACTTCCACTAAGTTGCTCTGGCTGTGGGTCAGGATTTAGAGTCTTTTAGTGCAGGATATGGGACACCAATGTCAATTCTTTTAATTATTTTTGTTGTTGTTTTTCTTTTTGCTAAAGCAGCACTCAGGCAAAATGTTGTAACAAAATACAAAGACAAAACTATGCAGCTGGGGTCACAGAACGAGCCTGCTTTCAAAGTCAGCTCCAGACGGCCAAATTCAACATTGAAGAAAAAAACCATAATGACATTTCCAGGAGCTCTGACAGCAGGAATAGATGTTCTCTCATGGGGACAAGACCAGCAGAAAGCAGAGCTGCTGCTTTACCCACAGCACAGCGATGGCCACGGGCAGGAGCCAGGCTCCCCTGGCACCTCTTCACTCTATGTTCATCCAGTTTAGTCCCTGGCTGTGATCCTAGAGAAGGTAAAACTGAACAGACACCAGAACCCGCCAAAATATTTCGGTGAGCACCACTCAGCCCTTGTCCATCTTCACTGTGAGGCTGTCGTCTCCTCCATCTCCAGGCACTGATTATATCATCAGGTTTTTATTCAATAATTTAATTTATTAATTAATTTACAAGGAAAATTTTTGTGTTCTTATAACAAACTCACTTTTCTCGCAGCTGTAGCCGGTGAATCCCGGAGGACAGCCGCACTCGCCTGTCAAATGGTGGCAGGGGGTACCTGTGGGACACCGGCACCGTCGGGCACAGCCTGTGCCGTAGCGACCAGGCAAGCAAGCTGCAATGAGGCAAGTGATCCTTGTTAGGACACAGGGCAGGAGCCGGGAAGGATGGTGCAAAGCCACCCCGCTTCAACAAATCTGCTGCACCCGAATCTGTGAGCACCTCCAGACCAAGCCCGTGGAGAAACATGGGAGTGAAAGGATCCCATCACCGGCTCTGGATCCAGGAGGAACATACACACCAACCTGAACTTTCCTCCTCAACGCTGAGCAGACACTCACGTTTGTCACAGTGCTTCCCTCGCCATCCCTTGTCACAGCGACACGCTCCAGTTTGATGGTGGCAGGACAAGCCGTGTACACAGTCACATCGCTCCTCGCACTGTTTGCCAAAAAATCCAGGGGGACAGACTGCGAGGAGAAGCAGAGAGAGCAACAGTTCTTCCCTCTGCATGGAAAACATCCGTTGTTGGCAAATGAGCCAATATTATTCTTCCTGCACATGGCGATGTATTTTCAGAAGACTGCAAGCCCAGAAAATATCATTGAAAGATAATATATTAAAAATATTAAAAGCATTTAACATTGACTATTAATGAGCCTGCACATGAAAGTTTGCACCGACTTAGTTACAGCCTAGAGTACAAATCCAGATAGTGGCTACAGAGCTGGCGATGCCAACCACTTATACACAATGATGGGTCAGTGGTTTGAACCATGACAATGCGCTGTGTCCATGTGCTGCCTTCCACCTCACAGTTCTCTGCAAAGTGATCAGGAGAAAGCCAGGTCTGAAGAAAAGGAAGGTGAGCTCTGTGAGGGCTTTACAGGTCACACTGGTGGCTGAGGCTTCGAGAGTCCTCAGCCCCTCAGGAGACATCAGAACATGGTTTGTGACTTGCCAAAGTCACAGCACCTCAGCAGCTGAGCTGAAGGCACAGTTCAAGTCATCTGATATCTACTGCTTATAAGACTTCTGTTTCAGGGATTTACATGGATCTAACAAGATATGTCAAATCTGGGCAATCTGGATCATGTGCAAGGAAGGGGCAATTTGAACCACTATAGTCCAATTTGCTGAGCTCCCCTTGATGACTTAGAGAGAAGCAGCAGCATGTGGCTGATCTGGCAAACTCTCCTCACAACCCACTCCCTTTCATACATTCTTTCTTGTATCCGTAAGGTACCTTTATTTTCCTAGCAGGCAGGGAATAAAAGTGTGAGATAAAATGGTTTGGATAAGAGCATGTATTTGTGGTCGGGCCTGCACACCTGCCTGCAGGACTCCTGAGACACATGGTGAGCGCTCACGCTGGCATTATTTCTTATTGTCTTACAGAATACTGGAAAAATTAGGATACAAAAGAGAAATGGACTTCATATTGTGGAAGCAGAAATGGCTGACTACAGAAAAGAGTGATTAAAAAAACAAAAGAAAACAAAATCATCCACAGAAGGAAGTGCCCTTACCAGCATCACAGCGGTCCCCAGTCCAGCCAGCGTGGCAGATGCATTTCCCTGAGTGCTGGTCACAAACCCCGTGGTGGCAGCTACAGTTCTGCTCACAGCCCTCTCTGTCCCTACACTCTGAAATGAGATGGGAAGACTGAGTGGGGGCCTGGCTGGAGGTGCTCCATGGAGACCACACTTTTGCCTCTGAAACATGTTGAGATAACTTAGCTGATCCTAAAAACCTTCAGTGGGTGAGATTTCAAAGTGTCCCATGGCAAAATTATCTATTTTCCTCTTGGAGGGTTTATTTTATTCTTTTTTTTTTTTTTTCTCTTCAAATTGAGTACACTACCTACCTTCCCTGTCCCCATGGGACAGAGAACAGCTTATTCCTCTCCTTTGTCCCGCAAGTTCCTAGCACCATGGTACCTTCAAGTGCAAACACCACATCTCTCGTCAGACTTTTTATTTCCAACTAAACCACCCCAATTTTTTCAACATCTCCACACTTAGTGCTCTCCAGCGCTCTGCCTCTCTTCTCTCTGTCTTTTTTTCCTAGGCTGTCTCAAACCAAAGCCAAATTTCCTTTCAGAGCAACTGAAATGAGGTGCTGGAGGGACGAAGGATGTGAAGACACTCACCCAGCTCACACGCTATCCCCGTCCAACCTTGGGGACACCGGCACTCGCCCGTCACCCGGTCACAGGTTGCCTGGCCATGGCAGACACAGCGCTGGAGACAGTTTGCACCGAACCAGCCAGGAGGACAGGCTGCAAAGAGGAGGTGGGACAAAACCTTCTGATAAAAGCACAGGAGGATGACACAGGCTAAACACAAGCTTTCCAGGTTACACCCTCCTCTCACCCTGGTGATCCTGGAGAAGCTGTGGGAGGCAAAACAGAGTAAAAATGGGGCCATGACTGATAAGGAATTACACAGACCAGTGAAAAACTGGTCTGGAACATAATAGGTGACGAAGTGAATTAGCTACGACCTGCCAAATGACCTTGACATTTTCTGTTCACACCTACAAAAAACATTTCTTGGTTCCTACCAGCTTTCTCAGCATGCAGTGGAGTTATTGATTTCCCTGTTTTCAGCATTTCTTTGTATAGTCTTCTTAAAATCACAACTCCTTTTCTAATTGACCTTGTTACCTACAGCTGGTTGATGACATTTTATAGCTTACCTAATTTTGATTAAGTAAGTCTATTGGTTCCCACTGCAACCAGATCCTATAGATAGAACCCCATTTTTTAGCATAAAAAATGCACACTTCTGTCAGAATGGCACCTTTTAAAGACATTAACAGGAGCACGTTCTGCAAAATGCAGCCACCAGGTGATGGCTCATCCAGCCTCACACACTTATTCTACCTCTGTACGTCCAAAGAGAAAAATTCCCCAGATGTATCATTAAAGAAAAACGGTATGTTTGACAACATCTTCAGGTTGTTTTATGAACGTGAGATTCAGGGAGGCTTCACCTTCAAGTTTTATTTCCAAGACAGAATAACTGAAAGAAGGAATTCCCTCGCTATGTCATCCCTGCTGGAAATGCTTGACCTCTGCTTCAGGACACTAATTTAAAACTCTGACTGTTCTTAAAATTTAGACTTCCCTTACTAACTGTTTAATAAGAACCATCTTTGCACATGCTTTTTGCTTTGCCTGACTTAAAACAGGTCTATGGTTTTGTAATTACGCTTCGAAACAGAAGGCAGGTATAATACATGCTTTTCAAACATTTGCTTTGCTTTTGTATTGGAGGCCTTCATGTGAAACACAAAATTTTAGGTCATGTCATACATGCCATCAAGGAATGGTTTGGTATCTTCCCGATTTTTTATTCCTTTATGGAAAGAGCTCTTCGTACTAGGTTTTAAAGGGGCACCCACTTCACCTATATATTCCTCTAGCCCTGACGGCTTTCATCCCCTTTCCCCAGCCATCCTCTTGGTGCACCAAAGGGCAGCTGCTGCTTGTGTGGAGGTGCTGACTCCAACCCCAGCTCACCCAGAAGCATCTATAGCAGCATCCTCAGCTCAGTGGCGCCACTTACAGAACCAGATAACCCACAGGGGAGGCACAGAAAAAGGAGCCACAACAGGGATGGACAGACTTTTTCTAGTGGTTTGGATGCAGGGGATTAAGACGTGTAACATAAGCCTCAGCACAGCTTTTCTTTGCCAGCCTCTTTCCTTTAAGACTCCTTGGCTTGTGTTTTAATCACACAGATTGGTCTAATTGCCAAGGCTGGAAGCCCCAGTGCTTTTCGCATGTTCTGGATTTAGCCTGTGTCTGGAACAACGTGCGGTAATGACGTGGATTGGTCGGGTGCATGGGACACTAAAGCAGGCCATAGAAAAAACAGTTTTGTTTCAGTGTCGTAAGTGGGAGTTTTATGGACCTTTTCTCCCTTAATCAGCCTTCAAACCCAGCTCTCTTTCCAGTTTATGACTGTTTCAGCCCCCTCTGCCCCAAGTACACCCATCTCCTACACTCAGTCCCTGCAACATGGCCCCACAGATTTATTTAATGGACTGAGCCATGTTATTGTGCAGATACAAAACCAATGACAACACAGGGCAATGAGCTAGTAATTAAAGTACCAACAAAGCCCCCCCTGAGCAGGACTTTTATTTTTCCCTCCTATAATCCTCTGTCAGGGGGTTGAATTTCTGCCTGTACCTTCTTGGCAGGTGGCTCCTTTCCATCCCGGGCTACAAAGGCACGTCCCGGTTACATGATGACAGAGCGCTCCGTTGTGACAGTGACAAGTGTGGCTGCAGCCTGGCCCATAGCTGTCCCCCTGGCAGGCTGCAACGAGAGAAGGTCCATAAAACTCCATCAGGAATCACCAAAGGAGGCATTACGCAGAGCAAACCTGAGACACAACCCGACGCTGGAGAAATCAGTTTGAAACTGGCTTCTGACAACTCACTTTTCACATAAGGGTGCCTAAGTCTATATATTAAGCATGCCTGACACTAAATAACGTGGCTTAAAAATATGTATCATAGCATGTTCTGAAGAGGCTTTAATCGCAGGGCAGGATTGCTCGGGTGATGGATCAGCTGCCATCCCCTGCCCTGTGGAATGTCTTTGTGCTAAACTAATGGTCCAGCAGAACCGCCAGCTTGACAGCCTGGGTATTTATTTGCATCCTGGTAAGAGAACTGACAACTTCATTGTTTTCAGTGTTCATTTTTCACAGCTGGATGCCTCTGCTCACCCAGAGTCTCAATCTTTGGTCAGAGAAGGGTGATATTTTCAATGCATTCAGTTAAGCAGCTGCCTCCCAGGTGAAAACTTAACGCGGCCATCTCGCAAATGTACACTTGCCGCAGCTCCATTTTCAGCACAAAAAATGGCAGCAATAAAAATCCTGTAGTCTCCATGGCACTGGAGATTTGGATAGCTTTAAATGAAGAAGTTGGACAGCCTCCTTGCACAGATTTTGTGTCGCCTGGCAAAGACTCTCTTTCCCCTGCATGAACCTGTCGGAGCCTCTCAGCCCCACAGCACTGCTGGCACACATCGGAGAGGCAAAAAAGGCTCTGATCTCTGATCCTGAGAGTGTTCTGCATCCAATGAATGTGACATCTCCCAGGATCGGACCCAAATGGTGACTTTTCACCAAAACCTCTATGCCTTTGAGGGTGCCAGTTTGCAGAACAAGACGCAGTGGTGCAGGAGGACATGTCACTAGGGACCAAAAGAAGGACTGAAACCATCTCCACCTTAGGTGAACTTGGCTGACAGTATCTGACCCATTCTGAGCCCTTTTCTTCCCATATGAGATCTTCCAGCTGCCCGAGACAGTTCTCACACACACCATTTCTCCCAGGACTTTTCAACAGGGTTCATTTTTGTCATCGCTTGGACCCCATCCACACTGAAACCACAAGAAAGTGCAGGAGCTCAGTCCCATCACAGTTAAAAGTTTGTTCTGCAAATGAGGCTTGGTTGCCAAGTTAAAGGTTCAGCCCATCCTACAGACCTCTGGCTCTGTTTTGGGAGCAGAACTAAATATTTCCACGATACAGACCAGAACTATATCATAACCAAGCCAAAGGAAAAACCAGCTCAGAACCAGGTCCCCTGACTGGTTACTAGTGGTTCGTGTGAGGTTTTTGGAGTATGCGTGCAAATCCCTTGTTATGCTTACCAAGAAGACAAAAGAGCTTTCCAGTGAAAATTCTGGTAAGAAAGCAGAAATTTCTGGAGACCAAAATTTTAATTGTTCTATTGGATGGATATGAACTTTTTTTAGCTTCTTGGTAGGATAATCCTGATTATCAAACTACTTTTCTGAAGTGTCAGATAACAAGTGATATATTGAAGCTATTTTATTAAGTTCCTCAACTGAAAGTACAAATATTCCTGGGACCTTTCTCCTTTCTTCACGATGACTGCAAAGTAAAGAAGGAATAGAAAAGTTCAAATTATTAGACTTTTTCCTTCTTCAAATTTGTCCTCTTGGTGACTTTCTTTTGTCAGAGAAGCATTTATTCATTTGCAGTCTTTAAAATCCCTTTTTGCACGCAGAGTAAGGAACACATGAAACAGATTTTCTTCCAGACTGGAAGTCAACAGATACTAAAAGTGTTGGGGAACACAGGGAAATGATGGGCACTGAGACTCTACAGTCTGATTTCATGCAGCTCCTGTGGATTATTATCTCCAAAATGAATCTTTGACTTTAAAAGAACAGAGAATTTGTAAAGTCAAGAGCTCACGTGCTATGAAATATCAAACCCCTGGTTATCAGTGCCCCCAAGCAGAGACTCTGGCAGAGCCAATGATTCCATACTCATTTATTTTGCAAACCAATGTGGACTTATTTTACCACAAGAGACTGCTGCTGTGAAGATCCTGCTGAGCCTCAATAGCTCCAGAAAGAGACATTTTTAGTAATAACAGAATCAGGGCAAAATGCAGATGCCAAATTGCATTCAGCTTCTACAACCCACACACAATGTGATTTTTTTTTTTTCAGTGTTTTGTTTGTTTTCTTATGGAAAGCGCAAAATTTGGATGCATTTTTTACAGAAAGGAAGGGAAGGTTACATCTCTGGCACAAAGAGATGCCAGACCTCAAGTCCTCACTTCTATATCACCAAGTCATCATGACAGTCAACAGAACAGTTAAATTAAACCTTTATTTTTTTAACATGAGCCATACACCTTTCCTAAACCTCTCTTTTGGAAACCTACAATATCTTAGGCAGATACTCAAAAAACCCAAACAAAAACAAAAGAAAACAAAACCCCCAAATAAAAATAACATCACCAAACACAACCTTAAGCTGAGGCAGGTCTTGCTTGGCAGATTTCAACCTAGATTAAAATAATTCATTTATAAGCAACTGAAAAACACAATCTTGTAATGGAAAGTGTTTGGCAGCTTCGACAAAAGGCATTGATGTCCGTATCACCCATAATTAGATAGCAGCGTATAAAACACAATGCATGGCCAGCTGAAGATCAATTCAAATCCCATGATGTCAAAATTATTCCTCAACATCCTCCAGCACATTGCCTGCAATCTGATTGCTTGAACACGAGCGCTGTCCATCCAGCTGCTGGAACTGGCAAGTCCCAGGAACCAGCAATGTGAATATTAAACACCCACCAAGGATGGCGAGTGTTGAATCGGTGTCCCCGACCTACAGTTGCCTCACTCCGAGCAGCTTTGGAGCGGCGTGGCCCATGTCCACTCTTAAAATCAAGATGGAGATTCATCATTTAAGCCAGGAGAAAAGCAGGTTACCCTTTGCACTGTTAACTGACCTTGCTCTTTTATGTATAGGCAAAGGAAACCTTGGAGACTTTGGCTTCTTCACCATCACAAGGAATAAATCAACCTGCCATAAAGCTCTAATGGTTGTGGCGCAAGAGAATAAATAGTTTCTTATATGAGTAGAGGGGGCACAGACAGCTGTTGACAAAGAGCTGCATTTCTTAATCGAATTTCATGAAATATGTAACAAAGCTTCCCATCCCTAATGCAGTCTAAAGAGCTGAGAAGGGCCAAGGTGACATGGTGCTAATGCCGTGGCTGGGCTGGAAAAATGGGCTGTGACCAAGAAGCAAATATTGTACCTGTTCAGCAGCAGCAGCTTTTCTGTGGCTCTGGCTCTGCATTTATGTCACAGTCAGCTCATTAACCAGCCACCACAGGGAAGTATTAACATCACTGTCCTCAAGTGGTGGGACACGCAAAGCCAAGGGTTCCTATGGAGAGGGCCATGAGGGGGCAAAAAGGGCTGCAACAGTGGGATGTTTGCAGAAATGTCTAAACAGTGGAAAGATTCACCAGCATTGACCCTCCTGTAAATCAAAAGAGCAAGCGATTTTGCAGGAGAAGCCCTTTCAGAAGACAGGCTGTGTTGTGTGGTGGGAGTAAATGAGGGAAAAATGAAGAGCAAACACAACCCTCAAACAGTGCTGGTTATAACATGGTATATGGCTGGAGAATAGAATTGCTTCAATCCAAGTATAATTATTTCTGTTTTCTAAAATCAACTGATTTTCTATTGCAGAAGTCTTTAGAACTCTAAGGAAAGTGTTCACTAACAACAAAAGTTTGCTCCTTGTAGAGCTGCTTTGGTCCCCAGCTCTCCAGCCCAGCCTGCAGCCAGCGGTCATGTTTTCACAAGGAAGTACAGACCCTGACATCATCCTCAAGTGAAACTCGGAAGCTGAGAGGCTAAAACCTGAACAATCTTTAAATAAAACCCCAACATATTTCCTAAATTTTGCAAACAGGCTCAGCGATCTCCATATGTAATGCCACGTAGCTAAAGAAAACTATTTAATTTCCCATGAAATCTGGTAAACAATTTCTCAGAAAAGCTGATTTTTTTATATATGCATATGCAAGAATATACAAAAAAAAACCTTATTGGTTTAAAGACTGTGGGATAAACCATATTTGTGAAAAACCTAGGAAGTTGACTTAAAGAAAACAAAACATAACACAAAAACCTCTAAAACAATGAAGAACACACACCTTTTCTAAGAATTAGTTAAAACTATTTTGTCATGCTCAGATAACACAATAGTCACAGCTCTGATTTTTCCACTTTGCGCATTTGTAATCTGTCAGTTTATAACAGATGATTAGATGAGATACACCAGAAACAGACATATAACATTTCATCTCTTAATGCTGCACAAAAATAAAAAGCAGAGATGCATCATATGGCAGGAGACAGCTCTGCTATTTAAAAACTGATGCTTGTAACATTTGACAAGTGCCAACAGCAGTTAGAAAAAAAAAAAAAAAATGAAGTTGATTGTTTACACAGCTACCAAAAATCATTCCCTTTTTTGGCATCTTTGGAAAGGAATGTGACCTAAATCTAAAATTGTACCCGGGGAGGTCATCCCTTGTTCCCAGCAGTGTGAGCACTGCAGGGCCTGGGCAGCGGGATGCTGAGCGCAGGGGGACGCTGAGCGCAGGGGGATGCTGAATGCAGGGGGATGCTGAATGCAGGGGGATGCTGAGCGCAGGGGGGATGCTGAGCGCAGGGGGGATGCTGAGTGCAGGGGGATGCTGAGCGCAGGGGGATGCTGAGCACGCGTGGTACCTACACTGCTCGCAGGTCTGTCCCTGCCAGCCCGGGAGGCAACGGCAGGTTCCCAGGACATGGTCGCAACCAGCAGCGTTCTTGCAGTTGCACACCTGGTGGCAGTCGAGCCCAAAGAATCCATCTGGACAAGCTGAAAATGGAAAACAGACATTTTTAGCAGAGTTCCTGTTGTGGTTTTTTTGTGTGTTGTTTTGTTGGTTTTGTTTTGGTTTGTTTTTTTTTTTTTTTAATAAACTCCAGCTTGTAGATCCAAAACCACAAGGCATTGCTGATCTTTTCACAGATGCTTTGTCACTTGTCACTCTGTGATGACGCTTTAGAGCCAAAGTTGCTTCCAGGGTTAAGCCTCAGCATTTCTGCTCTGTGCACCTCAGCAAAGCCCACCATGACCCATTTTCTGCAAGCAACGGATTTCTGCATAGCAAGAGACAGCTGAGAATATATTAAAAAGCCATAAAACAGGAGAGAAAATGGATTCACACATGCCAGTACTTGTGCTTCTGTAATGGACAGAGGAAAGAGGAAATAATTCAACATCATGTAAGACCAGGGGGCCACCCCTGCTGATCTCCCCATCTTTTGAAATGCAAAACTCATGCTCTCATTTACTCTCCTGACACTTTTCTGAAGATTTTTTAACAGTGAACACAAGACATAGTGTTGTAGTTCAGTGCTGAAATGAAAACCTGCAAAGAGACTGAGTAGAGAAAACCAAGTCAAATTAAGTGCAGCAGTACAACTCCAGGGAGCTGAAGGAGCTACTATGCAGAGTTAGAAAATATAATTAGGAATTATATTGCCTTAATTTAACTTCTCTGTCTGCATATATATGTATTTGTGTTGACATTGTGTAAGTACATGCATAATTATGTTATACTACATGATAATAAACTTGTAGATATACAATTGTATGTCATTCCTTCCACAAAACTCCTGAAACAGTCTCAGGAGCGACGGCACTCATTGAATAAGCAGTTATTCAATAAAACTTAGCTCTGTGTCCTCCTTCTTCAATATAAAGTCATATTGAAAAACAAATTCACACATTTCTACCATGAAATCAGAACAACTGGCTTCCCAATAGAGTCTTATGACTATTATCAGCATATGCACTACCCAGTGATGCTCTGCATTAATTTCACAGCCCTCCACCAGGTCAGAATGTCACTGTACCCATAAGCATCTTCCACTGTTGGGTTCTCCTGCCCTTTTTCCTGCCTTGTTTCTTTTTCATGCCCATGCTTTTTGTCCCAGTTTACTCTTACTGCCCATTCCACAACTGTAAATTCAGTCCTCTAACAGAAAGAACTGCTGTCTGCTCTGGGTACAAGCAGGGAAAAATTCACTATCTGTACGCAGAGGCAAACGTGGACCTTCAGACAGCAACGACGGTAACGTAACACATCTGCCACATCTGCTTTGGCTTCTCTATTCTCAGAGCTCCTTCTCAGCTTGTGAGCATTAATATATATGATTGTTTCATCTGCTCAAAACCAAAAGGCTGCTCCTCCCTTCATCCTCTCCAGACTGCAGCTTCTCCTCTGGCATAAGAAAGATCGCAGGCTTACTCCACTTTCCAAGTCTCAGAAAAACAGAAAAGTGCCTCATACTGTTCCAAAACTGCAACACATCCATCAACCTCTGCTCAGTTCATACTGGGGTGAGAACTGTTATCAAGTTGTAAGGAAGAAACATCAGCACATGGTTTCAATCTTTACATCCTTATTTATTATGTTTCAGTAGCACGTATGGCACAGCATCCGAGAGAGGACTTCTGCTGAACCTCAGGTGACTTCAAAGGCTGAAAAAGTTTTTGTTTGTTTAATGTAGGAACTACACAGCATTGTCAGGTATTCCTAGATGTGCACGGTATTTCTTTTTCCATTTTATCTTACTAAAAACGAAATCTTGCTGGGCTATATTATGATAATGATTAACTGCTGAAATCCCAAGAGAGAAGCCCAGTCAGCCTGTCCTGCGGTAGAGCTGATGCAGACGGCAGTTCAACTGCAAATGTTGAGTGCTGAACTTCACCAGGGCTATACGCTGCTGTTATTGATGCAACAATTAACAAACATACTGCAGGAAAAGTCCAAGACTTCTGCTGCCTCCAGTTTGTGGGCTAATTGTGTGGCATTTTGGGATATTCAGTCAGATCAAGCAGCGAACCGGATAATTCTTCTGTTGGCCTGATCCCGTAACTGGAAACATGCCTTGGGTCATACAACACACACCAGAGAGCAGCGGGGAATGAAATTAAACAAAATTACAGTACAGTGAAGAAAATCACAACCTTCAAAGCGGGAGCAGCAGATGCTCAGCACTTTACAGAATTAAATCAATTATAACAATTGCCTTCTCAAACAGGAGAGGAGCAACCCTGGTGCAGGGCAGGGTGACTTGGTTTGCTCGGTGTTTTTTTTCTGGAGAAAATGCTACCCACATTATCTGTGCTTTAACAGGATAGCAAAAGGATTTCCTAAGCCACCTTTTGCTATGATTACTGCCCTTGCACAGTCCAGGAATGCAGAGGTATTAATTGCTGCTTCAGTTCAGGAGCAGCCAGAACTCCATGTGTGCCTCAGGTACCTTCTCCCCAGGCATGTAACATTCTTCACTCAGATAAGAAAGATTTCTAGCGGCATTGCTAGTAGCATCACTCTCAAAGAACTGTGAAAAATGATTCATTTTCATTTGGTAATGCTAGACCTTGTGAAGAAATGCACATTATTTTTCAGCATTCTGGTTGTATCACTTGCTGCCTTCAAGGAAATGCAAAGGAAGCGAATAAAGAACATGGAAATGGCCACTGACGTGATGTTTTGCAACGGGGACTGGCATGTAAAGATATAAAGCCTTACTTCAGACTGAAGGTAGCAAATTAATGAAAAGGAACAGCTTTATTTTTGAAAAAAGAAAACCAATCGCAAAAAACACTCAACGGTGAATTTTGGGACTGCTACAATTTCAGTTTGAATCTGGACCCCGTGCTGCCACAATGCAGAATACCGGAAGCAACAACTGCAGGTTCAAGTGCACTCATTGTGCAGGACTAATATTAACATTAATGTTGATTATTAATATTAATCAGTATTAGATTTTGTAAGGTACTGTCCTCTCCTAGGACTCTGAACTGCAAAAGTTTCAGTTCAATATTCCTGTGATGATGGAAAAGTCCTTCCTGGCCATGGGATGAAGCATCAGCAGTATGGGAGAAGTCCAAGGCAGCTCTGCCACACGAGGTCCAGGTCTCTGTGCTCTTGTCAGCAAAGCACAGAGCTTGGCCGGCGTGGGTGGATGCCAAGACAGCCAAAAGCACATCCCTGCCAGAAGGAAACCCTGCCAGTCTCCGAGTCACTGAAACCAGAAGTGTTACAGCTCCTCAGAGAAAATGTGCCAAGAATGTTCTACCAAGGGCAAACCACCCACACATTTTTCCTCCGTCTTCACCTTTTGGAAGCAGCCAAACTGTTCTGGCTGAACTTTCCCATGTGAAAAGGTGACACAGGCCAGCTCGGAGCAAACACGCTGCCTGCTTGAGAGAAAACGTCTAGTAAAGCGGATCTTATGAAAACAGTAAGGTCATGAATGGGATGCGCTAAATTCTGCTCTCCCCTCCACAATCTGCTTTCAGAAACTGAAAAAAATAAAACTGTCCAACATGACTGATTTGGAAGCAGAGACCTTTACTTTTCTTTCCAATAGGTGTCACCCAGGCTTCTCTGTATTCCTCACACCTATTGTGGCAAAGGATATTCAGCCTCTTTGTCCCCATTTTGATTCCTCCTGGAATTAATAGATTTATAGCACAATACAGTCAACCGTATTGCTCTTCTCATTGAAAAAATAGAATTTTTTTTTTTTAAAAGGATAGACTTACGAAAGCAGAGTTCAAGTAAATAATTTTAAGGAAGGACGTAGTGGAGATATCATAAATTATGAGGTACAATTTGCAGCAGAACTTTGAAAAGAGTATTTATGCTGTGTAACAATCACTGGGAAGAATGAGAGGGGAAGAACAAGCCATATCTGAAGTGCAGCAGTGGGGTGCTGTGGTACAGGGGAGGCTGTGGAGTGGATCCCTTCCCATCAGAGGGCAGCAGCCGCCTGTGAGTGCTGTGCTTCCCTCCATCAGTCTTTGTAAACTGGCTGATAAAGCTGCTTTCTAATCAAAATGATTGTGACTTTGGTTTAACGGTCTTCATTTGTGGATTCTTAAATCATTTACACTTCAATAACTTTCGTAATGTCTGACTGAGTGCTGTTTCTGTGGTATTCAAGACTGTATATTTTACAATCTGCACGATGATGAAGCACAATAACCTCCTTAGATGGTGCCCAAGAGTGATTCCCAACAAGGTATCTAAGGAATCCAATCCAACCTTTCCAGCACTTTACCAAATGATCAGGTAATCAAAGATGATCTCTTGGCTTTATTAAAGTTAAAAGTATATCTGTTCTTAAAGAGTTCCTTTGGGAAGATGCACAGATCCACATTTTTCTGCAGAATGTTTCAGAGATGCACTAAGAACAAGCCAGTCCAAGGCAGGACTAACATCTTTCTGCTCAGTGTTAACTGTAGTTAAGACTCTGCTTACAAAGTGTCTTCATAAAGATGTGATATAGTAGGGGTCTTAAGCATGCATCTGATTTTAACCACATTAAAACAAAGTGCCCAACACTACACACACACCAAACTGCTTTGTTGACTTAGGATGGACATGCACATTTCAGTATCGTCTCCCAATTAAGTTTAAAGGTTTTTTTCAGATCAGGCACTGTAAATTGTAAAACCAGCTTTCTGCATTAAAAAATCCAATCTGCATAAACCCGAAAGGGACCGGGGGGAGCATCAGTACCTCGTTCGCAGAAGGTTCCCGTCCAGCCCGCCGCGCAGGTACAGGCTCCATTCACGTGGTCGCAGGCAGCTCCGTTCTGGCACTGGCAGCTGGACTGGCAGCTCGGGCCAAAGCTTCCCTCGGGGCACCCTGCAGCCCAGCAACCAAAACCAGACCATGGGTTAATGCTGGAGCAGATCAGGGATCAATGGGGAATTTTTAGGTACATGGGAATTCCTACTATTTCCAAAAAAAGAATCAAGGCATAATGGTAATGCCTTAAAACTGATGTGATTAAGTGTTCTCCTTGGGGTCCAGGTAAGTTGGGCTGTTTTATTAAGGTCTATTTTAGAAAAACACCAGGGTGTTGAAAGACTAAATTCTGCATAGAAAACTAATATCAGAGGATACTTGCAAAGTCTGCAACTTCACAGGTTCTGCTTGATGACACTTTGCATGCTGGTCTGGAGCTGCTTACGTTCACATCTCCCCTGAGACTTCATCAGCCAGGAGAGAGAAAGCTCCCTGCTTCTGCACTTCCTTTTGAGGCCCTATCCTCTGTTTTCCTGCAAATCCCCTTTCCCCAGAAAGCTGGAGAAAATATGAAACATAGTGGTTTCCTCTGGAAAGCTCTAAATTGAATGCTGCATCTTTTACTTTCAGGCTTTGCTTTGAAAAATTCAAGCTAAACCATAATATCTGGGGGACAGATTAACAATTACATTTCCACAGTAGTTAGCGTAAGGAGTTTTAAAAGATTTGCATGGTACTTACTATCAGAAGAAAACAACATTTGAGAATGAAAATAATTTCTTCCAGGATTAAGGAAAATCAATTAAGAATAAAGCCAGTTGCCTAATTCACACTAGATATTTTGGACAGGCTGAAATATAGTTATATACTTGGCTAAACACAATATTACAAGGCCTCCACTCATGTTTGAAGGTCATGTGAACTCCTCTCTAAATGAGTTACATAGATGATTACCAGATCTCTTTTTAAAAATTGTATGATTTTAGCATTTACATCAACAAAGCGATTTTCAGGAAATCTGGAAAGAATCACAGAGAACAAGAAACAATGAGGATCCTCAAAGACAACTCTATGGCTGCAATAAAGGGGTGGGTTCAGTGCTGTGTGTTTGGTACCAGAGGCGGGCTGTGATTTGAGCCAGAGGGAATTTGGTTCCTCCTGCAGTTCAGTGACTCTCTACTAATTGAAGCCAATCCCTGGATCTCTTATAGAAACTATAGGTTGGGATGGGAGACAGAAGGGTAGCAGGGTACCTTCAGTATTTCTTTACGTTCAACCACCTGTATCAGCAATAGGCCTCTGTTTAAATGTGGAGTTGTTTGGATATATTTTTTTGCACCTACAGGTGAAATTCAGTCCCAGGGTTGAACTGGTGCAAAATTCCATTTGCATCACCTCCTGTTCCCAAAGCTGCAGAACATCGTGCATTGCGCCTCCTACACCACTTTACAGAGTAAAGTGCCTTAAAAGCTTGTTCCTGCTTACACTTGTGCCTTAAAAGCTTGTTCCTGCTTAGTGTTTACTTTTCACTTGAAATTTCAGTTAGAGTCCAGAGAATCTATGCAAAGAAAACTATATTCATGTGGAGCAATTAGATGTGGGGCTCTCAGCTGAACTTTCCTCAAACTGATGGCGTTTAGCCTGGAGCTGAGACTTTCAAGGTGACAGCAATGGGTCAGTACACTTCACAAATGGTTTCACGGTCCACATCACAGAGAATCTGCCCTATGCTCGAGCAGGCTCAGGTTGCTGCGATGTGTGCTGAGGTATATCCATGCCGTCGGAGAACCTGAGCTGCCTCCAAAGTTGCAGCGTGAAGGAGCCCGACCTGTGGCAGGATGCTGGAGATGCTTGAGGAGAAGATGAGCTCTCCTGGGATAGGAAAGGTAGCAAGGCTACCAAGGCAGCATGACACGTTTAGCGAAGAATTATGGCTTTCATAATCTTGCAGACATGTATGTGTATATGCATTTTTAGACATATATATACACACACACATGTAGATGTACCAGGGTAGGTTTAGGTTGGACATTAGGAAAAGGTTCTTCACCCAGAGGGTGCTGGACACTGCAACAGGCTCCCCAGGGAGGTGTCACAGCCCCAGGCCTTACAGTGTTCAAGAAGAGACTGGACAACACCCTCAGACACATGGTGTGAACTGTCGGGTTGTACTGTGCAGGGACAGGAGTTGCAGGAGTTGGACTCAATGATCCTTGTGGGTTCCTTCCAACTCAGGACATTCTATGAATTAAAGTGGGGTACAAAGCAGACTGAATAAACCAGAAAAACCACAGACACAACATCAGGGGCTGCCAGGTGTTTCGTCGGTGACAATGGCTTCACTGATTAACTTGCCAGAGAAGATTACAACCAGCTATTTGGCTACTTTCTGCCCGCAGAGATGCTGTTTTAAGAGAGGTCAAGAGTGAAAGAGAAGCAGAGCTGGCAGCTCTTTCCCTGGGAGCTGGTCTTCCCAACTAACTGTCCTTCCATTCCATCTGTGCCAACAGCAACAAGAGCTGTAAGATAACTTTCCAGGGATTTTTTTTCGTTTTAGGTCACCATTCCAGATTAATTGTTTTGACATTTCTGCATGACACCCACAGTTAATTCTGCCTACACTGTTGAGACTCTGGTAGTTACATCTGTGCTACTGTAAGACTGTTAAACAAGTAGATAAAATACTTAATTGAACGACATTGAGATGATGATGATGATTATTATTATTATTATTAGCTTAACTATGCAACTTGTTGCCACAAGATGAAGCGGGTACCAAATATTTGCATGGAATCAAAAAGGAAATAGGCACATTAATTGGAAAAAAAAAACAAATCAAGTTGTAGTAAATATAGAGATATTGCTCCTGTCTCAGGAAGCTCTGGAATGACAAATTGATGAAACCTGGGGAAACACATCAGAAATTATCTATATGCCTGTTTTTATCCTCTTAAGGCATCTGCTATTGACCTCTGTTAGAGACAGATTAGTGGAGATCATGGGCCTCTGGAGAGACCATTGTGCATTTTTGTTGTTAATAAATAGAGGACTCTAAATCCTCTTGATTTTACTTCTGTTATGTACATGTGCAGCAATTCTATAAGCCTGGCCTTAAAAATAAAGATTGATGAAGAAAAATTGCAGACCTAAAACTGGGTAAATAAAACCGATATGGAAACTTTCATGCCACAAGCCAAATACACATCAATCCTGTCACTCACACAAGGTATTAACATTAAAAATAGCTGTTGAGTCCAAAACAAGTCTGAAAATAACTTTTCTGGAATTCAAATTAGGGAAACTATGTAACCACGGTGAAAGTGGAGAGCCCTGCGAAGCGCTGGGCAGAGCGCAGGCGGCGCAGCCCGGGGCTCTTCCTGGAGGGAATTATCCGGAAAAACACCATTTCCGCCGCTCAGTTTTGCAAATTCCCTGTGTTGACAAAGCGGTAACTTACTCCGTTCGCAGTGTTTCCCGGTGAATCCTGGCTCACAGAAGCAGGAGCCAGTGACTGGATCGCAGCTCCCATCGCTGTTGTTGCAGACACACGTGTTTTCACAGCGCTGGCCCCAACTGCCACTATTGCAGGCTGCGACAAAAACCAGTATTTACATTAAGAACCAACTTTGAGCTCAGCTAATGGGTTATTTTACATCTAAATGAGACAACAGTAAAGATGCAAAATGGCCTCTTAAGACACAGGCGCTCTGGACCAGACTGTCAGCTGCAGCATGGGGCACAAATCAGTGGAAAGAAATACAATTTTTGCTGATTTACTACAGCTGGAAGTAGGGGTCTGTAGGCAGACATTATGCCATCCACATAAAACTAATTATTCATGTCAATCCATATCAATCAATCCAGAGTCACCAACGCATAGTTTCATGGAAATAAAATACCAGCTATTGACTCACTTAGCAAAAATGTGCATAATCAGAGTAGCGACTGGGTAAAACCAAGATGGATTTGTGAGCATCCTCCATAGTTTCCCCAAAATACTGGGAAATACAACATGGACACTGCTGGCAGAGAAATCTCACATTCTTTGTTAAAGCAACACAGAATCACAAAATCACAGAATGTCAGGGATTGGAAGGGACCTCTAAAGCTCATCCAGTGCAATCCCCCCGCTGGAGCAGGAACACCCAGATGAGGTTACACGGGAAGGTGTCCAGGCAGGTTTGAATGTCTGCAGAGTAGGAGACTCCACAACCTCCCTGGGCAGCCTGGGCCAGTGTCTGTCACCCTCACTGAGAAGAAGTTTCTTCTCAAATTTAAGTGGAACCTCCTGTGTTCCAGTTTGAACCCATTACCCCTTGTCCTACCATTGGCTGTCACCGAGAAGAGCCTGGCTCCATCCTCCTGACACTCACCCTTTATATATCTGTAAACATTAATGAGGTCCCCCCTCAGTCTCCTCTTGTCCAGCTCCAGAGCCCCAGCTCCCTCAGCCTTTCCTCACACGGGAGATGCTCCACTCCCTTCAGCATCTTTGTTGCCCTAACGTACTGCTTTTGTTCTAAAAATCATGCAACACTGACATGATTATGACAACGTACCACAGCACCTCCTCCTTTTCTTAGAAGAATAAGGATTAAAGTGCCAATTAGGGCAACAGAAACCTGGTTTTGGAGTTGGGTGTTTGTTTCATGCTCAATCTGCAACAGTTGGAAGAACTAAGACGTCTCTGCAAAACAACTTTTCTTATCTCTTATCCTGAACTGAAATAAAAGCTTTTCTTTGCCATGGTCTCTCAATTCTTTTGACAACCTAGGGCATTATGGAAAGTCACCTAAATTACTCTATACATTACCAACTGATTTGATTTTTAAAATATGCATATTGCTGGAAATTTCAAATTTTCCCAGAATTTTCTCCAGTACAAGCCCTGAGAAGCCAGGTCCAAACTTACTGCTGTCAACACTGGCAATTCATTTTTGTGATTTTATATGTTTAAGACCAAGATTAGAAAGAGGTTTGCATTCAGTTGGCGTTTTGCAAAAGGGATCATAAAGAATCGAGCAGAAAATATGTGAAAAAGGAAAAAAATCAAGCAGGATGGCTTAGCATTTATATGGTGTTATTCAAGAAGGACAAATCTGCACTCTTACACAGCCATCAATACCGAGAGCAATGCTAAAGTCAACAAAAGGATGCTCTGCTCTTCCAGGGAACAGAATTTCTCCCATCATTTCTATTCATAAGTAAAGAAGTGACCTTAAGACCCACAACTGTACACGTCACTCACTTGTTGAATAAATCTCCCCTAAACAAAATGAAAAAAAATGAGAATTAATCTTAGAACTAATCTGCTCTGAAAATGAAAAACAAAACTGTCTGTCAGTCAAAATGCTGACAGGACAGATGGTATTGGGCAAAGGGATCCATGGTGTTGAAATAAGAGCTTATATCAATACTTTGCGCTTCATCAGCCATCTATTTCAATACTTTGAACCTAGATAATTAAGGATTATAACCACCCAGGCTGTGCAAACCCATAAACACACAATTTCAGAAGCAATAAGATTAGCAAAAGTATATTAAAAAACTGTAATAGACTAAGAACAAACAGAGCTGGTTCTTACATTTGCAGTTAAGTCCCTGGGAGAGATACCACGTGCCATGCGGAGTAAATACGCCTTTGACTTACGGTGTTTGCAGTCGTGGCCAGTCCAGCCGGGGGGACATGTACACTCTCCGGTGATGTGGTGACACTCAGCACCACTGCTGCAGCTGCATAACAGCAGGCAATTTTGTCCGTAGTAACCATCGGGGCAGGCTGGAAACAGATGAGCAGACTGCAGTTTCACCTAGATAATAACTCAGGCACGGACAGATCTTTTCAAACAAGACAGCAACAGCTTGCCCCCTAAAACATGCATTAGCTGAATGCAGAAATCAAAATGGCAAAATGAAAGAAACAGCTGTAATTTGTATACGAGGTGTCTAGGGCCGAGGTCTGAAAAGCGGGAATAGCTTGAGTGACTCTCAGGTACCTCTGCACGTCAGGATCAAGCAGTGGAGGAAAAAACCTCTGTCAAAAGTGATTTTGTGACTAACAAGGAGAACAAATATGGTTTTGCATGAAGCAGCGCTGCCTCTGAGAGCCCGTCTATGCCAGCACCACAGCCACACCAAGCAGCCTTTAGTGCCCAGAGGCTGGATAAGGAGCCATGTCATGACAGCACAGACCAGTCGCTTGAGCATATTCCCATGGTTGCTGGTGGATCTGCAGTGATAGCACTGATACTACTCCTTCATCCTCACAACTGTTTAATCTTAAATTATATACATCGAGGAGTGTTGCTCCAAACATAACCCAAGAGCTGCGTCATATGGGTCGGTTGGTCAGCACCTCTTGCCAAGCAGCCAGCGTTACAATGCAAGTATTGTGGCTGTTACACATTGTCTTCCTAAGTATACATTGCCGTATATTAGGTGTAATGATAACATCAATTTAGGATCAAGTTTAGCTTGTCATCTGCATTTATCTGTAATCCCCCCCTGGTAAATCCTGTCAAACACAACCTGGGGAATTCCTGAAGCTGAAAGATAATTTATCTCAGATCAGCGTGTCTAATGTAACAAGCATCTCACAAAGCAGCAAGGAGGCAGAAACCAAACTGACTCTTTTTTCATGAAGAAGGCTGGTGTGAGGACTTACACACAGAGCAGGATGCCCCCGTGTAGCCGGGGGAACAGTCACAGGCCCCAGTTTCTTGGTTGCACTGGCCCCCGTTGGCGCAGGGCTCACAGGAGGACTGGCAGTCTGGTCCCCACCGGCCAGCTGGGCAATCTAGGAAAAAAAGCACAGAAGATGCTCCCAATGCCATTTTCTGTTGCAAGGCAGATTTCTGCTGTTACCTCGAAGAACTAAAGAAATAATAGTAAAACTAAGTGGGATAAAGGATTGTTATACTATCTCTACAGACACAGAGCACTTTCACAGTAAACACACTCCTGTGCTGCAGCATGCAAGAACACATCTAAAGAGAGATCCAAAGGCTCTCTTCCAACTTCCATCACTGTGTGTCTGCTTTTTGGTTTGGTTTCTGATACAGTAGCACCAGGAGTGTTTGGATATATCTGAACAATTAACTCCTGCTCTCAGTGAAGGAAATCTACAGAGGACTGTAACCTGCAGACAGATGCAGGAGAGAAAGCTGCTGTTGTATTTTTGCCGGGCTTAGTGTGGGACAGGATGGTCATACAGCCCAGGGGAACACGGAGCCCAAACCTCCATTCAGCTCCAGCTCCTTCACCAGGCTCCTGTTCCATGGAGCCGGGAGCCACAGTCTGGGTTGATGTGGGGCAGATGTTCCTCCAGAATGCAACCACCAGAGCTCTGCAAGTGGTAGAGGAGCATCTTGGTAGTTCAGTGTCACTGAGACATTCTTCAACCCGCTACTTAATTACCTGCAATAATGTCCTCCCTTTTAATTTCTTCTTCTGTTTCAGGTCCTTCACTTACTGGTTTCACAATAGTTATCTTTAGCCAAGGCCCTTCCACAGCTCCTGAGACACATTGTGTGCCCATGGCAGCACAGTTCCAAGCTCTGCCCTGTGACTCAGAGCTTCTGCAATGCCCCAATATCTCTGTCTGACTTGTATAAACCCAGCCCAGCAGACAAATCACTATTATTAATTGGAGCAGAGAGACAGGTCAGGGTAACTGAATCACGCTCCCTCCTTTACAACCAATCCCATGTGGTGGATGTCCTATATTTTGCACAAAAACTCATCCTTTAGCCATCCTGCAAATTAAACCTATTGCATTGCAGAAGTTTTGCTGGGAAACAGAATAATTGCACTTCTTATCGCTCTGTCAAAGCAAGAAAGTCATTACCCTTGTTCCACACCAAACACACCTTGCTCACATGTAGCTCCAGTTTTCCCAGCTGGGCAGATACACTGCCCCGTCTTTGTATCGCACAGTGCTTCTCCACAGCTGCATCTCTGCCTGCAGTTCACCCCAAAGCTCCCTGGCTCACAAGCTGGTCAAAAGAAACCCAAAGACACAATTAGTGAAAACAAAAAGGCATTCTGAAGACATTAGGAGACAGCACAAACAGCAATTTTAAATGGAGCTGTGCTGGTACAAAGTGATATATGTTATTAGCATCAGTGTCTCAGTGACTGGTTGTCTGTAATTAACTGCAAGAGAGCTCTAGAAAATCTGTGCCTGAAGCTTTAAAAGGAATTACAGTTACCTGGACAAATGGTAGTTTTAGTAACTGGCCTCAGTCTTGCACCTCAACCTTTGCACACAGAGGGACACAGCAACTGTTGGGCTCTAAATATCAGTTTGGCTTCAGTAAGGAACTGCCAACTCATATTAACAACAAATGTAGCCTTTAATTTGCAACTTCTATATCTGAACATAGGTTTCCTGAGTAAACTTTCCCATCCAAATTGCGCCTCCCAGGGAATTATGCAGTGAGTACCTACATAAATGGCATTTTTCTCCATGAAACCCGGGTGGACATGGATGCTTGCAGACTCCTGTCTCATGATCACACAAAACATCAGGAGGACAGTTGCACCTCAGTTTGCAACCAGCCCCATAAAAGCCAGGTGTGCACTCTGGAAAATGCAAGTAGACATAGAAAATGTATAAGAAAAAGGAAGGGTTAAGAAAACCGAACAGAAGTCAGAAAATAATTTGGCAGAAATTTGCAGAAAATCTATTATAATGTACATTTTAGAGGTGCTGATAAAAAAGTGCAAGTACTTATTAAGCACTTGCATGGACATTTCAAAGAGGTTACTGCTTAAATACAACCCAGAAACAGTGTGGCAGAATACTTAAGGATATATTCAATTACTGCCATTGCAGAATTACTCTTCTTATCTGTCTGTACCTTCTGCTGCTCTATGCCTTGGTACAAAGCCAGTGCTGGCTGAGGGATGCTCTCCCCAGAACTGAACACATCACCAAGAACGCTAAAGATATTAAATATCATCACTATTATTCTCCAAACCTCCCAAGAACTAGTGTCAGAAAACCGACACGTTCCTGCCTGCCCAGATTGGAATCTGAAGGGAGAATCTTTATTGCGTTACTTCATTATTGTCTGGAGAGGGCTACTGAGACACGCAAACATGAATGCAGAATACAATTCTCTTTGAACTCCTCCCAAAAACTACAAAGAATAAGTTGAATTCAAAGACCTGCAAATCTGAAGGAAAAATAGCATTACTGAAACCATTTACCGTAATCCCGCTGCCACAAAACACAGGTTTTGTCACTTATTTACTGTCTGCACGGAAAAAGGAAAGAACAAAAGTGAAAACTCCCACAATCTTCCTTATTTAGGGTTGTATTAGAATTTGCTTTCTAGATGTCTGTTGTCATTTGATGAGGGTAAAACTCTCATGTTTTTAAGCTGCATTCCCCTCGATGTCCCTCTAAGCCCTGTGATATCAGGCACTCATGGAGTTTGCCATATGAAAAACCACAGACGAAATAATTAGTAGAATATTAAGATATTAGCAGCAGCAGCGAACAAAGCAAATGGGAGGAAGAATGAGAAACAATGTTCGGACAAAGGAACGAGCAGACATAGGAAATGCAGCTTTCTGTGATACCTTTCTGGCACTTTTTGCCGTGATAACCAGGCTTGCAGGTGCAGGTCCCGTTCCTTGCGTCGCACTCCAGCGTGTGCTCTTTCACGCACTGACACTCCTCCGAGCAGCCAGCTCCGAAGGCCCACCTGGGACACGCTGCAGCCAGATGAAAAAGAATCGTCAGCTCGGTAATTATGCATGAGTTATTTGAAATCGCACACTGCTGCAGAATGCAACTGCTGCACAAAACAAAGCGT